>NC_083468.1:20358329-20674163 GCF_030014155.1 Tachysurus vachellii
CAGATCTGGGTTCAAAGCTTCTGCTAGCCGAGCCAGGTTCCAGCGACAGATTTCTGGCTGAGATTGATATGAGTAACGGCCAGAATTATCAGAGGCGTTGCATATGAACTCTGGGTCAAAGCTTTAGAAGAAAAAACAGAGAATGACATTAACATTCTGCTGCAGGCTGCATCCCGATCAACAGAATGCATGTGGCCAGAACAAGCTTAAGGACACTAAGTCGAATTAATGTCAAATTCACCAGATTATTTTCAGGTTTTTTTTCTGTGATATAAATCGCCATCAGAAACCCTGAACAAAATCTTCAGAATCTTATCTAGTAAAAAAGTTCATTTAAAATGATGAATTCAAAGACTTCCATGTAGCACTGATAGCACTGACTGTGTGTAAGACCGTACCGGTCCATGAAGCAAAATGGTCCATAGTCCAGTGTAAGCCCCAGTATACTCATATTATCAGTATTGAGGACACCATGACAGAATCCCACACACTGCCACTGGGCCACAAGTCTGGCTGTTCTCATCATCAGCTACAAGAGAGAGAAAATCATGAACAAGCACAAATAATATCTAATCATTAAAAATAATGTAAATAAAGATTTAAATATAAAGAATAAACCTTAAAAGTCTCAGCTTAGTATTATGTGCTTTGTTCCAAAGCAAATTTTATAGAAACTACTATGAATTATTAAGTAGCTAAAGTGTTGAGGAGATTTTGCACAATCCCACAGGTTAAAATCAATAACACATGACATGCAAGCTGCAGACTGTATTGCTTTTCATTGGTGACATGAGAACACAATAGTCACAGTACAGTCACAATAACTGCTTGTTTTAGATTTTCCATTTAAAAAAATAAATAAATAATAATAATTTGATCGCTTTTATTTAAACAAGTTAATAGTGCCTTCACATCAGAAGTCACTGTCATTCCCCAGTGCACTGAATTTATTTATCAGCGTATTGCGGTTGTGCCACGCTGAAATGCAGTCACCATCCACTTAAAGCTCTAAGCCATACACATTGGTGGAGAAATGTATGGGCATGAAACCACTTTATACCAGGACGCGTTGCTGCCCCAGTGAAGGAATGCTTGTTGTTTCTTTATTCGCACTGCACTGCAATTGATGTTAATTGTCACCAATTCATAATAACATTGTTATATGACTAATAAGTACAGGAAGTAGCACACACTACTCATTCTGAACCCCACAACATTCCCATTTTAGCCAAGATGTGATCTAGTTGATGGCAAGGTGTTTTTATTTAGGTGGATTAACTAGCGTGCACATAGAGTAAGCTTTTTGTCCAGAACTATGAACATGTAGAAAGATCTGTACAATGCTGTCTAACTCTCTAACTAGTACACCATGCGAAAAACCTCATCACAGATAAACATATTGAGAATATGTAAAAATGCAAGTTATAATTAAATAAAGACATGTACTGACTTGCTGTTAATGAGAAAGGCAATGTTTTAACATAAGAAACTTAAAAGAGAATAATTATCATTGCCGGGGGGCACGGTGGCTTAGTGTTTAGCACGTTCGCCTCACACCTCCAGGGTTGGGGGTTCGATTCCCGCCTCCGCCTTGTGTGTGTGGAGTTTACATGTTCTCCCCGTGCCTCGGGGATTTCCTCCGGGTACTCCGGTTTCCTCCCCCGGTCCAAAGACATGCATGGTAGGTTGATTGGCATCTCTGGAAAATTGTCCATAGTGTGTGATTGCGTGAATGAATGAGAGTGTTTGTGTGCCCTGCGATGGTTTGGCACTCCGTCCAGGGTGTATCCTGCCTTGATGCCAATGACGCCTGAGATAGGCACAGGCTCCCCGTGACCCGAGGTAGTTCGGATAAGCGGTAGAAAATGAATGAATGAATGAATTATCAGTGCCCCCTTTACCCCAAGCATTTATTAATGTACTTCATTAGATTGTCATATTTAATTATAAAATTGTGTAGCTACCATTTACTAGTCCTAGTCAATTAAGCATGTCTTTAATTGGATTGGAGCTTTTACTTGTCCAATGGGCTAGCTAATGCATTTATTATTTCTCCACTCCTGATGAAGGTTTTTAGGTAAAGCATACCTCCCTAAAGAATGCAGTGTTCCTTTCCACTGGGTCCAAATGGCTCTGTTGGATCTCTGGATAGAAAGTTTCAATGACATAATCCAGCATCTGGGTTCGTATCTCATTATATCCATAACTGGGTCCCTGCCGACCGGTGAATTTATCCTCCTCTTTGAAAATCTCAAATGAACCAAACCTACAAGGAAAACAAGACACCAAAATCTCTGATTTTAATAAAAATTGTATACTATCTAGCACACAAAATAATAAGAAATCTTTATATATTTATAGGTGTAAATACTTTCTGCATAAGACCTGATATCAGTGCTGACCTGATAAAGGTGGGAGCAATGCGCAACACCACTGAGCATCTCTCCATGCATGGATTGCCGTTGTAAAACACATCTCTCATGACCCGTGAGTCTGAGGTGACTACAGATCCAGCACGTGTGGTAGGAATCCCAAGGGCAGAAATGGCTTCGCTGCACAGAAACTCACGGATGCTGGAGCGCAGAACTTTACGTCCATCTGCTTGCCTGAAGAAAGATTGGTCTGGTATTAGACTTGTTACGCTGAATAAGGAAAGTTTAGGTACTTTATCGTCATCATATACACTCACCCTCACTCACTCATTTTCTACCGCTAATCCGAATTACCTTGGGTCACGGGGAGCCTGTGCTTATCTCAGGCATCATCGGGCATCAAGGCAGGATACACACTGGACGGAGTGCCAGCCCATCCCAGTGCACACACACTCTCATTCACTCACGCAATCACACACTACGGACAATTTTCCAGAGATGCCAATCAACCTACCATGCATGTCTTTGGACCGGGGGAGGAAACTGGAGTACCCGGAGGAAACGCCCGAGGCACGGGGAGAACATGCGAACTCCACACACACAAGGCGGAGGCGGGAATCGAACCCCCAACCCTGGAGGTGTGAGGTGAACCTGCTAACCACTAAGCCACCATGCCCCCTCATCGTATACAATACAATGAAAATGTGCCAACTCTCAGACAGCATCAAGAACATTATATAAGGAATTAAATAATAAGGTAAAAAAGAAGAATTAAGAATAAATAATCAGAGTACACTCTAAATTATATACAGAATACAATTTGCCTTGGTTATTGAAATTAATATATTGCACATAGTATAAAAAAAAAAAAAAAACAACATACTGCACATCGTATAAAATGACAACACTGATACACTTATAATACGGATCAGTGTTTATTGGACAGAGAACCTGGAAACATAAGATTATTGTAGCCTTAGTGGTTGGGCTACCAATCAGAAGGTTGTGAGTTCGAATCCCACGTCTACCAGGCTGCCACTGCTGGGCCCCTGAGCAAGGCCCTTAACCATCAATTGCTCAGTTGTATAAAATGTAATTAATTGCTGGAAATGTAAATTTACTGAAGTGTGTTCGTAAAGAATAAATGATGTCCGAACGTCTACCTGGAGTATGGAGTGAGTCCAGACCCCTTCAGCTGGATCTCCCAGCGCTTGCTGGGGTTTTCCATTAGTAGCTCTGGACTCTGATCAGCAGGAGCTTTCACTTCACCCAGATAGCAGGCAGCTCCGTCTCCCAGCTGCCCAGCGAAGCTGCCGAACTGGTGTCCGCAGTAGCAGTGCGCAGCGGGCTCGGAGCCTGGCATCACCCGGGAGCCGCTCAGGTACTCAGCGCCCAGCGGGTCATTTATCACCTCTTCCTCGCTGAGGCCCAGCAGCGCCATGGCGCGTCCGGATAAAGCTACAAAGCGCGGATTCTGCAGCGGCTGCGGCTTCACTCTGGAGAAACAAGCGCCGCGGACTATCCTCACTCCGGGGGACTCCGACTCCTCTACAGGAAGTTTTCTCAGCACCACGTTATCGAAGTCCATCCGCTCGAACCGGGAACGACGCGTCGCGACCACCGTGCCCATACCATCCATTGAATAAAACCTCAACAGGCTGGATTTATAAACGTAAGGTCGTATTAAATGGTTAACATTGCCAGCCATGAACAAACTACCTTCTTACAAAACAGACATCAGACTGAATAACACAATGATGCGTTAATGAGCACATAGTGCACTACATAGGGCGCAGATGCTGTTATTTAATGCTCGATGTAGTGCATTGATGAAGGGAGTAAACAGACATTTGGGCTTCTGAAATCCGGTCCGTCTTGTTTTTGATTCCCCTGGTAGGAACCAATGTTTCTTAACTCTGATTTAGCCTAAAAACCGACAAATGCAAATGATTCACATCAGTCACCCTACTATTTACCATCAGTATCTCAATCTCTTTTAAATACATTTTTAATAATAGTGAAAAGTTTAAAAATGTTGGGGAAAGTGTGAAACGTCCACATCATGCTCAATTTAGCACCATATCCCTTTAGCACAATATATTTTTCAATGTTCACAGAAATTGTTCACTGTTCACAGAGATTAAATGTATTGTGTTATTTATATCTGTACTTTTGAAAGTCATCAACAGCTGGAACCAAATTCCTTGTGTGTGTGAACGCACTTGGCCAATAAATCTGTTTCTGATTCGGATTAGTCAAAACTGGAGCTGTACTCACTGACATTTCCTGGACTCGAGAAGAAACACTTAAGAAACAAAAGCCCATAGTTAAAAAGTCGATTTTATTGTGGGAATTCGGTCATAAAGTGCCACTCTTTTGTTCTTATTGGGCATTGGGCTTATTAACACAATGCAACAATTCACATTCTTGTTCACATTTATATTTACATTCACATTTGCTGCATTTTATTTGCTTCCCTTAAAGGGATCCAAATTAGAGGTTTAAGTACTGGAGGAGGATTTGAAATCAAATCAAATAAAAGTTAACTTTAAGCACATTTGTGAGTAATATTGCTTTATTTTTAATGATTGATTTCTTTAGATCGGTGGTGAATAATGTTCTAATACATTAATTATAAAGGTACAATAAATAAGACAGAATGAGATCAGCACAGTTTCTAAACTTCAACCAGATGAATGAGAAGTCCTTTAAGGCTTTTTCAATAACTAAGTGCCTTGCATACGTATTCATCCCATCATCGGAAGCTTGTGTTTAACATACAAATTTAACATACATTCACTTCCTTACAGTGACAGTCACACTACCCAATTACAGGCATGTGTGATGTACATGGAAGAACACAGATAGTACTTGATAGTATTATGTGTGTTACACTGCCTTATGATGCAGCATGAGCAGCAGTACAAAAATATGCATGTAGCTTCACGTGTCTCAGAGGAAGCAGGAGTTAGTCTTTACCTTCTGTTGAATGGTAGAGAGAGCTGGCTGGTGAGTGGGGATTGGCAGATGACTAAATTGTGTAAATCAAATGCAAAAAAACCCCAACCAAGCGTGTTTAAATATTAGGCTGGTACACTACAAAATATGGAAAGTCATATTTTGCATATAGCCTGCAAGTCAAGAAATATTACAGTACAAAAGGCATAAGCAGTTGATGCCAATCAAGACCATCAATTAAACAGATTATTTAAGATTAAATACCAAACATTTATTATGATTTGATGGACATTGATCATATCGATCTGGTCAGCTTCTTTGTTAGCCCTTTTTCAAGTAACATGATGGGAGGCACTTGTCAGATGACCTGGGCTTAATTTTGTCAAGCTTGAAAACCAGCCTCTTTTATTTAACCCCACAATATAAGGAGAACTACAGGTACTGCATGAGTAGTGCTTCAGTAGTGTCAACCTTAGTATCTTTGCAAACAGGTCTAGTTTTTGAGACTCTTCCATCAGTAATGTTGGCATGCTTTATAATCACATAGGATGCAATTTCCCATAAAAACAGAAACAAATAAAGTATAAAAAGGGCAAAATCTTGTGATTACTGAAAATTATTTGCATACCTTATAGGAGGTGATGTTCACCCAACATTTACATCCTACATTTAAATAAAACAGCATTTACAGCAGATTCATAAATATTGAATATATTCTCTGAATATGTTGAACTTTACAAAAAAAAAAAAAAAGAAAAAGAAATATTAAAGGCATGCTTTTATACAAATCATTTTACAGTATTAAATGTGTATTTACTTTTACTTTGTACTCAATAAAATTATTACATTGGTACAAACAGCAGAATTGGAAAATTTGTTATAATTAATGTATAATTCTCTCCTAAATTATAGAACATTGGGGTTTTATGTTGCATCAAGATGTGGCCCTGCTAATGGAACTAAACGAAACATGTAGATAGACTAAACAACTCCAAGAACACAACCCAAAGGGAGTAGATATGTTACACTGAAAAAGTACTGTCATGTATTGAAGTGTAAGAAAATTGGGAAACAAAGAAAGGGAACAGAAATTACTGTCTGTGTTTTTTTGGCAGTACAGCTCCATGTTTGCAGGAGCACAGAGTTAAGACAGTGGAGATTACTGAGGGCTGCATCAAGTTCCCCCGTTCCAAAATCCCAGTGTCATTTAGAGAGTATGAGCCATATCATACCCATAACATACCATCTGCCCTATCTCTCATCTTAAGGCAATTGGTGTTTAGCGTAATATACTGTTTATTTAAGTCTTTGTTGAAGATCTAGGTCAGGCAGGAGGCGGTCTTATATTCTCCAGCAATTGGACAGCAGGTAGGGAGAGAAACATCCTCCCTACACACCCTCCAGCACGGTAACAGGCATATCCCAGAACACCAAGCAAGGACCCCTTCAATACAGTACGTAACACCCAGCTGAATCGAGAAGGTGGTGCCACACTGTGAGAAAGATATAGTGAGAGGCAAGTGATATTAAAATGCAGTAAGCCTGGAACAGTTTTGACAGAAGTAAACACACACACACACACCTCATGATCTCCTGAATATTAAGTTCTTTGTCCCAGTTTTTCTCAATTCCTGGAACATGGCCCATTCCAACCACTCCCACCACCACAGCAGGCACTTCTGTGAAAAATATGCAACAGGTACAAGATACTTTGTAACACAGGTCTTTTTTATTGGCTCTTAAAAAGAAAAAGACAGACCATGAACAGGCACTTAATACTGTGCACAATCTGAAGAGTATTAGCTGGTATTTGTCCCACACAAATGAACATATGTGCATATGGCAACCAACCTAAGATTATTGCTATTACAGAAGATCATTATTTGCTCTGCCCAAGGAATTTTCTTTTCTCAAAAATTATGACAGTAGTCATAAAAAATTCTATAAAAACGTCCATAAATTTAAACCATGGCTGTCAAAGCGGGGTCTCATGGGTTCATAAAGCGTAATGGTCTGTGATTTTTAAGTTTTGTTACAGTGGTGTAAATCACAACCCATCAAAGTTAAATTTACTACTGGGTTCTTAAATGTTAACATACAGGTTACTCGAATTGCTTGAGTAAATCCAGATCAGCAATAATTTGGGATGCAACTTTCAGAGTGTTTTGTGCCTTTTTGTGGAAAACTATGAATTGGCAAAGTTGCAATCAGAGAAATCTCCTTTTAACTTGTTAATACGCGTATTTAATTTCTTTTACATGTGTTATTTCCATGTATGTAAATCAAAGAGGGCTTTGCTTAACTGTGCAGTCTGATGACATCACATGAGTCTTGCCCAAATCAAAAAATTGTAAAATTGCAAGCTCCTCTAAATATAGCGGAGTTTCTTTATTTTGCATAAACCTTTCTGGTCGTAAAATTCTGGGGAGAATAAATTGTGTCATGAGATAGAAGCTGCATTACTTACTCTGGCCATTAGGTGGCGCCTCGACACAGCGAGCAGCCTGTCTGAGTGTGTGGGTGAGGTAGATGTCTCGCTCTGCAACAATGGTGCGGTGCAATGCGGGAAACTCGCCAATCATCTCTGACATCGTCTGTTCCAGCAGATCCTTCTGTTTGCATTTTTCTACATCCTCTTTACTAACGACCACACAAACACACACCGCACACAGTGACTTTAAATACTTTGTCAAAGGCGTTAAACCAGAACAGGCATTAAGAGAATCTCATTAGTCACAAATAAAGATATTTAACCTGAAACTGTCTATATGAAAGCGGGAGTATTGGAGGCAGAAGAGAGGTTGGGCTGCACGTACCTGATGGGGTCAGACAAGAAGCAAAGGCCCCAAGCAAGCCGAGCTTTCTGCCACAAACTCAGAGCAGCAATGGCACGTTTGAACGTCACTGGAATTGGTCTGTCCCCAAGGTGAAACTTACAGAAAGGGACTTTACCTGCCTGCGTGTAGGGAAGAGATTTTTTTTTTATTTGGGCACAACATTAAATTGTGTGAATGAGTTATAACTGTGTGAAAAGTGTGTCTATATAAACCTCTTTGAAGGCTTCTCTAAACTCTCCTCCAGGCGCCATGCCCAGCTGCTCAGTGATGTGTGCTGAGACTTTTAGCAGCAGGATCTGCATGAGGCCTGACATCACGCCATTCTGATGAAGCAAAATAGAGCAAAGAGAGAGTGAATGCGAATGAGGGACATGTTATGAGTCAAAGGACACCACAGTCTGCTGTATAGCTTACCTGTTTGATTGCCTGCTGGACTTTCTCCAGGTTGATGTCCTTGGCCTCCTTGAGCAGCGTCTTTTCGTCCATTTTTAACATGGACACTCTATACTGGCAAAGCTCCACCACCACCACATCTGGCTGCACTGCACGGATTGTCTAAAACAAATAAACAAGCACAATATAATGTGTAATAGAGTCGGCAACATTCTGATCTTTTAAACCCTTTGAAAGAGTTTTCTGCAGCAGGTAATTGGAAGGCTTTGACTGCCATTGGGGACAGTTCACTGGAAGGTGAGGTGTATCTTCAACTCCTCTGGCAATTATTGAAATCAAGCAAGTCCTTCAAACCTTTTAGCATGGCTTCATGGTAGCAACTCTACTGGCTCCCAATATCTAATTTTCTTTTTTCTAAAGCTGGCAAATAAATTGTGCAAACAAATTCTACCTTGTGATAAACAAAATAGCATTAAACAGTATTGCTGTGTACAGTATTGCTAGTGTTTGTGATCAACTCTATTTAAATAAATGTAAAAACAACAAAGGTGCTACATATTTGCTTTAACTAATACAGTAAACCTTGCTTTATTAACATTATTGTAACTGATATTGTGAATATATGTATTCAAACTTCCTTAATAAAAAGAACTATTGTTTTGCACTCAGTGTGTTTCTAATAAAAGTGTAATAAACTATATTCAATCTGCTTAAGTATTAAAACAATTCTAAAAAAAAAAATGTACACTTTGTCTGATTAGACAGCAAAGAGTTACTCTAAGAGCAGACTAGCAGTCTAGCTTCTCTACACTTCAAGCAGATTTAAGACCCTCACCGTAGTTACATCTTTCTTGCTGCTATCGCTGAAGTGAGCCGTGCCCACCAGGTAGACCACGCTGCCCTCTGGAGTAGAGAGCCGGGTCACAGTGTTGGGCAGGTCAGGGTTGGTCTGCCTCCGCTGAGCCCGCATCTGCCACAACACTTCAACCGCTTCCATGTCGGCTACAGAGAGAGACAGAGAGAGAGACACAGACAGAGAGAGAGAGAGAGAGAGAGAGAGAGAGAGAGAGAGAGAGAGAGAGAGAGAGAGAGAGAGAAAGAGAGAGAGTGCATGGTGCTAGTGTACGTTTTCAGTACAGGCAACAGTAGTCAAATATTAATTGTGTATTTGGCCTTGTTTGGTTATTTAAACCAAAAACTCACAGAGTTCAACTGAATACCGTTGCTGTGCATCATCCTCTGATATACCAACAGATTCCTCCTATATTCAAAGAAGAATATCAATAAAGACAACAGATCGATTATAACTTACATTCAACATTACGACACTCCTAAACACATAGTGTAACTCATTCATTTATTAAATAAAGATTATTTGTCATCATTCTACTTCACATTCCTCAAGTTGTCTTGTTAATCAGAAACCTTTGACAGCAGTAAACACCAACATGAATTTTGAACTGCAGTATAGAACCAAAGTGAAAAAGTGCAGGAAAACAAAAGTGACATGATAATAATAATAATAATAATAATAATAATAATAATAATAATACATAGAAGAATGTATCTGTCAATGCAGTTCTGAGAGAAATGTGAACAAAACTGTGTCGTTTGTACACAAATTTTGTTGCCTTATTTCTAATGAACTTCATGTGGTGCTATTTAACAAGGAGAGATAAAACTCTAGGATATGTAGCGTTGAACGTGGCACTAACAGACAGTTCAAAAGACATATTGAGTAAAACTAGATTTATGTCCCTTCAGTCTTACCTCTGAATTATTGTCTTGGTCCATGGGGCGACGTCAAATAAAATGAATCTGTAGCTATTTAACAAAAAAAAAATGTCACCAGGTTACAAAACATATCTAAATCATATGAGTCTTTGAAAATAAAATAAGCTATGATTCTTATCCATAAGATTAGCTGAGCAACAGGGAGCTTATATCTATAGCTAGCAGTGTCTATGAAAATCTACCACCTGGATCCCAGGACCACGTATACCTTTTTTGATGGCTAACTTCCAAATCACTGGATGTTTGAGATCAGGTGTGCTAGCTAGTGTGCAAGAGGCATTATGTCATGCACTATGTAGTACAATTATCAAGGGAGTATTAGAGCCATTTGATATCCAAGGTTGACTTAAGTATGAGTGAGTGTTCAAACAAGGCTCCATGATATATAACAGCAAATTTACTCTTAAAATACAATACAATACAATACCAAAAACGTCTGGTTTAATAACCATCTCTTTCAGCTTGTATAAAAATTCAGAAGCATGTATTTCTTTGTTTGCTAACATTTATAACCAGCCTGTGTCAGATTGCACTTGAAACACAGGCTGAGAATTAACTTAACTGGTTAACACAACTTTGACATTTTCTGAATCTATCAGGTAAAATTTGAGTGTATATTTTAACCGATATTTGCATACCAGAGTTTTTTATATTAGCGTGCATACTCAAAAACAAGAGCTCATTAGCTTAGCTAGCTAACTAACTAACTAAGCTAGTTAGCTAGCATTTGGGTAAAGCAAGCCAGAAAGCTAACTAAATGGTCAGTTCACTCCAGATCATTTGGTCTTTAATTTTTGGGGAGTATTTACACGTGATTATCATCATACTTCATTACTGTCAGCATGCTGTTCGGTTAAAGACTTTTTTGGAGATAATCCAGCTAGCGTGCTGACATAGCAGCTGTAACTGCTAAAGTGCTAGCAATGCAGCCCAGCTAGCCGACTTCAGCTAAATCAGACTAGCCAAGAGTTTACGCAAAGTTTTTAGGTCCACGTAATTCAATAATTATAAGATCGACAGCAAGAACGTATTAACAATAAACTGCAAAACGTGACAATAACGTGAATAAACCCACAACAAAGAGAAACGAATAAACTTACGACAGACAGGTCTTAGGTTCCGCCCATTGAGTGATTTCTGGGTATTGTAGTGTTTATAAATCAGATTTACAACATGATTTAATGGAGAATATTTACTAAACCTATTCCTAAATTAAACTTATTCCTAAATATTCCTAAAACAGGTAAAACTCAGAGGCCCACAGTGAACATACAAACCTGTAAATATGGATGCGTAAATAAAGTATATTAATAGGACTCCTTGATAAAATATTGCCAATTCCCATGAATTATTATTGCTATTTTGAATTATTCTAACTCTGTCACACTCATATCTACACTCACTTTCAGTCAGCATTGTATGCTGGTCAGAGAAGCAGTGGACCCAGAGCATAACCCGGGTATACTGGGAACACTGGACATAAGGTGGGAACAGACCATGGATGGGAAAATAATAATCAGAGGTGGGAGTTTGTCACACATGTGCAAGTCACAAGTAAGTCTCAAGTCATGAATGTCAAGTCAAAGTCAAGTCGAGTCTTTTTTACATATTTGTCAAGCAAGTCTCAAATATGCGACTTAAGTCTGACTCGAGCCAAGACATATGACTCGAGACACCCATCTCTGATAATAATAATAATAATAATAATAATAATAATAATAATAATAATACTTTGTTTATAAAGCACTTTTAAAACAGCCAATGCTGAACACAAAGTGCTGTACATCATAAAATACAGATAATAAAATAATTAAATGATAACAAAATTAAATAATTACAGAAATAAATCAGAATTAAATAAAACCAGGGAATTGAAATGCGTTTTCAACCGGTTTTTATATCATGTAACAGTGGGTGCCTGTCTGATGTACAGAGGCAAGTTGTTCCATAGCCTAGGAGCAGCAACAGAGAAGGCTCGTTCTCCTCTAAGCTTCCTCTTTGACATTTTGGTGTCCAGAAGCAGTTGATCAGCTGACCTAAGAGAACGGGAAGGACTGTAGGGGTGAAGCAGTTCCGTATGTCGGGGTCTGACCATTTTAAAGATTTAAAAACAAATAAAAGCACTTTAAAATGAACCCTATAATACACTGGCAGCCAGTGAAGTGAGGCCAAAATTGTTGTTCAATGTGGTCAAACTTCCCTGAATCAGTCAAAAGACGCCCAGCAACATTTTGGACCAATTGAAGGCGAGACAGAGAAGACCAATATAAAGTGCATTACAGTAATCCAGTCGAGATGTAATAAAGGCATGGATTACCGTCTCAAATTGTTGCATGGACACAAGAGGTTTTATTCTTGCAAGGCGCCTTAGGTGAAAAAAGCTGGACTTCACCACTGCACTTATTTGGCTATCCAATTTAAGATCAGCATCCCTTTTAAAGCCTAGATTAGGTATCACAGGTCTAACATAGGATGCCAAGGGACCCAGGTCAACAAGGGGGAGACTTACAGGAGCCACTTGACAGTTGACAGTCCATTTCAGGGCATTATGTACACATGCATTCACTTACTCAGTGTAATCCCTCTACCTACATGCATGTATTTGAAAGTGGGAACAGGTGGAAATTTTTTTTTTTTTTTTTTTTTTTTGTGAAAATTTGCCCTAATCTCAGCATAGAAAGTAAACCACGATTTAGTTAAAACGACTACATTTTCATACAATACTTTACAGGTTTGCATCAGGATTTATTATGGAATCATAATGATAAACAATCCTTATAGTGCAGTTAATGCTGCTATTTTGCACTTATAATCAGCTACACTGTTGGTATGTTATATTTACCATGTTCAAGTAAGCATTGGAATTCTCATAAAATATTTTACATGGTTCAAATCCAAAATCCTGAATCCTAAACCTCTGCCCAGGACCTATATTTTCATGTAAGTGGTGTGGTTATGAAATATTTTTAACACAAATAGGATGCTTGTGCATCTCTGTGCCAAGCATTTATAATTTTCATTATTCTTATTATTAAATATTTAATTATTTTAGTTTTCTTTTACACAGCCCGAGAGGCATTGTATATAATGTCCCAATGGTAACAAATTGTGTCGTTTAGCAATCACAATGTTAAATGCATGGAATAATTAACATTAAATTAAAAATCATTGAAATTAATTTGCATAAACACAAGAGAAATGACTGAAGAAAAAAAATATATTTCTGCTTGTTGTATCATTCATAATTTATTACCCAAGGCATTGTGATGTGTGGCATAATGAACATTTATTTTAACCTTACCATTAATATGTTGTTGTTGTTGCTATATAGAGAGCAATGACTAAACTTCTTTTTCTGTGGCTGCATTTCATTTTTAACATTTTGGAATTAATATTCTTTTATAGAGACATTGTAAACATGGTGAAAATACATAATCATCAGTGACTGAGAAGATACATGTGAAATAAATATGTGAAGTAAAGGTGAATTTGCCTCCTAAAATGCATTTAGACATTTAGACAAATGTCTTTGAACAAATAATGTCAACACATTTTTGTTCAAATTACACAAAAGGTCAAACAATTGTGTGTGTGTGTGTGCATGTGTGTGTGTGTGTGTGTGTTTGTAACTGTTTGCCCCTCATTTTTATTATGCCAAAGATGAGAGCTCACAATACAATTTATTGTACACATTACTATGTATTGTATGCACTAATAATTTTATTGTAAAGCTTTTGATTAAATATTAGATCATAACCATGGATGTATGGCACTAAAATCAGCTGTCTGTTTAAGTTATACAATCCTGCAGCCTTGGTTGGTTAAGCCTGAGAGAAACAATCAAGAGTCAGTCATGCTTGGTTAATTTTTATTTTTTTTTATACAACTCTCCGATTAGCTACATTCAGAACATTTCTCAGTGATAACCTTTCCTAACAAATCGCAATAATCTGACCCAATCTATCTCTATGTACACTATTCTAATTAGGCTGCAACAATTAAACCCATAAACACATATTGTACTACGTATACTATAAACACAGCTGTGTGTGTCTGTGGGTTTAATTTCAATACAGTAATGGGCAGACTTGTACATAAGAAATATAGCTGACTTTTAGCAATCATATATCTGATTGATGTAACTGAATATGGTCAACATGTCATGCAGCATACATTTCATTTTAACTTGGTTTTGCTTCTAATATTACCAGCTTAGAAACTGGCAAATTATGATCAACAGCAAAGCTGAGTTTCTCTAAGATGCAAAATGAGGATATGCTGTTGGCACATTCAAGTCAGACTTCACCCAAAAAAAGTCAGATCCATAAATAATCGGACATTGACACATGTATTGTGATTTTAGCTAAAACACATACTTTCAGCTATAATTTGAGGGTATTAATATCCAAATCAGGTGAATGGTGTAGGAATCACTGCACTTATGTTGTCACCTCTCCTTTTTAAGTGACCAAAGGTAACTGGATGATTGGCTGCTCAGCTGTTCCATGGCCAAGTGTGTGTTAATGCCTTAATTATTTTCACTTACAAGTAGATAAAAGTTCAGTGCCAGAAACTTCAGTGCCAGAAAAAGCTCTGATGAAGATCAAGAACAAGCCGAAGTCAACAATTAAGAGAAGTCTTCACCAGAGTACATACAGCGGGTTTACCTCAACATTAACCACCAAAAAGCATAAAACTCAGATTTTAGTTTGCCAAAAACATCTAAAAAAAAAACCCATACAGTTCTGTAAGGACAGATGAGACATCCTCAGGACATCCTGAGCACAGATGAGACAAAGATATTCTAGAATGATGGAAAAGAAAAGTTTGTAGAAGGAAAGGAACCGCTCATGATCTCAACAATACTGAAGAATAGTGTGTACCAGTCTACCACTGGAACTGATTTAATCGTATTTATTGATCATTTGACGGCTGACAAAACCAACAGGATGAATTTTAAAGTGTATAAGGCTATATTATCTGCTCAGATTCATCCAAACGCTTTCAAATCCTCAGGATGGTGCTTCAAAATGCTGATTGAAAAAGGCTTGATGCATACTTAAAAGAAGAAAAGCATTTTTACTGACCTGAATTCAACTGAGCAAACATTTCACCTGCTGCAGTAAAAACCTGGCAGGGCATTATCAGGGAAGACAGACAGTATCTGGTGATGATGTCTGTGGACTTCAGATTTGCAACCAAGTGTTAAAAAAGTGTCCTAATTACTTTTGGTCCCTTTAAAGAAAAAAAGGCTACATAAATAAAGCTGAATGTCTGTGAATTAAGCAAATTCATTAACTAATCTGAACTCATATATAGTGTTATAGATAACAATAGCTTAGCTAATGTCTAAATATTTATGGACCTAACTATATATCATTGAAAGTACTGGGACTATGCCTCAATCAGCAGTGTGCTTCATAAAAATTCCAATATTTCTTTGTCGGATTAATATTTAACACAAAGAGGGTGGTGAATGGATTTCCATGGACTACTGACTGCTCATTAGGGACTGGCAACTTAATTTTCATATATATTTGTTTAGCTATTCTAAGTACAACATTATAACATTATATGAAGTCTTACAATTTTTCAGACAACATTCAAACATGTAATAAGACTACACATTAAAAGTGTCTCTGTGCGTTTTGGTACTTCTGAGTTCTTGCCAGAGTTGCAATTAAAATGTTGCACTGGCCTTGTGGAAATGCTGTAGCGAGGTGTCATTGGTAATTCGATGTGCTTTATAATGTAGTGGCTTATAAGTATTTTGTATATCTGTTCAATACAGAATATGGGCTGTGTGTCAGGGTAAGAGGTGAATCAGTGGATTTTGAATGATTCAGTGCGACATTTATCCATAAAGGTAGTGGCCTTCTTAATGAAAGTTCAGCTGGTGCTTCTGCTGGAGAGGCTTCCTCCAGTTTTTTTTTGTTAATGACAGGACATTTAAATGTCTATATTAGATTACATAAAGGTGCTGTATTCACAGTTGTGCCATATGATATGTAATAATACCCATTTCCCAAAACAAATTCAATTAATTATACAAAGAATGCTCACAATTTAGATCTGAATTTATGAACCTCACTATGACAAACATCAGTCAACCTCTGGTTGAAGAATGGCATGATTTAAATAATGCGACATATCTATATGTTTTGTATATACAGTATGGAGATTCTAAATATGCATATTATTGCAACAAGGATTGTGTACATTTGCATAATTTAAGGATTAAATATGCTATATTGCATTGGATACCTGCTGAAATCCACAGAACAATATATCAATAGGACAAAATCATGTAAAGTTATGTTGAATGTAAGACGTACACAGAGGTGTCTAAAACACAACATGATTCTTAGATTAATGTTAATTGATATGACCTTGGAATGTCAGAGGGAAACATTCCGTTCAAGTGAGCACCAGTGTTTGTACTTAGTCAGGGAAATGACCTTTTGATTGATATGTTTCATTTTACAGTAACTGGTTGTCTACTTGTGTGAAAGATTTTGTCTAAACAATTGTTTGTGCAATTCATTTCTGGTGGACAGTACAAATCTCTGACCTCACCATTTCCACCTAAAGCACAGTAGGTGGGTGATACAGTGTGGTTGCTGTTCCATGTGAGGTGGTTAGAAACAATTTTACCCTTTGATGTCTTGATGCTGAGGTAAAACAATGAGAGGTGTGAATATATGCTTGTCTTATTGTGTGCATCTTCAGCACTCTCCGGCTGCGATGAGCTCACCAGGTCTTTCCACTAACTTGTCCCTGTGGCCTTGCTCTTCCTCCTCCTCATAGAGAGTGTGGTGGATGCTGAGCAGAGGATGTGAGGGGTTACAGCTGTATGCTGCAGACTGACTCACAGGTTCTGGGTTTGCTTTGAGAGGTTCATTGGTTTTGGGTGATTCAGAAGGAGGCAGATTAGAGGTTCCTCCATTCATGTAAGAGGTGGTGGTTAGGGTCACGGTGGAAAATGCACTGGTGGTGGATTGAGGAGGAGGGTCAGGCTTTTCTAAAGGGGTTAAGAAAAGAGTGAAACCAGAAGAAAATATTATTAATAGCTTTGAATGTACATAACCTTAGTCCTAAATGCTAACAGCGAGACCTGCCATTGCATTTTTAAGAACAGCCTTCAATAACAGATTTAAAATCAAAGGTTAATCTAATTTCTAATAAATTGAATGGTGCTTAGATAAGTGATTTATGTATCCCTAATGCTTTGCACTCTTACTCAATAGTGTTTTTGAATGTTCAAAGGTTAATTGTCAAAAGGTGTTGATTCATTTTCTAAACAATAGTGACAATAATGCTGTGTGCAAGGTTTCTAGATAATAATGTGCTTGTACATCTTCTACAGAAACAACTTAAACTGGGATTTGCATGGTGGATGCTGTACAGATTAAAATGCAACATTTTTTTATTTATTAATTTCTAGAACAGAGAGAGAGAGAGATTCCATAAGTATAAACAAATTACAAGTATGATGTGACATTATTTAATGAATAAAAACTTTGGGCCATTCAATTATTAGATAACTTTGGGCCATTCAATTATTAGATAATAATCAACTTGTTTAGTTTGGAAGCTGATTATTTTCTTAAACATTGCTTAAACAGCATGCCTTATGCTGCATTCACATATACAATGACATAGGACATGTCAGGGTGTCAGAATATGACAAGGACATTCATTTTCAGTGAGAGCTAGTGACTTCTGTTGACATGTGTCACAGCTATCATTGGTGAAAAAGTTAAGAAAAGACTTTATGGAAACTTTATGGAAATATGGAGTGCAGTGACAACAAATGGATTTAAAGACAGTAGAGCAAATGTGATTCTGTGGCAAAAATCACACACCTTCTCCTACATCTTGTATGATATGAGGAATACAGTATATACACTGGTGGCTAGTTGCACCATCCACTGATAAACTTTATTACTATACTACTGGAGACATTATAGCCCAGAGACTTGCAGTGATACAATCACTGTATGTGTGAATGCAGCTTTATTGTGTTTTATTCTTTACTTAACCAAAAATAATATTACCAGTAAGTGTTGAGGAGACATGGACTACAGTGTGTGTGCCCTCTATGTATGTAGTGTCCAGAGGATGGTCAGCAGCTGGGGGTTGTGGATTATTCATTTCTGTTTTAGACTTGTGGATGGTTGACATGTATGGATGGACATCCAGGGAGAAATTACGAGTGTGCTTTTTCTCTGTTCCACTGTTAGTTTCTGTGGATTTCAGAAGTTATGACAAACAAGATTAAAATTAGTTCAGATATCCATTACTAGTACCTAATACTGTAATAAAAAGTCACATCTAGAACTCAGTGAATCTATGTTCTATGTAAAACCCTACAACAGTGTTTACTACATTTTCACATTCTTCACATTTTACAACATTTTCACATTCTTTCGATGAAATATTTTGTTAGAGGTATATACTGACTACATTTATGGTAGAAATTCAGATTCCTAACCTTTTTTTGGCTGTATTTTCTGTATTCAGCATACAATGGGTTTTCCCAGGCTGACTCACATATATTAAACAGAATATCACATTAAAACAACCCAAACAGTAACTGCTAACCATGTAAACCTAAATTTATTTAGGAATAAATTCAATATGAAAATTTTACATTTTTACACTTTTCTTTAAAGCTGCCACTTTTTCTTTAAAGATGTCCATTGTACAAATAAATAAATTAATATACATTCATTTAAATTAACAACCATATAAATTATTATACAAATAAATCCAAATTGAATTAAACCATCACTCAATTTACTTTGCTTTGAAGGGCTGCATTGAATAAGCAGAAACTGGTCAAGTAAATGTCTTTTTTGGGGGGTTCTATCTTTAAAAAAGTAAAATATCATTATTATAATATTATAAATTATATGTTTTACCTCTAGGAGGATGCTGTGTGCTCTTGGTATCCAGTAGAGGAGCAATGATGGTGTCAGCTACTGTTTTCCTTCGCATAGGTTTAGGTTTTTCTGCTTTCATGCTGTTCTCCAACCGGGTCAGAGTTAGAGGTTCCTGGATAAGCATTCAAACAAGCAAACAAAAAATTAATATTGAATTTAAATATTTAGCAGACAGTTTATTTGTTGTAGTCAAGGTAGAAACAATTAAAAGGTAGAAAGTAATTAATTCAGTGAGATCCAGACACAGAAAAAACATCTAGCATGAATTTTAGACTAAGCTTATGCATTGTAATTGAAAATCTCTCTAATATATTATTTCTGATAAGTGCTGCACTGGGTCTGCAGTGCAAAACTGCTTACAATAAAACTCGAAAATTAAGCAGGAGCATTACCATTAAAATAATATCTGCATAATACTGAGGTGATGCAATCTGTCCTTTTACTAGACCAAGGGGAAACAACATAAATTAGTATTCTTAGATGTATCTAGTGTAATACATCTTCCCGTGTGCATAATTAAATCACCATTTTTGGTCAAAAGCAAGCATTGGCAAGGTATAAACAGAATCATGTTAGCTTACTTTAAATGGCTGTGGCAGAGGGTTAGATGAAGGGATCCACTTCATCTTTTTCCGTGGTCTTTTGATAACTGTCTCTACTCCCATTTCTCCAACCCCCAGAACAGATGGATCCATGTTGGGGTCAACTGTCTGTATTCCAGAGTCTCTAACGGTCGGTGTGGCATCATGGTTGGACTGCGCTAATGCAGCCAATAACTGTCGCACCACATTGTCATACATCAGGTCACTCTCATTGGTGATGAAGTCCAGCCTGTTCAGAGACTTGATGTGGTCCCTGTTTTCATTACAGAACATGGCCAGGATGTTAATATCGCAAAACTGAGACTTCTGCCAACGGCGCCGTGTCTTAATGCCGACTTTGTGCAACTTGTCGAATACAAAGTTGGATTTGCGCACCACAAACAGATGCAGTAGATTAATTAAAATTATGAAGTTCATGGTGCAGAGTAGTGCAATGTCTACAGCAGCCATGATGCGCTGGAGCTGCACAGCAGACAGCTTGCAGTTCACACTAAGGCGCAGCTCAGGGATGCTGCTGATGTCAGGTGGCTCACCCAGCATGCATGTGAACTCATTTTGTCGTTGCCGAGCATAGTATGCACTTAGGTAGGTGATGGGAATGGAACTGAGACAGATGATGGCTAAATGTCTGGCTAGATAAAGTTTGGCTAAAAAATTACTTTGACCTCGCCGCTCTAGGTATTTTTCAAAAAGGTTCTGCTCTGGGCTTTTCTCCTTCTCAGCATTCTCAATGATTTCTCGCCGCTCACGTTCACTGATCCCAGGCCCTTTGGACTGGATCTGTTTCTCAATTTTGGGTGCTCTGCCCTCAGCAGCACGGTGGTAGCAGTTGTCAATCTCTTGTAGGAGAAAGTTGAGTTCAGAGGTAAGGCGTGTGGATGCAAGGAACTCCCAGCCTAGTGCTGGAATATACATGATGCCAGCAAATGCTAGCAGAGCATAGGGCAGAAACTTATGCTCAAACAGAGAGGGTCTGAGCTCAGGATCGATGCCAGGAATAGCATCACGCAGCTCTGTCCAGCAGTAGCCTCTAGCATAGAGGGCCTGGTCACGTGTGAAATTGTGTGGTGTGTAACAGTATATTGACTCCTCTGAAACAGAATCATATGAGAAAAAAGGTATTAGAGGCAGCTTTTTGGAATGTATCCATTCACAAGGTGGTTTGTACACCAACTTTGACAAACATATCCTAACAGAATTATCCGATGTCAGTCAGATTCATCTCCAGGAGTATCTTGTCATGAGCTTCTTGATATTAAAATGTTAAATTGTGCTGCAGATAATCTGAAAGCCATTCCTGACATTCAGAATACTTGCAATTCAATGCAATAAATGTGAAAAGATTTGCACATTAGCAGCAAAACATTTTCCTGTGTGTGTTATATGGTTCCAGTATAGTAATTTCTTTATCTGCCATTTAACTTTAGGTTTCATATTTTAAATTTAAAGTCTAAAACCTACGCATTATAAATTCATAACATTTTAATCTTCACAACTGTAGGAGCCATCTTATACTATTACAAAGGTCTGTTCAGATTATTTAATCATCTATGCTCTTCTCAGGCCTTTGTGCTACCTCACAGCAGGTTTCTACTGCTATGCAGTCAAACTGACTCAGCATTTAGCTTAAAGTCCCTATTTCTGCTAAGCTCTCCCTCACATTCTTTACACACTCTCTTGCTCCCTCTCTTACCCTCCCCATTTAAAAAAAAATCTCGCTGCTGATTTCTAACACACAAAAATCAGCACTGCGTACTTAACCCCTCCAGTGCTGACCAGCAGGTGTCCCTATCAGGTGAAACAGTAAATCTGTGAATATTAATGAGGAAAATTTTGTTTAGTTCCATGTGAAAGAAGTATATTATGTCTTTGCATTTCAGTATCTACTGTACTAGAGTTGTAAAACAATGACACTGTATCTGTGTATGTATCTATCTCTAAATATCTTCAAATATGGAAGAACATACTCATACATACTGTACACATGCTTAGACTATTTCAAAACAAAAAATTCTGTATCTACAGTAGTATGTGTCTAGAAAATTGTTCTTTTCTTGTCTTCTCATATATATATATATATATATATATATATATATATATATATATATATATATATATTCAAATATATAGACTGCAACAAAGTACTATATACTGTACTACATACTACTTATATGAGCCCTATGTTATATGTGCCCTATTCTGTGTCCTACTATATGTATATACCTTCTAATGTGTAGCACCTGCTATTAAAGATTTCACTAAGAAGACTCCTGAGTAACTTTTTGACTTTACTCTTTGTATGTAAAAAATAAAGTCTGAATCTTGAGTCTTAAACTGTATTTGGATTTAAACTTAAAGTGAGCATGGACTAAACCAGAAGTGTTTTATCTAGCAATGTCAACACTGAATGGTTTGTGAATTCTGTCTCTGACACTACCTCTGTCTCAGCTACAACATTTGAGTTCTACTACTGTAGAGATGTGCATACAAATGCTTTTTTTAAAATCCTACTTGCACAGCTATTATTTTTGTGTGTACCTGCCTCCAATGTTTCCTATGAATTTATTTGGTGTTATTTACAAAACAACCAAAACTTTTTTTTATATATATCAAAAAGTCTAATTTAAACCACCATGACCATGATCAGGCAGTTACTAAGAACCTGGTGTGTGTTTAATAAATGTGGTCTGGCTTTGTACTGTTAACTTCATAACTGTCCGCTCAATCGCATGAAAGAAAAATCTCCATTTCTTAATTTTTTAGTGTGTGTGGCCGAATCCCAGTCCCAGTTTACGGTATCTATATCTATATTTAAAAACTTATTTATTCTGAATGATTTATTCATATTAAGTTACATCCCAACTGTATACTACATCTCAGTCATCCAGGCTGACATTGCCTACACCTTGAGTTGTGCTCAAAGCACCAACCTGCAAAGTTCCGTGTAAAGACGAGAGTAACTAATAAGATGGGGATGATGACCGTTCCTATGGTGACAACTCGGTCAAAGGGCAGTTCCAGTTTGAGCTGCACCATGAGTCCAGCTAGTGCACCACCCTTCTCATCCTGCGTAGAACCCGGCAGAATCAACTCCTTCAGCTTTTCCCCAGCAAGCAGAGCGGTGGCCATGTCTAAGTTCTGCTCAAAGAGGTTCTGCATCCGGAAACTGGAACCCACCCACAGCTAAATCCACGATACACCTGGCTGAACTGTTAACCAGTTTAACCTCAAAACTGCCACCTTATTGGCTCTTGTCCATCACAATCTAAAGGGTTATGTTATGTGAGGGCTGTATATTATTATACGGACAGTCACAGTAGAACCATTGTATTGGTCAAATATACTGTCCGTGATGCATGTTCAGTGCTGTTCTTAATCCATGTGGAATGACATAAAATCACGTGTAAGTTTGTGTTGAGTTTCCTTTGTCCACTTCACCTCACATTCCATCTGTAAAAGAAAGAACACACAGATTAAATGGTCAGAGCAAATTTGTCCTTTATCGTCTAAGACAGACAGACAGCTTCTTTATCCTGGTCACAGTGGATCCAGAGTCTATACAAGGAAAATTGGACATGAAGTGGGAATATACCTTAAAAGGGAGGCCAGTTCATCATAGTGCACCAAGCACACAAACACACAGGCAAGTTATCTTAGCAACTCCACAACTTGGATGTTTTTGAAAAGGGGAGAGGAAGGTGGAAACACCACATAAGACATTAACCTGGGCTCAGGATCAAACTAGGACCCTGGATCTTTGAACTGACAATAGTTTTCTGCATGTTTGTTGCTGACAAATTTCATTAGATCCTCATATAACTAGCTACTTGTTGCACAGTTTAAACTTGCACAGTGTTGTCAGGTAAGGCTGTTTCAGCTAGATGCCTACTTTTATCTACAATTTAAAAGTGTAGTTAAGGGATTGAAATGTGTTTATTTAATATAAACATTTTGATCTTTAACTTACATAAAAGCTAGTTTCAAATGCCTTGTTACACAGTATCTATCAACTAGTTAAACATCACTTACTTTATTCAATATTTTTCTTCAATAAGTTCCCAGTAAGGTGTATTTACTATTAATTAAACATGACTACAGTATCACAGTAAATTCTGTGAATGACTGGGTGCAAGGCAGGATCCATGATGCGTGTGCACAACTTAACATAGACAATCCACCTACAGGCATGTTTTTGGTGGTGGGATGAAACTGTGGACCTTTGGTGGAAACTTAGACAAATCACACAAAACAGAGAGAAAAGAAAGAACATGCAAAACTCTACCATGCCATATGCCACAACCTGTCTTTTATCTATCTTCTAAATATTAATCAGATAATCAGAGTGTTTTTTTGTTATACTTACACATATAAACTTAGTCAGAGAGTCCCCCCCCCCACACACACACACTAGAAAAAACATTGTTGTGTTTCTAAATAATAATAAAAACGTCTGCAGAAACTACTGGAATGGATTCTTGGTCTGGTTTTCTCAATTAGCCATGGTTGGTATTAGTAACTTTTTATTAAGGTATCTAAAAGAATTACAGACACAGAAGTTTAGTCCTGTTCATTTAGTATAACAATAAACATTACCAAACGTTAGTATAGCGTTATTAAACGTAGGAATAAATAGGCTTAAAAGCGTTAATATTTGTAAACTTAACGATGTGTTGTTCAGAGCAATGCTGTCATGCTAGAACATACACTGTCCAGGAAAACAAATTGAACCATTTAATTAAAATTAGTATGATGTCGCGCTTCGGTTGACATAACAGGAGCTGTCCAAACGCTGGTGCTGAAGTGGACCGCATGGTCCCGAGGATTTAGCGCGTAATGATGTCCGGACGTCTTTGACTGACACAGTGCATTTTGTATATTGTTTTGTATAATAAGACCGACTGTAGGCTACCAGTTCTCTCACCTCCACAATTATCCGTATCCCAGTGTACACATGCGTCCCCCGGCCGCTTTGCGTCTACCTGAACTCTCAGTAACTAATAACGCTACGCAAAAAAGACACCTGTCCACTACCACAGATGTAAAACCGAGGATGTGATGTGTGCTTTTTTACTTACCAATACTGAGCATCCTCGGCGAGTCAAGAGTTAATCTGCAGTGCGGGAGAGCGGTTATAGCGTGTATCCGGGCACCGGTTTGTTCCGCCTTCTCCCGCCAGTCTCCTTCTACTCTTCCTCTCATCCGCTCATCTCTTCTCATCCTCACAAACTTCAAGGAGAGTCCCCTAGGTCGCGCATTTGTATTTATCTCTCCTTCCCACACAGCTAGCTTACCTGAGTTCACAAAAAGCGCTCGGTGACCTTCAGCAATGACAATCGATCCGTAAATTTGGCATATTTTGGCTCAAGCACGATTCATCACAGGTTGCAGCCTACAGTATATTATAGCATACACGACAATTCAACAAATTACGATGCGCTTGAAAAATCTAGCAAATATGCTTGCAGTTATAAATATTGCTGATTCAGAATCAGTAGCCCGGTAGACTGCTCATTTGTGGGGAAGCTCAATAAAAAGCCGGCAGTAATTTTATGGATATCCTCTAATTTCTAGATATATTCCTGTTCGGAAGGAGTTCATTTGTCCCTAGACAAACGGCTTCTATCTTGATAATGTCATCCCCTCCCAAACCAGTCTGTACCGGTTAGGGCGACGCGTATTACGACTGTTTCCAAATATAGAACCCACTACACCGCTGCAGCAGCTGGATTTCGCTTTAAAGTTACCACGTGCTTCAAAGCAGCGGTGGATGTAGGCAACAACAATAAAACATAGATGTTTTAGAATACATGCAGTTATTTCTTAAGGCAAGACACTTCAGCTGGATCATTTTTAAATAACAGATATAACAATCAGTTTTTGCTATACATTGGACTGCTCTCATTCTTACAAGTAGACTGTTTTTTTTTTCTTTTTTTTTTAAGTTAGAAAATTATTTTTTATATATATATATATATAGGGGGGCACGGTGGCTTAGTGGTTAGCACGTTCGCCTCATACCTCCAGGGTTGGGGGTTCGATTCCCCCCTCCACCTGGTGTGTGTGGAGTTTGCATGTTCTCCCCGTGCCTCGGGGGTTTCCTCCGGGTACTCCGGTTTCCTCCCCCGGTACAAAGACATGCATGGTAGGTTGATTGGCATCTCTGGAAAATTGTCTGTAGTGTGTGAGTGCGTGAGTGAATGAGAGTGTGTGTGTGCCCTGTGATGGGTTGGCATTCCGTCCAGGGTGTATCCTGCCTTGATGCCCGATGACACCTGAGATAGGCACAGGCTCCCCGTGACCCGAGGTAGTTCGGATAAGCGGTAGAAAATGATTGATTGATGATATATATATATATATATATATATATATATATATATATATATATATATATATATATATATATATATATATTGTTTAATGAAAATAATTATATAATAATAAAAAATAATATATAATATTCATTATTATACATTCATTTTTTTGTATTAGCAATCAAATTTCATAGTTTGAAGCAGTGGTTTTGATCAATGTATTCATTTTATTTTGTTTATCAGAAGGAGTGCTGTGATGTAAAAAATGATTGATGTAGACCAAATGTTGTTCTTTTTGTACACAGCAAAATCCCTAGTTTTGAATTAACACTGTAGGTTAACAGACAAATTAACTGTAGTCAACACACTTTAAGGAGCTGAACACTGGAGATTTTGCTGTGTCTTGCCTAGTAAGTTGTGTTCATGATCATAAATGAAGCTACTTATTAAAACAGGTTGTTTCAGGAAATCCAGAAATGAGGACAGTAATCCAAGTTCTTTTTTCTTTTTTTTCTTTTTTTTCTGTAGGATTAATCCAGCATGCTGAATATGAAATAAAATAATGTGCAGGGAAAAAAGTGCCAGCCAGAGTGTCAGGTTTAATTCAACAGTTTTCATTTACATATGTTAAATCACATAATGGAATCAAACCCTTATTACATAGCTCCCTGTTTTAGGAAATTATACAGAATTTGACATTACAGTAATTAGCATTAGTGCAACTGACTTAATTCTATAATATATAAACACTACTTGGATACACACTAAGATTGTCACTTTTTCCACTTTTTCCATGAGTTAAACACAGGCCATTTACAGTGTAACTAAATTATGTCTAAGAGGCCCAAAGCCATTTTCCCTGACTAATGTGATTAAAAATAACCCAGTTAGGTAGTGGAATTGCCCAATAATTTTTCTTTCTCGTCTGTCGATGTAGATTGACTGTATTTAAGGAGAAAACACTGTTACTCTGTCCCTGCGTACAAGTCACATAAAATAGGAAATTATTAAATATGCTGTTAGTGTTATGAATAAAGTGTATTTTATGAAAAGAAATTGTTATACTTACAGAAAATCCTACAGAAAATATGACAAAAATACAGACAATGTACTTGCTAGCTACAAGAAATGTGTAAACTTGGTGCTTTATATGTACTATATAGTGCAAAACTCTAATAGAAAATGCTTTACTTGCATAGCATTTGCCTAGCCACATGCTTAGATTTTCTAGACATATTACAAAAATGCAGTCGTACATTTAATGAATGATTCAGTACATGCAATGTAGCAAGGCCTGGAATTTACAGTGGATTCCTAGACAGGAATAAGTTTAGTCACACTTTAATATAAATCCAGCTTTACTGTACATATGAACAGAACATGAGTTGTGAGTTTTATTTCTTTGCAGAAGGTGTTACATTTACAGCATTGGTTAACGCCTCAACTGTTCCTCTTCTGAGAATTCTGAATAGTCAGAATTATTTCATTTTAAGAATAGATATATGGACATGGGAGTTATTTAGATGCTTTATACAGTTGTATTTTAAAACAGATTCTTCAGGATATATCCCTGTCTCTAAACTCCCTGGCAAGGACTCACTGACATGTCACCTTCTGACTGCATTTAGTATTCCCTCCTTGTTCTCTCTTATTTTTACTCTGTTTTCACTTGTTCTTCTTTTACTCTCACCTTCTCATGTCCTCCTCCACTCACTTTTATTTGTCATTACTGATTGTTCTCTTTATTCCCTGCGCCTGTGCTCACTGGGCCATTTGAACTACCACAGCCTTCCAGGCCTTCTCTTTGTCAAACTCTCGCAGTGTGCCATTGGATCCATGTTGCTAGGGGAAAAAAGAGATGCATGTAAAAATGCAGTATTTATGTGTCAATCAAAATAGGTCAGAAAGCTGAGAATGTTTTTGTACTGTTCTGTTTATGTTATGATGTACAGTATATATAGTTATATACCAATCCTCCATCACTCACTTAATTACCTTAGACACTTCCTGTCTTCTTTGGAGGATGTGCAGTGCTAAGTGAACATGTGAACATTTATGCGTGTGTGAGGGTGTGTTATAAGGACCTATGTGTATGTGTGTAGTGTTACCTCACACTGGTATGGTTCCAGATGTGAACTGTCATCCCTCTCTGGTGCTCCTATATGTAGCTGACCCTTGTAAGAGGCACAGTGTACCACAGTGGCCAGTGTCAGGCCTGCCTGGACCAGCAGCAGCACCATCAGTATCATTAGGAGGATGTCATATGATTGCTGTACACACATACATACATAAAATAATGTATTACACATGCTTTTATGTCATTGTCATACTACTTCAAACATGGTGTCCATTATTATGGGCATATAAGATCTGATCAAACATAGTATAGCCTCACATTGCATGAAGAAAGATCCAGCAAAGACTGCATATAAATTAATACTTTATGCCAAATTTTGAATGATTGGCATGCACAGTATGTGGGCAAATGAGTTTATAATAAAATTTTTATAATAGCTAAATATGTATGTCTCATCTATCTAGAACAATTCTATTAATCATTTATGGGTTTACTATAGTTTTGAATAAGTAAAATACAAAGTGCAATATCAATAGTACTATCATTTACTACACATTATTTTTCTAAATGTTAGTATCCAATGTCAAGGGAAAAAACACTGGAGGCAAAATGCAGCAAAAATATTTTAGCCACAGAGTACACAACATTAATGTTGATGAGGATGATGATGCTATAAGAAATTCCTAAAAATAAAGAAGTACAAAAACATTTCTGTGGACGTAAACCTCATTTCAGTATGTAATAATGAATAGTGATTGTACAAAAAAAGAGAAAGGTAAAGAGAAAGATAAATATTTAAAAGAAATTAAAGACAAAGCATCCACTGGAATAAACATTTGGCCACTTAGACTCCCAGAACCTCTGAAGTGTCTAGAATAATACAGCATAATACATACATTTTAATTTCATTGTTTCACTGAAGTTACTGAATGATTCATAGCAATTTCTGCATAATTGAAGTAACAACTAAAGATAACTAACTCAAAAATATGCTGGATCCTTGGATTTAGGTAAACTAAAGAGACAAAAATGATAATCATATGTTTTTTCCAGCACTAGAGCATGTTTGATCTTTATTATCAAATTATGTATGAATCAATTAAATATCATATTATCCTAATAATATTAAATAATATGGGCATAGATTTACACATTTGATAATGAGACATGTCTGCAATATTTCTTTTATTTTGCCACCCACCCTGTTTTATTATTTTGTTACATTTTCAAACTTTATTACCTCTTACGAAATCTAATGCTCTTTTCGCTTTTTACTCATGTTTTTTTTTTTAAGCTGTGAATGTCAGGTTCTGCAGGTGAATGCATAATAAATGGAGCAATTGTCAAAGTCCATGATGAATTTGCTCTTTGCTGCTGATGAAATATTGTGAAAGGTATGCACTGTCATAAATATAAATTTTTCAAGATTTTTTTCTTTGTTTGGTGACTGAAAATTGACTCACCTTGGCTGCAGGAACCTCTTGGTGGAGAATCTCAATAAAATTCAACACGCTGTTAGACAAGAAGCCAGAGGCAGAGAACAGCAGTGGTGATGTGACACTGCTGATGGCAATCAATGTCTCCACCTGTAGCAGAGAGAGGGAGAGTGTAAGAAAGGTAGTCAAACAGACAGAATACCTGAAGTGAAAGAAGTGTGAAGAAGAAAGTATAGTAACAAAAGAGAGAGTGTCTTGTATATCTATCTGTTAAGCAGACAGACAAATAAGCTAAACTAACGAGCATGGAGAAGTCCCATGAGCATTTAACACTGGAGAAGCTAAGATCACTCACCAGGCATTTGCTGGGGTATTCTGACACCACATGACTGGTTATGGCACTTGGGAAACACTGCAAAGAACATTTTAAATCAAAAACAAGATTTTGGGGAAATTTAGCTAAGCACTTTGTAGACATTATGTTCTTGTTCTAAAAGCAGACAAGACTCACAGCCACTAGAATCCAGAAGAATGTGACAGAAACGTAGGGCCCTGGGAGCAGAGCATCCATATTGAGAGCAATAATACCACCGAATACTGAAGAGATCCCAATTATCACCTCGATCACCTACAAAACATACAATGCTAGTGGAATAGACATACAAAAACATATTGCAGATTATAGACTTAAATCTAAAAAAAAACATAATCAGTACTTGCAAATACATGATACCAAAATGAATCCCCATTATACTGTACATTAGATGACAGAACATGGATAAACTTCTAAATTTGTTGAACTTCACCAAATGTCATTAGAGGTACAAATTGGCATCATGTGAGACTAACAACCTTTTCAAACAATCATCATATTTTGTTGATAAATAGGAAATGTATATGTTGTTTTGGTGTTTTGGGGCTGTTTGTGGCTGGTAGTTGAGATCTTGTGAAGACTAATCATACAACTAAGGCCAAGAGGCCGAGAAGGGGTAGCTGGTCATGGGTGTGAAAGATGAAATTACTCTCTCCTCTGTCTGTCAGTCAGTCAGTCAGTCAGTTTAGGGTGTCTGGGAGTTCATGTATGTGGAAGAGGGCAGTCAGCCTGTGTCTTGGTAAAAGTATATGATTGCTCTCCTGCTCTCCATTTGTCATTTGATAAGTCATGTGATATGGTGAACGTAGTGGGAATTGATAATTAAATAGGGACAAATTTGGAAGAAAAAATAAAGACGCTTAAACTAGAGGAGAGGGCCAAGCTCCCTCTCTTAATATCTCCTACATTGTTACTAGAAGATACATTGTTTCATAGATATATCAATGTACATTTTGATTAATTCTCTTTTCTATATTTCTGATAATATTTCTTTATCCATCTACTTATTAATCTGCAGGAACTGACTCACAGCATAAGCCTTGAGAAGACGGGAAGGGAATTTAGCCGGAGTCACAGCCATAGGACCATCATATACTTGCTGAAGAAAAAGAATCTTATATTATAGATCTCAGTAGTATATTGAGTATAGTATATAGACATAATAATAATAATAATAATAATAATAATAATAATAATAATAATAATAATAATAATAATAATAATAATTAAATACACACACCTTGCTGTGACTGCAGCAGTCCTCTACAGAGCGAGCTGACAGGATGACAGTGCTGGCCATGAGGGCTTCTAGCAGAGTAAGCAGGATCAGGTTAAAGTTGATCTGGCCACAAGGACAGAAACAGTCACTGTGTCAGTATTATTATTATTATTATTATTATTATTATTATTATTATTATTATTATTATTATTATTATTAATAATATTAATATTGCTGTTGATATTAGTATTAATATTAATATTAATGTTAACAATAATACAATAATTTAACAATTATAACAATAATAATAACCATTATGTATTTCAATAACAACAACAATAATAATAATAATAATAATAATAATAATAATAATAATAATAATACATACATACATACATACATACATACATACATACATACATACATACATACATACATACATACATACATACATACATACATACATACATACATACATACAAAAAACCCATGTAGATCCTTGTGACACCTGTATGACACCTGTTTGTTGTCAGTTCAATGTATCAAAGTAACCTACTCACATTGATGGCTGATGGGCTGAGAACCAGCTTGCAGCCAAACCATACCAGGCATGTAGTTGTCACAGCAAATGTGGACACATACACCAGTTGAAAATCGAACACCTGCAAATATAGTACAGCTTAGATGACGCATACAAGGTCATTTATATATGTATATATAACAGCAGTATATAATAGTTGCCAGAGTAGCTGCTGGGGCAAAATGAAACCATAAATTATAAAGCTGTATATTCAGAGTAGCTTTGATCAGATTCAATGCATCATTGCATCTTTATTTCATTGCAAAATGTAACAAAGTTACTGAAATGCTGATACTAAAAAATTGGGTGTCTTAAATTGCCAGAAAAGAAGTGTTTGTTGTTTAAGTACTTACTGCTACTCGCCAGTTTGTGGCAATGGCAAAGCTCACCACTGCAGCTGGGATACTCTGCAAAAGAGTAAACAGCCCAAAAATTATTTAAAGCAGAAGGAAAAGAACTACCTGAGTTCTACTTAACAATATGGAGTTATATATGAATTTATATATGAAATTTGTGTCTGCTTTGTAAAACACACTAACCGCTCCAGCTGCACAGCGCAAATAATCCATTGCATCAGGAAACACATTACCCAGGTAGAGAGAGAATCCCGCTGTGATCAGGAGACTACACTGAGAATCATATCCATACCAACACAAAGGTACACACACAAATTTAAAAGAAGATATAAGCATCTTAGTTTAACCAGAAATAGTGTGCATATCAATGCTGTTAAATCCATGAGCTCTCACCCCAATGAGGATGCTGTAGAGCCAGGCTCTGTAGCTGAAACAGGGGTGTAATGGCTCAGCCTGGTCCAGATCCAAATCACTGGCTCTCACATCTACTATGTAGCTGTCCCTTTCCACTCTATCCCTCTCTCTCTCCAGTCGTCGACTCAACGATCCACCCGCACTTGCTCGATCGAGGGTGGGTATGTGAGTGTAGCTAAACTCTTCCCGTGCAGACTCGTCCTCCCTCTGCATCATGTTTAACTATTGTGGCCTTCAAATCCAAACCTTCTGCAGCGGGGATAAAATCTATATCATTTGCCAATGATTTGGTATTTATCATGATTATTTATTATGAAGCTTTTTCTGTTTTCTAGGCATTTCTTGTCATTAACTACACATGGATTATGGAAGAATGCAGTACACCTAGAAAGAATTCAGACTGCTTCACTTTTCCATAATTTATTGCATTAAAATTTTACTCAGAATGAATGTGTTCAGAGGCAGCATGGTGGTTTAGTGGTTAGCGTAACTCCCATTTCCATGGTTGAGGGTTTGGGTGGAGCTCCACCTGAATTGTCTGTAGCATATGATTGTGTGATGTGATGGGTTGGCACCCTGTTCACCCATTTCCTTGCAATCCATCTCTCTGTCAGATAAGAGGTAAGCAGTGGCTCATTGGTTAAGATGTTGTATTAATGGACAGATGGTATGTTGTCAAATCCCAGCAGCACTAAGTTGCCACTGCTGGGCCTCTGATCAAGGCCCTTAACCTTTAAATGCTCAGCTTTATAAAAATGAGATGGATGGATGATGCTTTCAATAACAATATTGTCATTTTTCTCTTTTACAGTTTCAATATTTAACATGTTATTAACATTGATCATCCTTGAGATGTTGACTGGATGATTCTGGAAGGCAAGTGTATGTCTATGTCAATACATGTCAGAGCAAAACAAGCCTTGTCGAATTGTCCTTAGTTACAAGACTGTGTCATAGGACAGACCTTGTAATCTTGTGAAGGTCAAGACTTTGCAGTCTTGAAGGTATCAATGGTTTCAATCATTCTTCAAAGGAAGAATATTCAAAACAAAACTATTCCTAAAGCTGACTGTGCAGCTACAATGAGCACACTGAGGAGAAGGGCTTTAGTCAGGATGGTGAACAAAAACCCAAAGGTCAAACTGATTCTGTATTTCAGTAGTCCTGATTTGAATTGGGAGAAACTGCCAGAGGGACAATCATCTCTGCAGTACATGCAATCAGGTATTTCTGGTGGAACAGCCAGACAGCAGCCACTCCTCAGTAAAAGGCAAATGATTTATTTGAGGATTCTATGGTTGATATGAACACTTTGACTTGGATGTGAATGTGGAAACCAGGCATTGCTCATTAACTGGCCATTAACTTACATATACCTTGTCTGAAGGAAATTTATCTGGAATGAATAAAAATACAGAGACATAACTGAGAAAAGTCAGCACTAAAGAGCACTCAAGGCATCAGACAGGGTTCAGGGTTCATGGCCGTTCCGGAGCCATGACTTCAGCATGACAGCAACACACCCCATCCAACCTGGCAGAGTGTGAGAGGTTGCTCAGACAGGAATGAGAGAAGATCCACAAATCCATGTGTTATGCTGTAGCATCACACTCAAAAAAATTGCTCCAACAAATTGTTAAACGTAAAGTGCGTTCGCAAATTAAAACTAAAAAATAGCATCAAATGATTATTATTAATGAATGGAAATTTCCGTATTCCTTATCTGTTATAGATTAATGAAAAAAGAACATAAGAGGTTGTATGACGTCTAAAATACTGTCTGAGTTTGTTGTATTCAAAATGACACATTTGTATTCCTCTTGGCTATTTAAGATTAAAAATGATTCACAGTATAAAAGCAAAAAAAGCTTCTGTAACTACTTTAACATAAACACTGAAATCATGTACATGGGAGCTAAATAACATTGTGCTGATTTTCTACGTCATGATCTATTGAATTCATTATATTAATTCCCTTTGTAATCTATTTTAAGGAATATCTTATAGCTACTAAAACACTGTCACTAATCAGATTATAATAGTTTACACTGATTTTCATGGTGATCAAAGAAACAGGACAGAAATAGGATAAGATCTGAATCCTGAAAAGAAACACATGTTGGCACTGACTCATTAAGTGCACAAAAACAAGCACCCCCCTTCACTCGTCCCCTGCGTTTTTATTGTCAGCCCCACTTTTTCCTCATACCTCAGATCTGTCTGATCTATTTATTTCTTGTCTTTCTTCATCTCCCACACTCACCTGTTCCGTTTCGTGTTGTTCCAGTTTATATCAGCCCACCAACTGTCGTTCAGGCACACCCATGGTATTCAAGCTCGTCTGTCTGGTGGTAGTCTTAACAAAATCCTTCTCTCCCCACTTCTACCCCCCCTCTTCCCGCACTCTCGTCCTCTCTCACTATCCCTCAGAAAGTTTTGGAGCAGTTAAAAGAGAAGAACAAAAAAGTTGAGTGTGTGGCTGTGCCAAGCTGTCTGTATGCCAGAGAGGGACAGGCTATGCATGCCAATGAAGAGAGGAGAGATAGAAGGGGGGGAAGAGGGATGGGGCGCAAGGCAGGGGCTTTATGGCCCGAAACTTCAGACAGCCTTAAACAAGGGCACAAGGGAGAGCACTCATACAAATGAATATCTACAGCTGCCTAAGACTCACTGTAGAAACATAAAAAAGATTTCATATATGCATGAAATCACACCAAGCCACACACTGGCTTCCACAGTGTGGATTCAAATTCATACATTTTGCTCTTAGCTGGAATCTTGTAAAAACCTCCCATCTTCCCTCATTACTGGATTCCCAGTAGAGAACAAATAATCCAGCAAAGCTATCTGTCCCACTGTGCTTTTATAAAAGTCTTGAGCAGTGGTAGTGATGACAAAAACATGCTCCAGACTGTTTCACCAAGCAGCTGGGGGTGTTTCATGCAGCTCCTTCTAAACCAGTCACCTGATCAAACTTCCTCAGCCACTGTGACCACTTAGCTGGTGCTGTTTTGCTGGGGAATTTAGATTGGATGAGAGATGAGAGAAAAATAACAGAGCTCAAGTTTGCCCGCTTTACACAGCAGTACAGTTCTAGTTCTCTATTGTCCTTGAATGGTTGGTATCCATGGATACGTTTTGAACAACTCCCACTATTTCCCCCTTCACCACATTCCTCTGCCCCTCCAAATGAAGTTCACGTGTTTGTCTTTCTATCCTTGTGAGGACGTTCCATTGGTATAATTATTAATGCGGCTGATTGTTGCAAATTGCATTTAGAAAATCTAACCCGAGAGAGAGAGAGAGAGAGAGAGAGAGAGATTTGGAAGTAGTATAACCAAGTGACAAGCTGTTCAAGCTTTCTGATTGTTCCTTTTAATGTGTTAAACATCTAGACCAAGTTCTTTAGACATTATATATTTACCTCCCTATAGTCAACCACTGCTGTCTGATCCTTGTTATTCTTTTTTATTTACTCTCTGACTTTTATTTCAGCATTTTATTCCTGCCTTGAATCTATTTTGAAATAAGTTTTATTCCTGTCAGTATGCTGGTCCACACAAATGCCACTCATAAGTTACTTCCTGTACTTGTTCAGTCAGTCATCTTCTGGGCGTGAAGCTTGAATGAACTTGGATGTGAAATAGGGTTTGGCCATGAGGTTCGAATTGTAATATATAAGCACAATGACAGTTTGGCAGAAGATTCGATTAAACTCGTAATAAAAAGGTAAAATTTATAAGCCTTACAACTCTAGGGAACACGTCCTACAATCGATTACCACATAAAATGTTTATTAGTGAGAACAAGCTTTCTAAAGGTCACTTCTCAAGGCCTCATTTAAGGTTAAACTCTAAATCCAGAGTTGAGCATTTTTATAGGGATACATATTTTGAACCAGTGTAAATATGTTTTTTTGTATTATGTTTCTTATGTTCTGTAAATCTGATTTGAGACATTGTCCATTGTTAAAAGTTTGAATAAGTTTGAATAAGTTTGAATTGATTTGAATTAAATTAAATAAAGTATAAGGCCATGGTTCAGAAACTGGGGTTTGAAGACAAGTCAGACTCAAAATCCTTTTTTTTTTTGTTACAGTATATTCTATAATGAATAAAGTTATTAATTATTGAATTAGTAGTTGACTAATCACTTAAATTAAATGTTTATTCCAAATGTCAGAACCTCAAAAACAGTTTTATATATAAATCATGACAATTTGGACTTAATGGAAAAGCTCTTTCTGGAAAAGCTGAAAAAGTTGGATTATGTTTATGAAATAAATGTTTAATCAGAGAGTTCACAGAATTTATTTTACAATTAATGTATTAAACATGTTTCAAAAATGTTATCTTGTTTAATACAGTGCTTGTTTCATCCTTTTGTTTGTGTTGCAGTTCCTCTTCAGTGAAGAGGTGATGTAAGCTTCATTGTTGTAGTTGATGCGCTCATTGATGTCGAGTGTACTAACCATGTGTTCTCTATTCCAGCAGTAGAGAACAATGTCTCTCTGTACTTTTACTATCACAAATCTGTTTCTTTCCGAGTCTCCGCTTCCTGCTCCTCTTTGTATAAAAACTCTTTCATCATGCAGACTTCCTTATTCTAAGTTTTTTCTCCCTCCAGTATACATCTACTGTAGAACATTTGCCTGAGACAGAACTAAGATTTGCACCATAATTTACACAAATAATTATAGAAATTATATTAGAACAATTGTTATGTTGCTAATTTCATTGCTCGCCATGAGAAGATAATAATAATGTGAATTAATTTAGTGCAGTGTGAAGTGATTTCTTCCCATAAATGTCTTTCCATAAATGTCTGGTTTGCCAAGATTAAAGCTGCCATGTCTGTGAAACTGCTACAGGCAAGGTGCACTCAACTATTACAGCCAGCCACAACTCAGACTCTAAAAAGAGATCCAGCAAAGCAATTCAACAATTCTGTTTCAGTAGAGCAATTCATTCTTCATGCAAACGTATTGAAAATCCCACAGCTTAACTGCATATGTTTACCAGATTCCTATATAAAATAAATTAAAGCATAGATAAGTGTTTTTTTTTTTTGTATTAATCTTTATAAGAAAACGATTTAGTCACAGAAGGAATTTACACACAGTTGCACAAACTTCATGAAAAGAGACAACATATTGCAGGCACCTCCTGAGTCGAGGATCTCGTCCCAGCTCCTCAGAAACAAAGATATTCACAGCTATGGCTTTCTAATCCCCATGCTCATAATAGGATTCTTTTCTTTTTGTCTAACACAAAATACTCCACATACACAAACATAACACTGATAAAACAAATAAAAAATACATGCATCTGCACATTTACAACTGTTAACTAATTTTAAGACTTTTGTACATATATGTTGAGTGGGGAAATCTGTTATATACATATAATTACAGGTGGAAATTTACACTATTTATTTACAAAAATAGCCATATTTTATTTAAGCTTGATCCTCTTGCTATACGGATGACAGTTTGTGATGATAAAGGCACACACTTTCACAACGTAGAGCTGATTGGAAGCAAGGATATAAATCTGGCATGCCACAAAACATCTACAAAGATGGCTGCTAGTCTGATGGCTGGCTATTATAACTGTATTGATTATTGCCATGGTAGTGTGTGTGTATGTTTGTGTGATGGCCACTGTGGCACTTTTAAGAAGCCTCTGATACTGAAGATGGATTTATAAAAGCGTTCTCTAGTAAGTTTGAGGTGGAGTTTTCTATCATAAATGTCAAAAGGTACTACATTTTCCTTTCTATCACTGCAGTTTTGCAGCACTATAATAACAGTACTTTAAAAAAAAAGGACAAACTGCATGGTGTCTCCTCAAAAATGCCCAAACCATTGATGCTGTTTATCTAAAAGCTCCTATCAGGAAGCAATTTACCGCCTGCTGAGCCCCGTTAACATTAGCTCCATTCTGTGATTTAATACAGCTGAAAATCTTAGCCAGTGAACGTATCAGGTACTGCTACAATACCAAACAGAACACATACTTAACCTACCCTGCTATATAGCACTGAGCACTGAGCTTTAATTTGTTTCAGAGCAGCAACTGAGACAGTCTCAAACTACAGATCCCTTGGATGATGATAAGTGGATGGAGTGAATTCTGGTGGCCAGAGTCTTCTCCATGGCATGTAGCACGTCATGGCCTGTGCTCTCCACTGGGGTGTCATAGAGGAGCTGCTTGAATGGTTCCAGTTCGATCAACACGACCATGTTCTTCAGGAAATAGCCCTCAATGTAGGACAACAGCTCTGGTGCCTCCAAGAACTAAGGAGTAAACAGCACAATTAGGACTTCAGACACTACTACAGACTAAAGCACTATTCAGAGGTCAATATTAAATCCAAAAATTTGACATAGTGTTAATATTCTCTTATTTAAGCCCATGTATTTATTTAAATATTATTATTTTTATTATTATTTATTTCTTTTTTTGCATGGAGGGCTTTAGAAGAGAGAGCATCTTACTTATGAATTATTTAGGGATAAAATTCTGAAAAATAATTCATAAGTGAGGAGACAAGTGAGACAGTCAGCTTACCCTTATCAAACCCAAACTGCTAATGATGACAATGAAGCCATATTGTTAATCTATACAGCCAAACATTTGTGGCCACGTGACCATCACGCCCATATCGGGTTCTTGGAACGTTCCGTCCAGCTTTATTAACCTTTGTTGTTATAATAACCTCTACTGTTCTGGGAAGACCTCCCATCAGATGTTGGGAGTGTGGCTGTGGGGATTTGAGCCAAAAGATCATTCAGCCAAAAGAGCATTAGTGAGGTCAGGCACTGTTATCAGGTGAGGAAGTCCGAGGCACAGTCAGTGTTCAAATTCATTCCAAAGGTGTTCATTAGGGTTGAGGTCAGGGATCTGTGCAGGACACCCCACACCATCCTTGGCACACCATGTCTTCATGGAGCTTGCTTTGTGCACAGGCACATTTTCATGTTGGTATATGTTTGAAATTCTTAGTTTCAGTGAAGAGAAACTGTAATGATGTACCAGCTCCATTAGGACATTCTAAGAGGAGATGCTAATCACATGTGGCCTTCTTATCAATACACAATTGTCAGACAGTATATTTCTAATCACACCATCCAGTGTCACCCACATGAGGATGAGGTTCCATTTTTAATCTGGTTCCTCTCAAGGTTTCCTCAGTCACTTCAGGCTTGCTCATTGGGGATAAATACAAACACATTTAAATATGTCTAATATTAATCTTGAATTTTTGTATTATATTAATCCTTATATTTAACTTTTTGTATTATTTTTATGTTCTGTACAGCTGCGTAGAGAAAATGTCCATTGTTAAAAGCGCTACACAAATAAAATTGAATTTGAATATAATGCTACAGTATACAAAGACTTTCTACAATTTTATGCTTCCACCTTGTAGCAGTAGTTTGGATAAGAACCATATATCTGTGTGATGGTCAGCTGTCCATATAATGTAAATTAATGCACATTTTCAGGAATGTATGTAATTATTATATTATACAAGTATAACGGTATTGTAAATTATATTAACCATAAACAATTCCTATATTAGTTTATTTCAATGAATTCCATCTTATCATCCCTATTTCTTCATATTAGATTTCTTTTCTTTTTCCTTTTTTCATGCTTGAACAACAAACAGGTGATTTGCATAATCTGAAAAGATTTCTTAACCATCTCTGAATATGCATAACTTTCCCCACGCAAACACTGACATAAGCTTTGGACTTAATGCACCATCTCCAAATATAGACCTGGCGGAATTGATTCTGAAAAAAAGAATCAAAAGTTTGAAAGAAAAAAATTAATTTTCCATACTTTAGCATGGTTGTAGATCTCTACACAGGTCTCAGTGTTGATATTCTTGGAGCATATGATCTCGCAGTGCCTCTGTAGTGCCTCCAGCTGGAAAAACTTAGCCGCAGACAAAAGCTGATAGACAAGAGTCTGTTAGCACACAACATTTCATGGTTCTTCTTCTTATAATGATTTATTATTTATGAATCATGTGTGAAGAACGTAACAAAACTTACATCCATGACCTCAGTGTTCCTGATGTGTAGTGTATCTGTTCCACCAAAGTACAGATACTGCATCACCAGCTATGACGAAATGCATAATTAATGTCACTTAGAAAGAAACTACATAATGATAGCCTTTACATTATTTACACACATGTAGTGTGTGTGATTAATACAGGCAGGTAATTCATTACTCTATACTGAAAAAAATATGCACTCAAAATTCCTTTACAGTAAAAGCATGAGGTTATGTAAATAAAGTTATAGAATGTTATTTAAATATTTACACCAAAAAATTGATTTTTATGAAAAATGCTTATGAGATTTTACACATTCATTCATTCAATCATTCATTCATTTTCTACCGCTTATCCGAACTACCGGGGACTCACGGGGAGCCTGTGCCTATCTCAGGCGTCATCGGGCATCAAGGCAGGATATACCCTGGACGGAGTGCCAACCAATCGCAGGGCACACACACACTCTCAATCACTCACGCAATCACACACTACGGACAATTTTCCAGAGATGCCAATCAACCTACCATGCATGTCTTTGGACCGGGGGGAGGAAACCGGAGTACCCGGAGGAAACCCCCGAGGCACGGGGAGAACATGCAAACTCCACACACACAAGGCGGAGGCAGGAATCGAACCCCCAACCCTGTAGGTGTGAGGTGAACGTGCTAACCACTAAGCCACCGTGCCCCCCAGTTTTTAACACATTAAACTCTATATATTACAAACCGGGTGGACAGAGACTCAGATGAACGATACAGTCTAGATTTGTCTATGCAGAAATGCACAAACCTGGAATACATTATACTTCACATTGCTAATTTCAATGCAGGTGTTCTCTGATGCAGGTCTGTTTGCTAGTAGAGATTTAAACCTTTATGAAAGACAAACAAAAGACATACAGTGTCAGGGAAATATATTACCTTGTGTATGAACAATTATATAATGTTCAGAATGCAAGTGCAACTCAATTAAAGAAAAATCCACCCTGACTGTCTTAACACGTTATCTGCAGCAGCATCAAAAATGTATTGATGGTTTATGTCTGTGTGTGTGTGTGTGTGTTCTTCTTGTTCCCTGCATCACCCAATGTTGTTTGCCTACTGTACTAGATGACAGTAACATAGGTGGGATTTAACCCTTGTTTCATCACCTAAAGTTGAAGAGCTATACAGCAGTGAGTTCATCTTTATTCTGTAAACTCCTTGCACCTCCCCCTCTGTATATTCTGCTCAAACACGTCAATTTCTAACGTGCCACCTAATACTGCAAATACCACAATTAATACCATCGTGCTTGTCATACTGTAGATCGCTAACTAGCCATTTTAAATCAAAGGTTGTAGCTATTGATCTTTGGATTTTTAAGAACTAACATCACCTTTGTTGTTTAGATTTGGTTTAAGATTGTGTTTCCCAAACTGCATACTTCTAATTCTACTTTTCAAAATTCCATGCCATTTGTAGTATAAAAAGTAGGAGTAGTATAGTGTGTTTCACTGAAAAGTCTAACAAGAAAATGTGCACTTAGGAAGCCAGATGATGCACTTATTAAACCAGAAAAAAATTAAGTGAGAATTGTTGGACACCATGCACTCAGCTTTGTAGGTGAAGAGGACTGGGCTAATGGGTGCTGAGGCTTGATAAGAAAATAATATTCAAGGTGCCGGACAACATTCTGCTGGACAACATCTTATAAACATCTTTTAAATTAGCCCAGACTGGGTAATTTATTTTTCAATATTTTAAAGCAGTATTGCATTATGTGCATCATTTATTATTGACTGGGAACTGACTTATAATTTCTGTTAGTAAAAGAAAACATTAGCGTTCCATTTGAGTCGATACTAATCTTCTTAATATCATACGCTAGACCTAGAATGCATAGTGCATAGTGTAAGTGCTTAGTAGCACGACTTTAAATTGATCTTTACAGTATCTACTGAAAGGCATTGTAACTGCATTATCATGTTCATCTGTGGCAGCAACATGGCAAACAACCTCTAAAAAAACACACAACACCAGCTAGTAAATCAACACTACAATCATTAAATACATCACAAATATTTCAGTATAAACACAATGCATTTCAGGGTGGAGGTTTCCTTTAACTGCAGTACAGTATAGCTGACTTTGAGTGCAGTGCATGATTTCACCTGTTAGAGGCAGTAAAGAGCAGAACTTTATGAGCATAAAAAGGCTTTCCTTCCACCAGGAATGTCACATCTGACATCTCCTTATTGTTCAGGAAGTGTGGATCTAACACAAACACAGGCAACATGAATAATCAGCCGCGCTCATGGAGTTAGCATGAGCATAAAAAAACAACAAAAGCAGTGCTGAAAAGGTATTGCACACTAGATGGCAGAGGAGGCCTTATATGAGAAAGATGACTGTAATCTGAGAGCTGTGATGTCTCCAAACAAAAGAGAAGAAAAACATCATGAATGCATTTGCTGTCTCTATTCAAAAGACACATGGAGAACCTTACTGTGATCTCTTACAATAAGCTGAGTAAAACCAAAATATACAGTAAATAAATCACCCAGGAAATGAATACATACTGTATGACTATGTATAAATGGAAATATACATATACGTTTAGAAATGATGGTAACACACCGAGTCTGGAGGTCTGCTTCTTCTTGATCTCAGTGAGTTTAGGAACAGGGTAGGGTCCGTAGCACTGAGTGAAGATCACTGCCAACTGCTGGCTGATCACCTCATTCTACAAAATAAATGAACATCATAAAAACAACACACACCACAAATAATGGCCACAAGTGCGCACGTGCTTAACTGATGCTGAAACAGAAGTGCTGCAGGGGCGGAGAGGCATGAACTTTGTGGAGAGACAGGATGCAAATCAGAGGAGAGTTTAATGTTATTTTCATTTGTGCTATGCCTCTTCTAGCTCTCTTTTGTATAGGTAGGTGGAAACCGGGTAGACCAAAATCCCCAGCTGAATTATCTGCTCCCTCTCCTTGTAGTCTGACTGATGAGTGCAACTTTGAGGAGCTCCTCGTCAACATGACAGTTTTTTCACTCTTTCCTGCATTGCAGTTTTCCTTTGTACGTCTTTCTCTTTCTCTTTTTTCCTCTCTGTGATATCGCTATCTTTTGTGTATGTGAATGCTTTTCAAATATGCATCATGGTTTATAATGTATGTATTATAATGTAAGAGAGCCAAAGTACAATCATCATTGCACAAAAAAGACTGGATTTCCCATAGATCACCTCTGACATTTGCACACATACACACCCACCAGCTTGCACTCAGCCACACAACCAATTGCATGCAGTCAATAGAGGGCTGGCATGACAGCAGGGGATTTGTACAGGCGGTTAGCCTGATTGGAACGTCGGACTGAAGTGGAGTCTATCGCTGCTCTTATACATGCAAGAAGAATGCACTTTGAGCAGGTATGTGACTGAACCTCTCCACCAGAGTCAAAGCAAAGCCCACACTATTACATAACACTGTTCTGCTTCCAAGCAAACCTCACAGTTTAAAGCGTTCAGCGGATCACAGGCTACATTACTGTCCCTATCAGCAAGTAATAAGAAATCTGTGGTAAAGTTTTAGAATGCTGTGTGTAGGCAGAATGGGCTGAGTGGGATGTGTGTATGTGTGGTGGTGCAGGTTGTTGCAGACCTTGCTGGCACGGAGGATCTGAAACATTAGAGGCAGGCCGTGTGTGATGAGCTCCTCGGTGTACTCCTCCTCTTCGATGCAGCTGAACTCCTTTAGCAGACCCTGGATCAACGGCCGCCTGTGCTGCAAGAAACACGTGCGCAAAGATTCTAGCCACGAGTGCAGCGTCCATGGCACTCCTAACACAAACACACACACACACACACACACACACACACACACACATGCTAGGTGTAACATCACATCACCATAATAATGTATTTAGCTCTATCATTGTAGATTGTACCCTCATATTGCATATTTTTTGCAGCACTCAAGGATGAACAATATATATTTTACAAGTAACTGCTTCACCTTGGATTCCACACTCATTCAACTAGCGGTAATTTAACATAGACAATCCTTGTTTCTGAGAGGCGAGAGGAAACCCACACAGACACACAGAGAACACGTAATGCACTGCACAGACACTGATCACTGATAACTGTGATGTAGCAACACTACCCGCTGCGCCAATTTTTAATGGGTATTTATAGTCTTAGACAAGGTATTTGACTTCGATTACAAGCTTCTGTGTCCTGTATTTACTTTTACATAGTGACATCAGGTAAACTCATTCTGTTGCAATTCTGTTGCTCTGTGGCTTGAAATTCTCTGCGGCATCAAAGATTTATCAAAGGCACCTTCTGTTTGTGAACAGTTCATGTGCAGTGCTGCAGTGCTAACAAATGCTAGTGACTCATCAGGGAGGAAATGCAGTCTTAGCAATGTGTTGAATTACTTGTTTCTATCCAGTATTTCGCAAACAACTTGCTGCTACTGGATGTTTAATTCATGCTTAAAATGCTTCACGTAATTACCAGTGTCCTTTTGTTATTTATCATACTTGGAACTAGCAAGAAAACTGGATGCTAGCTGGTAGGCAAAACTTCTTTGATCTCTAAGCTAATTTCACGGGAGCAAACTATAACAACAGGTCAATGTTTTAGACACCAGTAACAAAATGTAATCGAGCAATCCATGAAAAAATTACCTACAGATAGCATTAGCTATCATCCACCACTATGCTAACATTACCCATGTGACTGATCTTATAAAAAAATGTTGCTTCTGTATAAGCAAAATACAGAATATGTTATGTCTTGATATGTTTTCACTTGCAGTATTTTACAGATTACTTCTACACATTCATATTTGCCATATTTTGCATTTTCTATATGGAAGGAATGATCAAATATATGTGATATGGTGCCTGGAAAAATATAACAGGAAGAATTTGGGCCTGAGATACTAATACTAACCTAAGCTGCGTATATCCAGTGTGATGTCCACATGGCCATGCTCTGAGCTGTGGTACAGAGCTTCTCTCAGAGCTCTGATTTTGGCCTTTCCAGTGCGTGCTGCCTCCATCTGCAAAGAATTCCTTTCCCCTGCCTCCGTCCCTTCAGCCAGGATCTCCTCCAGGGACAATACATCCCCCTTTTCCTTCTCAGACTGGGACAGTAGCCGACGGAACACATTCCTGAACCGTACAGGCACAGCATAGATATAATGTAATTTCATGTGCTGTTTACATCAGTACTTGACATCTAAATCTTTTAGTTAAGTTTACTATCTGTCTTATTTTGGCTGAACAATAAGAGTTTCTTGGTATTTTCCTACAATATTTCCTTAAATATTTTACAGAGCTAGCTTAACTGAGAACTTGGTGAGTTGATGTTCAACCTAGAAATATTGACAGCTATTTATTGTTATGATTTGTATTATTTTATGTATTAGGAGCTCTCACTATTTTGTATTACTTTATTATCTCTATATTTTGAGCTAATGGGACATCTCACGGCTACTGTGTCATCAAAATAAATTGACTATTTGGATTTTTTTTTTACTTTCCTTCTCTAAAAATGTAACAAAAAATATATACACACAGGCCTTGAAATAAAGCTATGATAAATGTTTTTGCAATGCGAAACATTGCATGTCCTTTCATTACAGCATGCTTTAGTACTCTAAATCCATAATGGCACCATTTTACAGTAAGGTTTACAGGAAATAAAATGACAGAGTTGCTGTTATATTACTCTCTAAGTGTATGCATGCTACCTGTGTCCGTGTGCTGCGGCCAAGCTAAAAGAGTTCATTTCGCCGTGTGGAGTTGTGGAGATGCCGTTGCGGTACATGGTACCCACCAGAGGGTCAGCTCCCCTCTCCAACAGCAGACTGACCAGCTCAAAGTTACCTGCAGACGCACAAGAAAGATCTGCATTCACCTCTGTTCTCCACTGCCTGTGTCTCGCCCTTACTGAGCGATGTTTACAGTATTAGATTACCTGCAGCGGCGGCTAACTGCAGAGGTGTTTCTGTATAGTTCTCCATTCCATCCTGCAAAGAGCCCTCCACGTTTGCCCCAACATCCAACAGCAACTGATGGACAGAAATATAGAGAGGAAAGGCAAGATGTGAGAGAAAGATCAAGAGCCAATGTGACATGAGTTCACACTTGACCACTTTTGAAATGTGATCTAGACATACTAATCTGCTTATAAGACACATTTTCTGCTGAGTGAGAAAACACACTGAGCATCCGTAGCAGCTATGCAAAACGCAGTGAAAATGGCTGATAATGAGAAACATGGCAAATGGGGTGTAGCACGGTCGCTAGGGAAAGACTCTGAGAAGAGCTTTTACACCCACACACACAACTGACCAAAATGTCAAGAGACTACATGAAAAAAAAAAAACAGACCTAATGCACAATCCTAACAACAATGCAGGGTAAGTTGTATGTTCTGTGTTCAGTGTGCTGTCAGGGCAGGCGGAGGACGTCTACCTGCAGCACGGGAACGTGTTGGTGGAGCACGGAGAAGGTGAGTGCCGTGGCTTGCCGAGTCTCGGGGTAGATTGAGGGGTGCTGGTGCACTGTGTTGGGCACCTGAAGGAAGTACAGGGGAGTCAGGGCATAAAGACACACACACAACACACACAGGCACACACATGCACACTCACACACACACACAAACACAAATAAGCAGTCAGGGAAAGTGCTGGCTTGGGGAAACAGACACACGCTGTTCTCAGCAAAATCTTGGCACATGGCTCCCAGAAGACGTTTGTCACGTTCACAGTTAGATTTAGCTTGTGATGGGGAAAAGGTCAGAGATATATAGTGACATTATTCTGTAATTCTCTAATTTCTAAATGTTCTCTGCCAGTGTTAGGGAAACATATCATGTCTTATTCACATCTAAGCATAATGACTCAGTATGTAAAATAACAATGTGCTCAGATTGCGTAATATTGTAATAAAAACATTTCCATATTGACTGTGACCTGCTATTGCTATAGCTTACAGCATGACTCAAGTGTGACTGGTTCCAGCCACAACAGCAAATCTTGCAATCACTAACAAATCATTATTTGCTTTGACGTCTCCAGCTAAACAGCTTAGGGATGTCTCAATAGTTTCAGAGATGACTCCATATTAAGAAAGACTACATGGAAAATCCTTACACCGTGACACAGTACACAAGAATACAAACAGTGGGACACATGGAAGACAATGGTAACATGGGTTTGATGGGTTCATGAGGAAGCTCTGTTAAACAGAAACAAAGGAATAAAACAAGTGTGCTGTTATAAGAAAATAATAAATGTAAAGTTACTGTTACTGTTCACACATCAAAGCGGATTGTTTTTCTATCACAACATGTCCTGTGGTGTTTTATTCTTCTTATACCACAGCAATTTGCCAATGGTTATAATTTGTAAGTTATTAATAAGCATGCCATGCATTTCTTAACTGTTTATAGCTACGTTTAATGTTGTGGAATGTCTGCAAGACAAGTTAGTTCCTGTTCTTACTTACATTATAACAGCTATAGAGCAGTTGTTACCTCTCCCCATCCATTTATGTTGTGTTACAGAGAGATTATACAGGTTTTCTTTGTTAAATAATTTTCTTTGAAACTGTGAATTAACCATTAACCTAGAAAAAAACTCATGATTTACCATTTAAGCCAGAACTACTTCTAGAGCTGTGCTGTTACTGAAAATAAAACACCTTCTGAAACAGTCCGATTTAAGAAATCAATGATGCTGTGGTATAAGAGTTTCTTGAATTTTATAACCACTGACCTCACTGTTGATATCAGCTCCTGCATCCAACAGCATCTGAACCATGGCCTCATCACCACGAGCACATGCATACATTAGTGGAGTCATACCCTAAATAACACACACACACACACACGCGCACAGGGATACACAGAAGTCATACCGACTTAAAAATATTACTTATTTATTGTCTTATAGTAAAGTGACACCAGTTGATTTCAGTTGAATGTACTGTAGACTGTAGACATTTACTTAATAAAGGAGGGTTTTGAAAGTTTGTGTATACACAGAGACTAGAAGGGATTCAGCCTAATCCAGAACAAGAGCCCATGGAAAATCTGACGCCATTCCTGGTTCTGTGAAAAAGGTCGGGAACGGCTTACATTTCCCTCCCAGAGTTCAGTGGTGCAGCCAAGCTAGCGGGATGATGGAGAGAGTGGTGACGTGTGGCCTGTACGCTGGCTCCCACTGCTACGATTAACCATAAAACACTGTGAGAATGACAGTGGCACCACTGTGCTGATGTAATGAAAGAGTCTTAGTAGAGTTAATATCTTCATAAGACAAATGTGGATGAGGTTTATGAGGGCTGTACTGAGAGGACTGCTATTGTGCTGGTTATTTGGAAGTAGACCATTTTTTATTTAGTGCAGAACCTCTAGATTTATTTGAATATGAATGAATGATGTTTACAGTGTAAATGCATGAGGTGTGTTACCTGTTCACTCTTGCTGTTGATGCCTTCAGTTCCGAGTAGTTTGATGGCTTGCTTTACCAGGTCTGTGCGACCACAGTTGAGCATGCGGAACCCCAGGTCCTGCAGAAACTTTGCCTCAGTAGATGCAGCATCCAGCTTTCGTGACATGCAAAAGCAATCATCTGTCCTGTTGAGAGAAATACAAAAAACATGACTCACTCTTTTGACAAAAAAACAATGACTTGTAATACCAAGATCTGAAAACAACTACTGTTTTTGATCACTGTAGGGCCTCAGTGACACATAGAATATAGTCCCAAATCTGTCTTCAATAGCTCTAAATTTGTTTCCCTAAAAGCTGTGACACCTGCATCTGGTGTATTTTGATATGACCTCTTACTTTAGCTGCCGAGGTTCACAGTCTACTCCTGGCAGCATGAGCCGTGCCGCCTGCCGAACGTCATCACTATCCACCGAGAAGCTGCGGCGGTGTTCGGCATGGGCTACGGCCACTCGGATCCATTCCATAAGGGGAGGAAGTACCATAAATGGCCTGCAGGGAGAGACAACAAGCAGAATCACAATTACTCACTTCGATACGCTCTAGCATCTGCAGCTGTAGCAACTATAATGAACAAAATATTGGGCTATTTAATAAGGAGTGTAATTTGTCTAATAAGGTCTTCTATGATATAAATGATATAACTATACAACTTTGAGATACGATTAGGATGTGCGCTATTTGATTTATTTAATTTTTACACTTGTCAGAAAGTGCCACAGTCGTTCTGATGTATGCATTGTGTCTGGGATCCCTTCAAATTTAAAAATGATCCCACTTTTATGTAGGCACAAGTGAGGGGTCAGATATGAAGCTTGCAAGGCAAAGAAAGTGCAGGTTCATTAACATAAATAGAATCCATTTATTCATTCTTAATAATAGCTAAAAATTCAGGGTCACACTGTGTTTATTAGCAAAAGATTTTAGAAAGCAAAAATAAAGCTGCACTAGTGAAATGAAACAAAAGTTAGTGTATAGTTGACCATGTCCACTTTAGCATTAAGAACAAATACAGACAGAGATACGGACAAATAGAGAGAGAGAGAGAGAGAGAGAGATATCGAAAGTGGCCCTGTGTTAAACCACTATTGTAACAAGCACTTACTAAAGACTCCTGTAGCACATCTACAAAGCTGTGCATGTTTTAAAGCTTAACTTGTAGAGCATCATGCTTCCAAGTTCTATATCAAGTGAATCATATCCACATGTCTGAGACAATCGAAAAGCTTGCTTCTATAATCCATGAATAGTTACTGCATCTCTTGGGGCATGTCATAGATTCAGCTGCGCACATTTCTAAAAATGTAGACCTTGTTGGTGGTCACTTCTATACATCCATCAACAGTTATACAAAGAAGCATGATGACATATATCTGAAATAGTTGACTTTGCCCAGGTTGATATCTTTCTGGAACAGTGGTTAAGGTTCTGAGATGGTTTTTCCCCACAGAACCCTTAAGCAAAAAAGGTTCGTGTATCCTTTCTCATGTCTAAAAATAATGCAGAAATAATACTTCTTACAGTGATTCTGCTACAGTTTACACAGGACAGAAGATCCAGGCCTGCAATCTCACCTTTCTGTGTGTAGAGTGATTTTGGAGGGTTCTACGTTAGGGTTCTCCCACTCCATCTGAGGGCAGTGCATGAAGTAACAGAGAGTGTAGAGAGCCTCAGGCTCCCAGTGGAGCAGACTGGTCTTCTGGTGCACAGGAGTGCTGTTAGTATGGTTCTTGATACTCAGGGGTTGAAGGTGATGCATGGCTCTGGACACCAGGTCACCTAAAAGCAGTAGGCAGAAGATGGAGTTGTGAGCAAGCAAGCTATGAAAAGAGGCTCATAACAGTGGGTGATGTAAAAAAAAAAAATCTTGTGACACTTGAAGACATTTCAATGATATGCGATATAAACTTTAGCTAGCAAGCTGTCAACAAAACAGTAGGGTTGTGTTTAAAACATGTTGATTTTTTTCATGTTTAATGGCAAAAATAAGTTAACTAAGTGAAGTGTATGAATATTTTTTCCAGAGTTTTTTCCTGGTCCGTCCAGGATTTTGCAGAATTTTGCAGAATTAATGCAAAATCAACAAACTCTGCAATATTCCTGAGAGCTTCCAATTTTCAAAATTACCACAGATTTTTCACAGATTTTGGCTGACACGTCATGCAACGCCATCACAACCCCATCACAACATGCAGTCAGACAAGGCCCTCTTTGATTCATGTGCGTGGAACATGGGTACAGCTATCATAATAATTACTTTTGTGCATTTAGTAGCAGGAGTTTAAAAGAAGAATCCTGTGCTGGTAATTTTAACGATTTTCCCCAAAGGAAGTTGCATTGCAAATTTTGACAGAAAGCGGAAGCAAAATCAATCATTTTTGGCCAAAACAATCACAATATCCTGGAGAGACTGATAAGTGTTATCATGATATCTTGCATCCTTGTCTCATATATTATAGCCCAGTCCTAGATCACAAATACGGTATTTTGTTTTTTGGCTGCCTTGCTTTCAACCACACAGAGATGGAACTGTTCACTAAAGTCATTTGTCATGTCCACCTGTTGAGCAACACTCTCCTGTTGCGAGTATTCTGTGTTCATATTATTTCTCTAAGGATAAGACAGCATGGTCACAGATAAACAATTTAAGTATATTAAAAAAATAAGCTATCAAAAGACATTCAAAGTATCATTCACCCTGGATTCAGTATTAATTACCAGAAATTTCATATCGCTTATTGTTATTTACTCATTATCTCTTCAATATAAAATTTGTGTGGGAACTTAGGAATCTATGGATCTTAGCACTTTTGAATCCATTCAGAAAAATACACAAGCACTTCACACTGCATAAGGCAATGAATAAATAGTGCCATGCTGTGAGACCTTGTGAGCAAATGCCTCTATAAATTACACAACAATCAGAATGCTGCAGTCCCATCTATTCTTTTATCGTTTACTTCTTTGTTTCAATGAATGAACATCCACATAGCCAGTGTGTGATAGACACAACAGGCCCAATCATTTAGAAAAAAAAAAAGGCAAGGGGTTGTTTAACTGACATAATTGTGTTTCTCACACAGCCACGACGACAGGATTGAATAATGAATGCAGTAAAAGCCACATTTATAAAGGTTTTGCGTGCATGCCATGTGAATTAAATGACAGCAAAGAGCAAAGAGACAGCAATTATCCAGCAATTACAGGATTACATAGAGATTATTTCAATGATTAACTCGAGAAAAAAAAAGAAGTCACGTACTAAGTGCATTTTCACAAAAAGAGACCTAAGTGTTGACATATGCACCTGCAGACATGTAGGTGCTAGACTACAGTTACAAGAGAGATGTACAGTAGCTACAGGCACACTCAGATACCAAATAAGCATAAGCACAAGGTATATATGATGTCAAGCGGATTTGGAAATGAGACAAAGAGACTGAAAGCTGCTCTCGGAGGGCAGTTCCATGACCAGTACTCTCATCTCTTATTCATGATAGCCTGTGATATTTCCTGTGAATCCAAGGGCCAGTAGGAGCTGACTGAGAGTGATATCCACTTCAGATTAACCAACAGGAAGAAACTCTGCAGCATCTAAAGCCACTTTTCTCCCCTTGTGCTTTCCCAGTCTTTAGATGAACACAATATCCAGGAGCTTGATAATGGCCATGAAGGTGACCTTCATGACTGAGAGAACAAAGTGGGAATACAGTAGCAAGTGTAGAACAGAACAGATCAGAACAGATGAACAGAAGTTGGAAAGCTGAGCTTCAACTGACGGCTCATCCTTCCTCCTCTAAAGCATAAATAAAGAATGAGCGCCTTGATGAGGGCCAGGTGGCAGGCCTGTTCTGTGCAACACTGTCACAGAAGTATGCAAAAGCCTTTAAAAAAAAAAAAAAAAAAAAAAAATATATATATATATATATATATATATATATATATATATATATATATATATATATATATATATATATATTATATTGTATAACAATATATATATTGTTTTCATTTAACATTTAACAGATCTTAGCATGCAATTTCTGACTTTCACCTTTCCGGATTTTAACACATCTTCTGGATCTTAATACGTTGCATTTTTTTGTTGTTTTTTTATTTAAAAACCTTGCTTAAAATGTATCTGGCATTTCACAGAAAACATCCTAAATATATGAAACTGTAACAGCAAAACTAAAGTTTTCTTTCATGCAGAAAAACTGCACATACTGTACGACGCTAATGTATTAAGCATTAGGCACTGGCAACAAAGCCTAGAAATACTACAGGCATTCTGGGTAATGAGGGAAGACCAAAGAAATAGCGTGGTTATCAGAGTTGAAAGAGGAAATGGTATCTCTTAGAAAAACAGAGGGAAGAATGAAGTGGAAACATGGAAACACTCAATGGGAGCTAGTCGGCCATGGTGTTTTAATTGGTAATTCTGACCAACTCACGATGAAACCATGAAGCATGTTTCTTTCAGACAGTATGCATGCTTGCTCAGATGTTTGTAAGGAAGCTAATACCCCAGTAAATTCTGAAATCTACTGTAAATAATACTGTGGCCTGGCTTACCATTCACAGGCATAAGAAAAAAACACTCACACCTTAAACACCCACACATTCACAGAAAAAGCAATGATGTGGATTTGTTCAAATTCGGCCAGCAATCTAGATGAACTGGATGTGGTGTAAGGGAGAAAATCCAAATAAGTGAAATAAAGCAGCAACCTTCTTTGTCATGTTGAGAGCAAATAGAAACGTAGTATGAATGTGACTGAAGCAGAGGAACTGTATGAGCCAGAATTCACAATTCATATACCAAGCTCACAGTTCTGACATACTATAATTGTATAATAGTAGGGTTCATATTTAATAATTAATAAATAAATAAATAAATAAATAATAGAAAGAAAGTTCCTTCTGGTTTAGACTATAACAAAATCATGTAGCATCGTGTTATATTGTGTATAATACACATGCATATTATGTAAATGTTGGTGTCTTCTAATGGTTTACAGTAAAGAAATTATGAAATGGTGATAGAAAGTGTGTATTCTCAGTGCTAATGCGATTCCTGACATACAGAGGGCTCTTGTAATCACTGATGCTCTCAAAGAGACATTTTATTCAGTTATATTAGTTCATGGACATTAAGAAAGGAAAAAATATCTAAATGCATGTAAACATGCCATTAGTGCATTTTGAATGTTCAATTTCTTTTACTTGGATGTTTTGCAACTAATGTCTGACTAGATTTCATTTGAACCTTTTCTTTAAACAGAAGCCAGAGATCACAGTAACCTTGCCATTTTGGCAGCAGCTGCACTCAATTCAATTTCTGTGTGAATACACTGCAGAAGGTTTGGAACAAAAATGCAAAATGTTCTCTACACTGATCTGTAGTAAGAAATCTTCTTGCATTTATGATGTCTGTTGTAGATATACTGTGACTGTTAGCAAACGACTGTTTATTTTGACTTAGTATCCATCTAGCAATGTAAACTGAAGACATTAATTTCACTAGCATGCACAAAACAGACATAAGACATAACATAGACGTAAGTACTCTGTCTAAGTGTTGTGCAAATTACTGCTCTCTAAATAATTTGGGACACCGCAAAAATTTACTTATATGTTACCAGATCTTTAATGAATATTTGAAAAATAGATTTTGCCATTTTAGTATGTTCTGTGATGGCTTTCCAAACAAGGGGAATTTCTCTATGACAGCTCTATGGCAGGCTATGTGTGATGTGGATGCAAGCACCCTCAACGTCCCTTCCAGTGCTAGTGAGACAGCCATAATAGTCAGATGCAGAATAAAAATAGGTATTAAATAGATAGAAAATATAAAATACAAAGGAGACACTGGTGAAGTTGAAAGACGTACTTTAGTGGAATTGTAGGTATTAAAATGGTTTGAAGAGGTTTTAAGTGCAGGGGCATTTTGAGTGCACTCTGCTGTCCAATTACAGAGGAATAATTCAACCATTAATGTTATCCTTCTGATGACAAGCCACCTTTTTTCAGGGCAATAAAAGCATACAATTTTATGCAAACAGAATTCATATAAACAAAGACACGGGTTCTGGTCACAAAGTGTGTAGTCATTGCAAGACACAAGACTGGAGTGCTTATTAGTCATACTGCCACAGCAACATGTGCAAAACAGATAGTATTTCTAGCTTATTATGAAAATTATAAAAATGTTCTGTCATAATCATCATCATCATCATGATCATCATGATCATCATCATCGTTATCGTCATCATCATCATATTGATGCTTTCTGTAATAGATGCCTTCCTTTTATACCTCATATTGAATTAAAATACATGTATTATCCAGATCATTTATACATCAGTTCTTAAGTTTTCAGACTGTTGCATAAGCAAGTAAATCAGAATTTTCTGACATAAATCTTAAAAATCTTTAAAACTGATATTAAAGGAATGTTAAGTATTTTGGGAATGTGTTTTATACTTATGTGCTTAATGGTGAGCATGCATCAAACCACACACATGGAGTTATAGGCAATAACTGTGCCCTTATAGTAACTCATAAAACGAGGGATGTGGTAGACAGACTGTCTGTGGCTTGAAATAAGGCCATGTGTTAGAATATGCAGAGGTGGCAAGGAAGTGTTTGCATGTGTATGACTGTGTGTGTGAGAGAGACACAGAGAGAAAAGTGACAGAAAAAGAAAAGCAGATTTGCATCAGCTATGTAAACACACTGTCCTTATATGACTCTATTCCTAATAAATGGTGTAGCTTAATACTGTATTATGTACACAGAGATACTGTAAACACTTAGACGCATATGCACAAACAGTTATTTCCTTTTAATGCATAGAACTGAACAAACACTATTTTCATAAAAAGAGATATTGATCCAGCTGCTATAAAAGAGATTATGGCTTTCACTCACTGAGCTCAGCGATGCTCCCCACACGTGTGGCCAGCAGGCACTGCTCTATAGTGCGCAGCTCGGCCTGACTGTAGGCATTAGAAGGTTTCCCTGCCCGCTGCTGGTCTCTGTGCAGGTTAAAACTGTCTGGCAGACTCAGGGTACCTAATGGAGAGAGAGAGAGAGAGAGAGAGAGAGAGAGTAAAATAGAGTGTGTTAGGACCTTTATGGAAAAGCTGATGCAAGTTTTTCAAATGTTTCAGCTTCATTATTTTACTGTAGGAGAAATGCCCATTGCTGAAGGACATTCAAGCCAGCTCTCTTTCTTCTGGCCTTCATATTAATATTCTGAAATTAGATGGTGTGTGGTCACAGATCATTAGTCCTACTAATGTACTCAAACACACAGTTTTGGATGCATGTTACTTAGTATGTTACTAAGTATTAAGTCAAGATATTTATCTACAGTATGAGTCTTACTCGTGAGTGTATTACTGGGAACCACAAAGAAGCAGGAACACTGTAATGGCCAGAAATGGTCCAAAATGGCTCTCTTATCCAATGAAAACATACAGTATATACACAATTCCTGTAGCTGTTTATCACTTTGTACTTTTACTTCAATAACTGACTGATGCTGATGGTGGACCTAATGACCTTTTGATGCAAGCCTACATCGAAGAACCGTTAGACAACTCACTATTCTAAGACTTGCCTAACAGCACTCCATCTGCACTCTTTGTCAAGGTGAATGGAAAAGCTATTATTTTTCAGAACACGCAGCGATTACAGTAACGAACAGTATGTGCCTGTGTCTGGCAGTCGATACAATTGTAATCCCTTGTGCTTAACAAGCTGATCAGCTCTTTTCTGAATACAATCTGAATTTATTTATAAAATTTAAAGTCAATGCACTATGCCAGACTTTTTTCTGCTTTTCATGCTACCTTACAAACATTGCACCACACAACGGTATATAAAGTTAAATCTCTCAAGTCAGATACTTTACTTGACAAATAGTGATACTGTAACAACTGTAGTCATAAGAAAACTGTATCCGCCTCTATTACTCTGCTGCTAGAGCCAGTTGTGTCTTAAATTATTGTGTGACAGAAAAACATGACTCTATTTGTCCAGACAACAAGGGAGTTTGTTGGTTAGAACTGTTTCATTTACAGTTGTGAAGTAAATACAATTCCAGATACAGTATGGCTGGAGGTGAAAATGGTCTGCTGTCAGTCACACACCCTCATGTGCACACACACGCACGCACACGCACGCACACACACACACACACACACACACACACACACACACACACACACACACACACACACACACACACACACACACACACACACACTCTCTCTCTCTCTCTCACATTCTCAGTTTCTTAAAAATTGAGATGCATTGCTAATGTTTGTTATAGATCCGAAATTCAGGGCAGTGTCTTTTAGTCAGCACCTTTTGCTTGCTAACTGATATATACAACCTTGAAGAATTAGTCCATGGTTGCCATAGAAACGGGGCTGGGGTGTCAGGGTGGGTTGCTTGCCTGCGGCATGGGAGGGATTTCAGGTGTTTAGAGATGCATAACCACACCTCACTGCTCACAGGCCACAGCTTGATATATCAAGGATATCTGTCAAGGATATAAGCCAAGCTCAGTGTGTGTGTGTGTGTGTGTGTGTGTATGTGTGTGTGAGTGTGTGTGTAAGACAGAAAGAGAGAGAGAGAGAGAAAGAGAGAGAGAGGTGGCTGCAATTCATTCATAAAAAATCACACAATCACACAAAAACATTGCAGTTCTTGCTGAATAAGATGTTGCTCTGACTGTGATAACGAGTCAGATTATATAATGTATTATTCTACGTACATTGCTTTATTGCTGGCAATTTCCAGTACAGTTACTATTCCTTTACTTCTCTCGGGATGCAGATATTTATGGCAAAATATAGAATGCATAATACAGAAATGATTTCCCAAAAAACATTTTATACACACTTTACAAATACAAGACGAAATCTAAAGGGTAGTACTGTCCTACTGTCCTATTCAACGGAGGTACGCTCAATTCAATCTAGACCGTGCAATGCATTATAGGTATTTCATGTATCCTTATTCACTATCTAAACAATATTGTGGATCATGTGGATCATCTGGCGATCATATTAAATCACCACGTAATAACGGCCTCCATCTGGGATTTGGCCTCTATCTAATTCAGCCACAAGAGCATTAGTGAATTAAGGCGAGATGGCCTGGGGTATACAATCGGTGTAAAGTTTATAAAAAAATGTTCAGCACTCCAACCTGTGCAAAAATCATCTTCATGTCTACTTGGAGGTTGCTTTGTGCACAAGGGCATGGCCATGCTGGAACATGACTGGAACAGAGATGCTACAGTTACTCTGTTAATTGATACAGCATGCATCAATTGTGTGACTTCAACTTTGTGGCAATAGTTTGGGGAAGAACCACATATAGATGTGATGGTCAAATGTCCACAAACTTTTGACCATATCGAGGAACATACTGTAGTAATCTACAAGAGTAAATGATGAGCCTTGAAAATAATGCATTATATGCTGAATAGTAAATCATTTTGAACAGAATCACTTGACAGGCAGTAAGTAACTATTAACTAATTAAACATCTATCTTACTGCAAAAATTAACTAAGCTAGACGAAATAGTTGTTTATTTTGCTATATCGTCAGATACCTGATGTCCATTTAAAGCAAATAAGAAAAATAGAGGAGCACAAGAAAGGGTAAAGATAAAAAAGTTTTAATTGCGAGAACCCTTTACACTCTCCTATTCTCTCCCCAGGAGTCCAGCAAGGTTCTCCATGACAAATGAGGGTGCTAGGCTCCAGCACAGCCTGAAACATTTAAAGCAGCGGGTGGTACAGCTGGCATTTCTCACACACACTTTTCTTATCCCCCTCCCCCCCACACATACAACCTCTCCCTCTCACTCTTGAGGTAAACGGTTCAAATTACAGGAGGCTGAAAAGTCCTACACATGCATGAACACATTTGATGTGTTGTCCATATAAATGCCTGGCACGGATCTCTGCTTTATTAAGGGATACATAGGTTTTTGCAGCTCATTTTCATAAGTAAAGAAAAAAGAACAGTTTCTAGTTTCATGCTTCTCTTTTCATAAAGCCCACTTACTGTCAACTCATCAAAAACTCATAAATTTACTAACCAGGAAATAATAAATAAATGAACATAAGCTTGGTAAAGCAGATTTTATTTCCTAGTTGATAGATTTTTTCTAAAGCCTTTAATGGGTCTCATGGGTGCACAAGGAACTAATTCCAAAACACTACATAAAAACATCACCCCTGGGGAATTCTCTCACTACATGTGTGGCAGCTTGGGAAAACACTTCATGAACATTTACTATATAAAGTCTTGACTACAAGTTATCCTGTTATCTCTCTTTTATATGTCTCAACCACAAGGAAAGCCTCACCAACCTCTACATTTAAATTAAAGTCATTTTTATGAATTATAAGGAAATGTATTATTTCATTAGAAGAACGGGGGCATAGAAGCCTTTATTATCGCAACATAAACATTATAGCACAGTGGAATTCTTTTCTTCACATATCCCAACTGAGGAGGTTGGGGTCGGAGTGCAGGGGCAACTATGATACAGTGCCCCTGGAGCAGGGAGGGTTGAGGGCCTTGCTCAAGGGCCCAACAGTGGCAGCTTGAACCCTGATCTTCCAATCAACAACCCAGAGCCTTAACCACTTGTGCCACCACTACCCCCTGTCATCCTTTTCCACAAAGGTCTCTGTCTCATCACTCAGTTTAAATTGCTTTTCGCTGTATTGATGATGTAATAGCTCAGAAATATTGCAGACATTCTGACAGCTGGTATCTGATTACAAACTAAAGTGATTTGGCTTATGTGCATTTTGCTATAGCATATAACTATCCAAAGTCATGATCAAACTGTGAGAAATTTAAACATTTACAAACCTTGAGAAAGGTTTTGACATCATTTAGACCTCTAACCTTATTTGTTAAAATGACACCCAATGTGGTACAAAAAAAATTTCAAGTAAAGGTTAGAAAATATCCTAAATAAATTTAAGCAAACAAGCAAAAGTAGAGATGGTAATGTATTTTTCTTTAGTAGAAAAATTTGAAACAAAACCCACTCTTCTAAAATTCAGGCACAGTGACCTGATCTTACAAGTTTATGCTGCCCTCCACCCATTTGAAGTAAAGAGACAGTGAATAAGTAAATCAATGGAAAGAACGAGGTTTATTCGGTTTATTATGCTTTCGTGAGTTTCCATATGGAAAAACCAAAAGAACAACTGGACATTAAAAAAAACATTTACATGGAGCTCTGGTATTCAAATCAAACTTATATGCAATTATGCTTCATTGAACACTATTCTCTCTACTCTTTAGTATTCTGACAGTAACAGCACTGCCACAGTGCATTACGTCTGTTCCATCTTCAGAACTCATCCTGGACAACAGCCCATGGGCCCTGAGCAACTATTTGGAAGAGGTTCATAACGGCACTTCCACTGAATAATTGGGTCTTTTGAAGAATGAAGTCTCATTGACTGTGGTGCGATAGAGAAAAATAGAGAGACAGCCTGAAGCGGAACACTTCAATTGAAGGAGAATTGATTTGTGAGGTGCCTCATTGTCTATGCCAAAGGCCTTCAGTTTGCAGTGATCAGTATCGCATTATGTTTTGTAGTGGTTTGTTAAACAGCAAACTAAAATTTCTTATTTTGTATAATCATGTGACAAATTCCACCTCTCAATGTGCACTCTGACTCTTAGCCTTTGTCACGTCACCCAGTGCAGATAACATTGCTTTCATGGTTTGTTATGATTTGAGTTCTGTCTCTTCCCCTGTCTTATCGAACATTAATATTTATTGAACAGATAAAAGGTGGCATACAGCTTATATACAGGCATATTTTATAGGTAAAGGTATGCCTAATAAAGATATTCCAGCACTAGTACATGCTGGTACATACCAATAATGTGGTACAATTCCACCCACTACTACCTGCAGGTCAGGGAAAGATTCAATAATAAAGATGTTCTTACACAAACAGCTCTTTGCGCTGGCTTGGCCTGTAGACTGGAGCCCACATTACAGGAAAAGTCTGTTTTTATAAAAGCCATAAGAATAACAATGTGCTAAAGTATGCTGCTTGTGACCTCATACTGCTCTGTCAAACTGTGGAAGACACTGACCTTTTCCAATCATCAGCCAAAAAAATACAAACATTTCTGGTCATCAGTACTTAAAGCATATCCGAATAATAGATGGCAAATACCTATAAATCAACCGTATATGTTTAGACTGCAAAAAAATAGGCAATATGGTTCATTAGATGAAGGCTATACAAAGATACGGATCACCTATCACATGAATAAACATGTGTGAGCCAGCTGGACAGTGTGCTCGATTGTGTGGGGATCCCATGGCCGAGAACAATATCAAAGAGTAACTGAGAGTGGCAATATACAGAACAACATGCAGGTCAGGACCTGCGAGACAGCTTTTGGCAAGAATGCAAAAGGATGTACATTATTTCTGGTTTAAACCTGTTGACTTGGACAAGACTTTCAAAAATGTGATTAATATGAAAGCAGAAATGTATTGCACTGCTTATCTTGTGCTCCAGTGTTAGCTTGGTTGTTTATACACCTCCTGGCTGAATGCAATGCCAATGCTATGCGACAGTCCAACATGCAGGAGAAGAGCTGCTGGGCGAGACAGGAACATTTCCCAGCCTTCCCAGGCTGAGTGCGGATCAGCCACTGACCTCACTGCGGTTCACACTATATATTTAAATCTATTTTGAAGGGAAGTGGAGCCAAACCTGCTTCACACACACACACGCACACGCACACACACACACACGCACACACACACTCTCTGTTCAGTTGTACGCATTGGAAAAACACCTCTCAGGCTTCCTTACAGAGCACAGCCCCCAACTGGGTATTGTACGTCCTCACTTCATTTGTAACTTCATCTACATCATGTAAAACGACACCCAATGTACAGCACCTTCTGCCCTCACACCATTGGGTTTGTCTGACTTTGTCACCAGAACTACACTGAGATAAGATCACACCAAATACAATAAATTATATTTCTTGACAGTGAATTTTAATGATATTACTTTGGCTGTACTGATAGCTGTACTGTGATGGTGGTCTCTCCTATGCTACATTTAAACACCCTCCAGTATCAGCCCACATGCTACAATCAAGTCATCTAGCATGCTCACAAATTGAAGCCAAAGGATAATGTTGTTCTAATAGGTTAAATCACTCACACTTAAATCTTTCAGCCAAGTATCTTTTGAAAAAATGCTATCTTACATAGTCCACAGCAGATGGAGACCATATGTATAGCAGCCAGAGTCAGAAAGCCTGCCTTAGCAAGTAGGAGACAGAAGGGGAGACGGGTGCACCCATGCCATGTCTACATTCACTATATGTCTCCAAGAAAGACCGACCACAAGCTCTTTAGCAATGCAGAATTGTTAAGTGATCAGAAAGTTGGATATATTTGGAGCATATTGTTGACTGCATGGTGTCTGTTTACATTAAGTACACGAATCATGATGACATTTCAGACCTTTCAAAAACCCACAAGAAAAATAAAGACATAGAAAGACAAACCAAGTATTTGAATAAAGGACAAATTATAAGAAGGCTTTGGATACTATGAAGCAAGACATTTCCTCTTAAAATAAAACACAAATGGCAATGGAGACATCAATCTTTTCTATAAGATAAGCTGCCAGGAGTTAAGTACAAGATGGCTTGAAAAATTGCCATAAGATTTTTGATGCCATACTGTATCTTTACTCCAACGTGTGCACGTTTCAAGATAAAATGTGATTTATCTGGCTCGTGTACATAAGAATATGCATATATTTACAACTCCCAACTCCCAACTACTGTATACAGTATGTATTCAGAAAAGTGTACCTGCAGGTGAACATATTACATAGCACTTGTCAATCAAGTAATTGCTCACTATGGCAATCGGAACAAAGTGCAGACAGGCGATTAAAATGATATGTAAATTATAACCATATAAAAAGCACATCTAAAGATTGACTGAGATAATGCATTGCTTGAAGATTTGGCACAGGAAGCTTTGCGCATGTTTTAAAGTGTTTTAAAGAAATGCAGGAACATCTTTGCCGAGAGTCATATGTGACTCATCTGTTGATTTCATTTTGCAAAGTGAAATTTTTAGTTGATCTGCCAGAATGTGACCCCACTTTTGGAGAGGCCAATAGCACCCTCATGTACATTCAGGTCCTTTCCAGTGAAGAGATTTGAGCCATGGGCAACAAGAAATTGGAGACATTTCCCAACCAATTATGAGCGAATTATGGCGTTCTATATGCACTCATATCACTTACAGAAAAATATATTACATTTTCTAATACAACGTTGAAATACGTTCATTCAACGATAATGAAGAGATTTAATGTGAAAACAGGTTTTTGGCCATGTGTGAGTAGAGCAATATGGAAAGTGTAGAAGTTATCATCATCCATTATATACAGCTGTGCATATATAATTATAATAAATGCCAGTTTTCTAGCTCATACTGGGTCTTCTTATACACGGAATTCGAAATTGATATAATAAATACCTGTTGTCCTGCTGGGAATTAATTATATAAAATATGAAATATGTAGCGTTTACGTCTCTAAATAGGCATTCATCGATATCATCAAAAGGTCTCCTGGGACGCACACATCTTTATTTCAAGCATTTTCCATATAAAAAACACTAAACTTCCTAATTAATATATAACTTAGTGCTTTATTAACGGTGCGTCATAGTCAGTCATGGTTGATTAACTGCAGAGTAAACATCTGCAGTACCAGTGGAATACAGCTGCATTGTGAATGAATGGGCATAATTTATAGTAAGGAAAAAAGGAATAGCAGTACTGCATGATTAAATATGATCACACACACTACATACACATGTATATACAGTATTCTCATGAAGAAACAAAACTGTTGTATGTTTTCTGGGTAATGCCTGCGCCATGCACACTCGCTCTGTTTGAAAGCATGACATTGAGCTAAATGTCCATGTTATAGCCAGCCTGAGGGAGACACACAGCACCTCTTCCTGGAAAAATCAAACAAAACCACAATGGAAATCACTGTCTCATGCAGTAACACCCCCCCCAGCTGCATCAGCCATCTATGATCCAGTAAAACTCAGGCTTCACTATTCCATGCTGCAGCATACTGCTCTGAAACAGGCACGGACAACCACTTATCAGTAATCTGGGTCACACAGACTACGCTCTGTTCTGACCCCACCATACGTACCATTCTCTTTTCAGACAGAGAACGCTGTTGTAGGACACATGACAAAGATGTCCGTGAGGTCTATGCTCTGCCATTCATCTACTTGAATGACAGAGGGTCGGAAAGTCCAGTGGATCAAAATGCATTCCTGAGAGGCTTTTCCTCTGAGTCAGTCATTTGGGACTTTTGGAGTCTCCTCTTATTATTCTTCACATTGTTTCTTGAGTCAGGCGATAATTTGCGAGCAACTGAACTTTAAATTGCGCTGTAATTGCTTAACTGCACTTGTGTGATTCATCATTTTGAGTCAGCAAAGGGGCTCTACGTGTAACGGGAGCTTGAGCGTGGGCTGAACATGTAGCCAGTGACTGATGGGACTGGGTCTGTTGGAGCCCTCTCACAGCAAAAGCGAAATACCTGTACTGTTTACTGCAATTCCATCCATACATTTTCTTCCACCTCCCACCATGTTGCAATCTCAGAGTGTGAGTCAAATATAATCATCACTAAGCACCGCGGACTCCACGATTATAATATATAGTTTCATAAAGGTTTGCCCTTGAACATGGTTGTCCCTTCTTGTGAAGGGCTGAGTGTGGACTTCAGTTGAAATACAACTCTTAAAATGGATGTGCAAAATAAACTTAAGAAATAAACCATATAAATTATATTTAGTGTATCCATAATAGCATTAATATTATTTCGAATTAAGTGCCACGGTTCTAAAGATTAGGTAACACAAATATATGAATAAGAGTAACTTTTTAACTGCTGAGCTACCACTGCCAATTTCCAAATATCCAAATGATAATTAAATACATAAAATACTAAAATACAGTAGAATGTTGTTGCTCTTTTGACTGCTTCCTGTTAGGGGGCACCACAGCGGATCGTCCGGGCAGCATATTTGATTTGGCACAAGATTTACACCGGATGCCCTTCCTGATGCAACCCTTTCATTTTATTCGGGCTTGAAACCAGCACTAAGAATTAACCCCTCAGTGGCTGGGTTAGTGCCCTGCCCATAACTCAATCCTGGGCCAAGGCAAAAACACAATAGAATAATAAATACAAAATGTAGTTTTACTCTCATTTGTTCCTGACTTTTCAAACACCCTCTATTTAAACTACATAATACACACTAAATAAATAATATCTAAAATACTGATAAAAACTATGTGTGAAATCTACTGTGTGAAAACTAGCTAGCTAATACAAACAATAATAATAACAATCCTTACAATTTGCTCACACAGGTTATCATGTACCATTAGCTTGCTAGAAAAGAATAAAGGACACAGATCACTAATAATACACACACCAAAAGAAACCAAGAACTTGTATAATATAACCAATAAAATATACTACTTGGGTAATATAGCAAACACATGCTGCACATCAGCTAACTGGCTAATGTTACACTGTAAGCTAAAGCAAATAGCAAAGACAAGGAGGTGCTTTGATTTGCTGGCTTATGTTTCAAATAAGAAGAACTGGCTAAACATAAGTACAAATTCTTTTAGATTGACTCTTTTGCCCCATTTGGTTGACAGATCATCTCTATTCTGTTTAAGCGTCTGTCATAACACCTAACATTGATATTTGCCTGATGTCCTTTTGCCTAATGTTGTAGCATTAAGAAGTATGTCCTAAACCAATGATCATTTTACACCTTTATTAACCAAAAACATCTTATGCACTACAGTTTTAAATAGCTTGCTCTTACAGAGAGTTTCATCTTTGCCATTTTTAATTTGTCCCGCATGCCTTAAGGGATTATAGTTATATTACACACACAAGCATACCCATACACAATGGACCAACTATATATATAGGAAATGAACGAATCTGTCATAAAATGGTTCTGCTCTTTAAAAACATGCCAACTCAGCAGACAACCCCCTATTTTCAGAGAGTAGAGATGTCAAAAGCAGTCATTAAAATAAATCCAGAGTCTAATATGCTTGATCAGCTACAGTTAGTCACCGGTACCTTAAATCCTAACTGAAAAAAAAAAAAATGCTGAAAATGCATTCTACATTTTAGCACAAAGTGGAATAAATTTGACCAAAGAGTTTCAACTTAACCCCTTTTTTAGTGTGTTTTAATACCACACCTAGCAATCACTGCCTACAATATTCCATACAAAGCACTGCCATGTAAGTCATCTGTTCTACTGGTCCTGGACTACTGATTGGGTCCTTGAGAATATCCCTTAACCCTCAGCTCCTCAGTTGCCATGTTATTGGTATTACCATGTATATGTCATCTGTACTATTTATAGTGGGCTCATTCATTCATTCATTCATTCATTCATTCATTCATTTACAGTACTGTTTTCATTGTCATTGTTGATTTGTTATACCCTGGATGAGTGGCCAGTCCATCAAAGAGCACCACACAAAATTTTGGTAGGCATTCTGAACATGCTGTTGTTTTTATGCAACAGGGCCATGCATCAGCAATTCACTGTCAGCAGAAAGCAAGCAGATATGCAAAATACTATCAGCACTGGTTAGTGATCTACAATACAATTAAAAAATTCTAATAAAACAGTAGAGGAAGTATTGGTAATTGGAAGTAGAGTGGGGGTGCTGGGAGGCTGGGAGGCTTTGTGGGATGTAGTAGATGTGCTGAATATTAGAAATAGAAGTCATAATAAAGAATAACAGAAAACAGTACATTTAGCCATATTGCTGGACAAGTAAAATGATTCAAAAAAATTTTGATTCTATTTAAAAAAAAATTCAGTAAAGAGAGCACTGTATTTGTACAGAATATTTTTTATTGTCATTTTAATTTCTTATATTATATTTATTCAATAATACTCACTTTTCCAAATGTCTAATTTATTTGTATGGCGCTTTTAACAATGGACGTTGTTTCAATGCAGCTTTACAGAACATAAGATTAACAATAGACAAAAGTTCAAGATTAATATTAGACATATTTAAATATGTTTGTATTTATCCCCAATGAGGTGACTAAGGTGATTGTTGGAAGGAAAAGCTCCCTTATATGGAAAAGGAAGGAACCTTGAGAGGAAACAAAAGGGAACCTCATCCTCATTTGAGTGACACTGGAGAATGTGATTATAAATTTACAGTCCAACAACCATCAATCATATCTAGGTCACAACAACTGTCAGGAGTACTTTTAACAGCCTAGGAAGTACATACTTAGAGAAAAAGATGGTTGCAATTTGCAAAAATCAAGGACATTGAAATCCAAAGTGTGTCAGCAGCATATTAAATGAGATGAAATTGCATGCAGTGGAAAGAGAATATATAACTTTTTCTCAAAAAAATTCTGCCCCAAGCATTTACTCCAGTGATGTATCCTTTAAACCAACCACGAGGAGTTCATCAAGCAGCTCAAATGTGGACTTGCACTGACTTGCTAAAAGTATTCCTGAAATTTTAACCAGAATTTAAAACATGAGCAAACACTATTATATTAAGAACCTTAAGCTTAACATAATGAGTGGATAAAAGCTCTTTAAAAATATCTTACATTTGTGGTTTTGCTAGTTAATTTCTTGACAGTAACATGTAACATACAGTAATTTAATTACTTTATTTAATAAATGATTTAATAAATGCCTGCAAATGAGGAAGTGTGTGGAATTTTTTTTTACTTTGGTTCATAGATGCTAAAATTAAATGGGATTATGGCTGTATCCTGGTCTGCAGTGTATTATTAGAAATAATACAGCAGTGTTTTAGGCTAAGAAGGGTCTTTACATAACGACTTGTGAACATTTAGAAACTTGTGAACATTTTGGCTGTAAACTTTATGTTAATTTATGCCATATTAACACTTCGGTTCTGGGTTAAAAGCTGTCAGTCCTTCACAGTTGGTGTTGTCTGAAACAAATATAGAATGTTCACACAAACATAAACGTAACCTGTTTCCCTGCAGTCTGCATGGAGGATTTGAAACAAGTGGCTGAAACCAAATATGCACATTTTAATTTAAATATGTACAAAGGTATAAAGACCTATGAGATGTTTTGTGACAACTGCTGAAGTCACAGTTTCTAAAGAAAGCTTACAAAATTCCATACTTCATCCTAAAATTAGGTCTTTTATAGCCTTATGCTGCGATTTGCATCAACCTGTGCAGCACAATCATTCAGTAAAGTGCATCATAAATCATTATTTTACATCTAATAAAATTAGAAACAAGTCTAAGAGCCCACACACTGTAGGTGGAGTCCCAAATTGCATACTTAGGCACTATTCTATGCTACAGTATTTTGTAGCATTGTCTGGTTTCCTTCCACCTCCCAAAAACCTTCCAATAGATTCCAATGAATAGGCTACTCCAAATTGCCCCTAGGTGCGAATACAGTATGTGTGTGCATTGTGGCCAGAACTGTACTGGTATCGTTTCCAGGAAGAAGTTTTCTTTCCAGTGTTTCTGCAGCCCTGACCAAGTGCTTAATAAATGATATGTAAGTCGTTCTGGCTAGATTCACAATATGCCTTTGCCCGTCTGTTGAAAATGTACAATTTTTGTGACACAAGTCTTACAGGAATTTTCTGCACTGCTGAACATCTGACTGTAGCCTGCAAGAAATCAGAGAATCTAGTGGTGGTGACACGGGACAAAATCTGCTACAGAGCATATCCTATTCAGTGTTTCAAGTTTTTGTTTCTGTCCTTTCTTAGTGCAAACTTATTTTTTAATTTTAATAATACATGAGGCATATTCAAGCAGGTAATATGGAAGGGCTAAATGGAAGTAAGACATGTGTCTCTTGCACAGAATAATTAAGGTTTCACTAGCTTTAATGTTTTTCATGACATTAACTACTTTGTCGGAACCTGGAAGAAAACTAGAAATTATTGTACCACAAGATTTTTAGCATTCGGAAAAGCCAGATATCTGCTTGCTATTATATATGCTATATAGATATATGCTATTGCAGATATATGCTATTACTAACATGTCAAATAATAGTTTCTTTGTCTTCTGCGTCTATTCGTGATTATATTTATTTTTAATGTTGTGTGTGTTTTAGTATGTATGTTATAGTTGGAACAGAAAACTACTACATCAAATATCAATTCTTTAAGTTTACTGTCTTACACTTGTATTTGTTACCAAGCAGGCTTGTGCAATATTGATTTATTTCTTTATGCAAGATTTAATATAAAAAAAAAAGACTGAAAAAAATAAAATCAAACAAAATAAACGATTTAATCAACCACAACTGAGACTCTTGATCTTCTATATAATCAGTTTTTTGTCCACATGGCTGCCATGTTTTATTTTTGACCTGACGCTCAAAATGTATAAACATGTCAACATTACCATTATGTTAGATTTGATACTTGTTGTAGAATTAAAGTATTTAAAAAATGATTTTTTTCAGTAACATCCCTTATTAATGTCCAATTAATAACATTTAACTGGTGTTAACTATTTATTTATATCATTTTAGCCAAGTCAAACATACACTGATTTGAACTCAAAACATTTACCTTCGAAAAAGGACTCCAAGTAGGTTTAGACGAGCATGTGAGATTAGGAAAAGGGGACGAGCCTTCTGGGCAGCTTTTCGATCAGAACACACGTGCAAATCATTTCCTATAATTATGTCGACTGGCTCATCTCCTGTTTTACTGTGGAGAAAACGACTGCTCTTTGAGAGATATTAGGTACTGTACTAGTGTATTCTGATGTTATTTAATATTATTCTTTATAGAATTCTGGCACTCCTTCCCTTTTGGGGTTGTGACAGCAGATCAACCAATCAGCATATTTGAGTTTTGGAACAAACAGGTTTTTACTTAGAATTTTCTTCCTGAAGCAACCTTTAAATCTTATCAAGGCTATGAGACCGCCACTGAGATTTAACACCTCACTAGTTGGGTAGGTTCTCTGCCCGGGAATCGAATCCAGGCCAAGTCATTGAGAGCAAGGGATCCTGCTACTGGACCACCAGTAACGTAATGTAATGTAATGTAATGTAATATAATATAATATAATATAATATAATATAATATAATATAATATAATATAATTAGAACAAACATAGGTAGTATTTAGTACTAGTACACACACTAGTACAGTGACTTCCTTCTTTCCCTCATTTATTACTTTTGATACCAGAACAGAAAATGTTCACTAGTTAACTACATTCAACTCTGTCACTATGATCCTGAGAATAAGCAGCTTCACTTGATGTTTCTGTTCAAACATTCTTCATCCTGTGATTGACTCAAACATGTAGAGTACATGTCTGTGCATGTTGAAATAAACTTGTTCTTGCTGTTCCAGTGCAGGATAATAATGATAATGACACTAGTGTGGGTTAATAAATGGTGGCTAGCTAGTATTTCTTGCTATGGTAAGTTCTTAGAATTGCAGTACATGATATTAGATAAATCAGGCAGGACATTTCTGTATAGAAATAAACTCTCAGTGCAGAAGAACTCTTTTTTGATAGTCAGTAATCTGTTCAGTCCATAATATAAAAAAGTAACAACAAGAATACCAACAATAATAATTAGTAACAACAACAACAAAAATAATAATACGGCTACTTTGAATACTATGAATATTTTAATTACTACGTGGTACATTATGCTGTAAAAAGGTGCTTAGCACATACATGGATGCACTGAAAGTGTAAAAATGCCAAATATTCTGATTGAAATAGTTTCAAGGATTTAATAGACCTGAAAGCATGATATTCTGGTCTGCATGCAGACCATACAGAACATTAAGAGATATTGTTTGTTTTATATATTGTCAGCTTAATTGTATGGAACAGTGACTTATTGAAAGGACAGACTTGTTAATAATAAAGTGTTTGTTCATTGTCTTGCAGAAAGCATTCATTCAGTAATGCATTAAATGAATCCTTTTCATTGTCACTAGCATAAAATGCTAAAAAAAATATACCAATTTATTGATAACCAATGCAGTGGTACAAAAACTAAGTAATCATAATTTCAGAAAAAAGAGTGTCACTTTTTTTTATCTCACTGTATGACTAAATACCAAATATATATTGTCTTTAACCAGTCACTTTTTCCCCATGCATAATTTATTTAAGTAGCTGTTGATATGTTTTGAAGTTGTTGTTTTTTTGCTTTCCCTTTGCATGGACATAAGTAGCATCCCTATCATCCCCTACTCTAGTTCACATAAAGCAGAGAGCCTCTGGAGCACGAGGCACTTCATGCTCAAATGATTACGTCCTATTACAAGTGGCCATGGCCCAAGAGCACATGCACTCTGAGTCTCCCTGTCACAGGCTAATGCTAACTGCTTTTTCTGCTCCACTGGCACACATCTTGCCACTTTAATAACTTTATGAATAATGACACCAATCAGCCAGCTTCACTGAGTTCACATAGCCCTTGCTGGCCGACCTTTATAAACAAACCACACTATAAGATCTCAGAGTGGACACCAACAGCTGGTGCGCTGGGTACGGGTGAAATATTTTTCTGTCCTTTAAAGAAAACAAAAGCAATGGTTATGAAACAGAAGTTTAAATCCTATTCTGTCTGGCATGTTGGCCGAAGGGGAAATTATTTGGACTGCTGTTATGTATGATGTCTGTGTGGGTTTTTTTTTTACCTTCTTTTTTTTTTTTTTTTAAATATTAACCATATTATAAATGTCAGCAGATGTTCTTTTACCTTTCAACCTACACATTACAGGCTTATCACCTGAAATCACACATTTTCACATATTCTACAATAGACACATTCATACATGTTACATAATACTGTATGGACTGCCAGAGAAATTACTGCCAAGCTAGTCACAAGAGTTTGGAAAGACTCATCAAAACCCATTTGGAAAATCACCTAGCCTCAGAGAAACTTTTCCAAACTTGCACTCCAGTCTTTATCCTAGTTTTATCCCATTTTTAATATTAGTGGCCTAAGAACATGTTTTTTTTTTTAAATTTTCTGTTTAGATGGTAGGTCATTGAATGTTTCATGAAGTCATATGTACAGCAGCTGGCAAAAACCTACCAGCGATCAATTTGAGTTCTGGAAGAAGGGCAAAAATAATGAAAACAGATTATCTGCCAACGGATTCCTTTAAAATCTCTATTTTATGGACGTGTAAAACAATGTCACCAAAACAATGTTCTTATTTGGGCTCATTTCTAACCTGGCCTCAGCTGTCTGCCTTCAAATTTCAAATCGAATTAAGAGGCGATTTAACAAAACACAGCAACACATACAGTACAGACAGTCTGCCTAAAGCTGGCTAAAATCTTTTGCTAGCTAAATGTGACTTCAGATGTGGGATAGTTACAGGCCCATGATGATGTTCATAATTAAAACACTCTGTACATGATGATTCCAGCAGATATTTTTTTTAAAAATAAAAACGAAATTCAGTTAAGAGAATGAAAATGACTACACTGATCAACGATTACATCTGAGATGATGTAAGACAGAGAGTAAAGTGCATGAGATGACAATGTTATGTTGCAATGTTTAAATGCCATAAATGTTTAAATGCCATGACTTTTTAGACTAATGTAGACTTTTTTAGACTGATGTGGATGAAGATGATGATCAAAGTGAGAACACAATTTCCATCAAAAGCTTATAATTCTTTAAAATGTGGCAATAATGTTGTTTATCGTTATTTAAATGAGGATTTAAATGAATGGAGAGATAGGGGAGGTGTCTTTGAGTTGAGTTGGATAAATTACTTGGAATGAGCCACTTTAATTGTGGTTGGGATGTTGACAAAAGAGAAATATATATATATATATATATATATATATATATATATATATATATATATATATATATATATATATATATATATATATATATATATATATATATATATATACACACACATATATATATATATATATATATACGTATATATATATATGTATATATATACATATATATATATACGTGTATATATATATATATATATATATATATATATATATATATATATATATATATATATATATATGTGTGTGTGTATATATATATATATATATATATATATATATATATATATATATATATATATATATATATATGTATGTATATATTAAAAATACAGAGTAAAAAATGTAACCACAATGAACTTTTGTCTCAGACTGACACACAAATCATATGTGTATTGACAAATTAACCCGACCCTGTCTACTCCTACATTTATCTCTTGTAAATTCTAAACCATTGAGACCTAATGACAAAGGCCTTAAGACACGCGCGACTTGTTCTGCTTGATCCTAGGCTTTTGCAATTTGTCTCAAATGTCAAAAATTTTAACCAAGACTGACAAACAGTGTGGCCTGAGTCTCTCCATCTGTGACGCCATTTCAGATTACATACTGTACACTCCATGGGCATTCACTCATTTCTTTAATTGCTTGGTGCCAAGAGATGACAATTTCACACAATCAGCTTAATAATATGACTCTGTTCTCAGCTGAGCGGTTGTATTTGTGTTAGTCTCAATAGATATTCAATTCAATTAAATTTTATTTGTATAGCACTTTTTACAATAGACATTGTCACAAAGCAACTTTTCAGAACATAATAAACATAATACAGAAAGTTTAATATTATACAAAGATTAGTATTATACAAAATATATTAAAATATAAACAAAGACATTTAAATGTGTTTGTATTTATCCCCAATGAGCAAGTCTGAGGTGACTGTGGTGAGGAAAAACTCCCTTAGATGGAAGAGGAAGAAACATTGAGAGGAACCAGACTCAAAAGTGAACATTCTCATCCTCATTTGGGTGACACTGGAGGGTGTGATTATAAATATACAGTCCGACAATTGTATTTTGATTAGGATACACAGATAAATTGTAGCATGACCTTGAAGCATAAAGATTGTAGGACACTTCTGTCTCACCACAGGTAGAATAGCAGTTGAAGATAAACATTCAGCATGTCTGAAGGACAATAAACCACAGATATAACAATAACACAAATAGATCCTGAAAAAATGGTCCCCTTGGACGTCACAGTGGTCTCTTTATAGTCCTCCACACAACACTATAACTATATGTTCTGAAACGACTATCAAGACAAAAGAGCCTGTTTTATTATACGCTGAGGTGTGTGGTTGATTGTGTGTATCAAAACAAAGAGCCCCTACACACACACACACACAAAAGAAAACAAATTGTGTCAAATAGTTAACATTCATTCATTCATTCATTCATCTTCTACCGTTTATCCGAACTACCTCAGGTCACGGGGAGCCTGTGCCTATCTCAGGCGTCATCGGGCATCAAGGCAGGATACACCCTGGACAGAGTGCCAACCCATCACAGGGCACACACACACTCTCATTCACTCACGCAATCACACTCTACGGACAATTTTCCAGAGATGCCAATCAACCTACCATGCATGTCTTTGGACCGGGGGAGGAAACCGGAGTACCCGGAGGAAACCCCAGAGGCACGTGGAGAACATGCAAACTCCACACACACAAGGTGGAGGCGGGAATCGAACCCCGACCCTGGAGGTGTGAGGCAAACGTGCTAACCACTAAACCACCGTGCCCCCCTAAATAGTTAACATATTAGTTAAAATTATACTTATCCAACATGTTGTGTTTCCACGGTATGTAATGCTTTGTCATTGTCTGTGTGGGTGCCATGGGTTTTTTTTATGTTGCCTACGCACTGAGCAGAAGCACCTCGCATGGCTTAGCGTATGAGAATGCTGTTGTGTGATGAAAACACCAGATCCTGCCAATGTGACAGGCAATCTTCTTGTCCCATTCATCACACTCATCCCTCACATGTCTCATCCTGCCTGTCATGTCCTCCACCCACACCCAGCAGTACCCACGATTAACAGTGCATGCCCTACTACTTTTCATGACCAAAAAAAGAAAGCAAACAACTGCCAAAAAAAACCCAACACAATTAAAGCTTATATAAAAGTATAAGTATGTCTTATAGCTCTTGGGAATATTGCCATGTAAAACCCTAATAGAAAATACAAAATGACTGACTAACATTCATGAAAATCTAATGCTAGGGGACTTTTAGGTTTGATATTCTCAAGGCTTTTTTAAGTTGGTCCTGAAATAACTGACATACTGTAATCAAGAGGGATAATCTAAATATTTATACATCAATGTTATCTTATCTCTTTCTTATCCGATCCTTAACAAAAAAAATAAATAAAAAGAACTATATTGAGCCCTGGGATCATTGTAAGGCATGGCTCTTCACAGGTAATCAATAGCTCTACTCCCATTACATTTCTTGTTTGTTCCTGCCTCAAGGCAAACAGCAAAACCAAGATGTTACATGAATGTCAGTAGCAGATGGATTACTGCAGATATTAACCATGATCACGAATTTGCCATTTGCAATTAGCCCTCTAATTGCTGAGCACGTTCATTTTGGCTTTGTGAGTAAAAGCCTACGATCGGACGCAATCAATTTACGTTTATAACACTTTCAGATCTGGTTCTAACCTTTTTATGTTAAAATGATAAAATCTTGAACTACTACACACAATAAACGCCATGATATTTGCCACTACGAACCAACAATTTGTCTGAGACATGCCCAAGCTAAGAAATGATGAGATTCCTCTATTCTAAGCAGCTACATTAAATAATATACAAATGATCTTGAATGAGAACTGACTGCGTCATATAAAAATGTCATTTGTTCATATTAGTGTTACTTTGTATACAGACTTTCTTAAAGTAAAAGATAATAAAAGCTCTGGATAGTTTTTTTTTTTTTTTTACAGAAAAATGTCTTACAAAAGTTCAAATCCATCTACCGTACACACAGTGAATCACAACGAACAAGACATCTGCCTTTTAATGTAAGACTGTAAGTTCTATAATGACAGTAATCAGAAAAGCAATATTTGAAATAATATGAAAGAAATTACAGTTCTCTGTGCAAAAGTGTTTAAAATGAAGAGATAAACTGGCGACCTTCATAAATGTCTCTCGAAAAATCTCCTTCTGCAGTCCACATCTCCACTCATTTTCTAGTTTTGGATGTCAATGATTGCAAAACATGGCTTTATAGACAGGTGCGGATATGATGGGCAGTTTTGAGTTCGGAGGCTATACAGAAAAATAACTGTTCTTTAAAAGAAATGGACTGCCTGTACAGGAAAAGCAGAGATTTGTTGCAGGGGAGTATGAAATATAATCACTCCTTTGTCAGCTCCAGAGTCGTCTCCCTCAGCAGCTTTCACGCCCACAAAATACATACAGTACCTTCACAACACAATTTTAACAGAAATTTGAAATATAATAGAAATATTTTGATTATTGATGCTTTCTTTTACATCATGATCAGAGAACATGACAAAAAAAAAAAAAAAAAAAGCTTTTTATTATTAATATTTTATTTGGAATAAAACCCATTGGCCGTTAACACTGGTATAATCTAATCACAAAACTAGTGTAACATAAAACAAATTCCACTGTCAGTTTCCTTATTTGTCAGCCATTGTTATGAATGCTAAGCTGAGACAGATGCAGGTGCAGACTTCAACGGAAGCGATGCAGACTAAGCCAGAAACTGCTAGACAAGGACAAGGTCAAAAAACTTGCAATCAGACAATCAACAAACAAAGCAGACAAGATTAGACAAAAACACAGGAATTTAAGTGTAGGCATACTGTACTGTAGGTCAAAAACAACACATACAGTAAGGCTTTTTAAGTCAGCAGCACAGGAATATTTGTGCATTTACTTTAAGTGTGAGTGTATAAGTGTGTGAATGAGTGAGTGTGTGTGTTTGTGTGATCAGAAGTCTAGTGATTGGAAGAAGCGTTGGGGAGGGTAGTCTGGGGCAGCCATGTTTAAAGGCAACGGTATGTTCTGGGAAATGAAGTTTGTAGATTGTTTGTAACCGACAGCCACAATCAAGGGTATAGGAATCAGGCATTATCTTGCTTTTGCCTCTCCAATGCAGCTGTTTGACCTTTATTTGCACCAAAGCAGGTGAAATCAATTTCCAATTACTTATATTATACTGTTCAGATTGATATCCCTGAAGTTTAGCTGACTTGGTGTTATACTTTGATGATTAAGTGTTTCGTTAATTTTACTGTGCCCTAGGAGTACTTCACTAAACTTAATTTTCCCTGCATGATTTACGTCTCTTTTGGATGACTGAACTGTTCTGAATTATTTACTGTCACTGGCTTGCTGTTGAAACACTTACAGACATTAACGTGCTTATATAAATTGGATGTATATGAGAGTAAATTGGGATACACCCTATACATATACTTTCATATGGCATGGAACTAACAAACTGGAGCTGAAGCTGATTCATAAATTACACTCACCACTCGAATGACAGGGTCGTGAATTTGACTCTAATTCGTTCCTTTGTCCTACTGTGAGCTTCAGTCTTCGCTGGTTTGATAAATAAGGGCCATTCGGTGTTACACACAGACAACTTAATCTTACACTATAAAACCAAGAGCCACTTTACACCTGGTCATTTTATCTACCTGGTCATTTTATGTGAATTGTATCCTGACGTTTAATTCAGAAGAGACTTTACCAGACTGACAATCTGATTGTATTGATGAATTATGAGAAATATACAAATAAGGTTGTGACTTTAGCATTACTGTCATATGCTGGTACTTGTTTCCAGTTTAGATGCAAAACACTGCATCAACAACTGATTTTACAAGGTGTTTCCTTCAACTTGTTAAATTCCGCAGTCATATTTTCATTATATTTTTATGTATTAGGAGAGTTTTGGTTTGTCAAATGTGGTTTATTCAGATGGATATGCTTACATACATATACCATTTGGCTAAATGTGTCTTGAATTAGAGCCATCAGAAACTATACTGTATATGTGGTGTAACTTGGGTGCATGGTGTTAGTGTAAAGTCTAAGCTTCTTTAAATGTAATGATGGATGGATGACGTTTATAGACCTCCTAAAAGTGTTTTTAGTGATACCTATTCAGTGTCAAAAATTAAGAGAGTACTAAGAGAGAACTAAACGTTAGATAGCTAACAAAAACACTATAAACCACAGCAGTTTACTAGCAGGTGTGCTTGCTAATGAAATCAGCTAAGGCTTATATTGATTGGTTTTATCTACTGGTGCCAGAGAAACACAACAGATGTTCTGATGAAACAAGTCTTATGTAGCACAACACTATTAATGAATAAGTATTATATCAAGCTGTTGTTGGTCCTGATATAGAGACAGCAAAATTTTTTTATGTATTTATATACACATTGGTGTAGCGGCAGTTCGGAATCATTTATTCTTACTCAGCTGGTAATCGGGTCCAAATTATGTACCTGATTCTGGGTTTGGTTTATTTTTCCACCTAGTAATGCAGTTGATCCATGTGATTCAGAGCGTGAGCCTCTCTGTGCCAGTTCTCCCTCTCTTACTTTCCATCTGCTCACCATTTCTCTCTATGTCTCATTCTGAGGGATTCTTTCTGAATCATTTCCACACTAATGACTTGTTCAACAATTTTAATTCAACAGAATTTCAAAAGACACACGCCAACTTTGGCAGCAATATCAGTCACGCATCTTCTACAAGCATTTACCGTTTAGGAGAATTTGTGATTTATTTCATTTTTTTCATGTCCGTACCTCCATTGTTTACATGACACAACTGATAACTGTCACTGATAGACTGCTTAAACCTATATTTATTCTCTGAGCAGAATAATCCGAAACAGGGAAAATAAACTGAAGTGGAGACTAAAAACGAAACCTTATATTGATGCTGTATTCTTTGGAAGCGGACAGATGGGGGTTATCCCATTTAGACCAACCTCCCCTGCTAAGATACCTGGGTAACAGTTGATCATCAGTCAGCAACTACATGTCAGAGTTTTGCTTAATCCTTAGTCACACTCACTGGGGCCTTCTGAACTCTTAAGGGCAGCTCAAATACATTATCATTCTAGAAGTGTTTAATTAAAGGTCAATATGTCATCTTGTCTACTCCATTAACATCAAGAGAACTGATTACATATCATAATGGCAAACAATATAGAAACACTGAAAAGCACACACCAGCTGGTGCTCTACTACAGTGAGGAGGAGGCTTTGTTTACTTTGGATAATTCATGGGTGATGTCAGTTTGCCGGGTAAGAGCAAGATTCCTACAAGGATTTGCAGTGATGCAATGTTTGAGACCATAGAGCTGGAACACTCCATGCAGTGTTTCCAAATGGAGAGGAGAAATGAAGCCAGTCCACAGGATAACCCTCTCCAGGGACTGGATATATATTAAATTAAAGCATACACATTCTGATTATCCATGCAAACTATGACCTTTACCTATGCTTAGATGGTCTTTAAATCCACTGTCTTCAATGAGACTCTTTTGAACCAGGCATCCAAAACTGAAAATTCATGTGGTGCCAAATATATCTGCAACTTGGAGTAGATATCCCAAAAAAAGGAATGTTTTATTAGGTTCTGTAATGATGTCTAAATTATATTAGAAGCCTTGCCATGGGCAATGAATAACTAACATTAGCTTACCAAATGAGAAATAAATGACATAAAAAAAAAAAACTTTTCAAGCATGCTGTCATTGTATGAAATAATGGATACTAGCATAATTTCTCTGGAGTCATTTCTCTTCTGGCCAATTACACAGAAACATATTAATGATATTTTAATGATTTCAAATACTAAAGTTTTTTTTAAATGTCTTCAAATTCTCTTCATGTACAAATTCTTTAGATCATGTTTGTTACTGCAGCTACTTTATTAGCAGAGAGCTATGTGCTGTGTGTAAATGGAGGGCTTCTACTGGGAGCACAAGGGAGGCCAGTTCCATGAGCGTGAACCGCACACAGCTGAGGCTGTGGCTGCCAGAGGTTTATTTTTAGAGGTCTGGACCAATGCTGCATAACCAAATAAATGTCGATCAATCTACAGCACAGCGGATGTTGACACAGGACAAGAAATACTCTCTCGCCTCATATTGGTCTCTGAGGCATTGTAGGCACAAGGATGAAACAGAGCATCTCCGAAATAACGACTGCTGTATGAAGCATAAAACAAAAAAGCTGAGAATAGTAAAGACTGTTTACAGTTAAGATGATATGAGTATTTAAAAATAGATAGCAATAAACAAAACAGTATTTAGAGTAAGAAAGAAAATAGAGCAAGTTTCATTGTCTACAAACATCTATAGCTCCATCAAATAATGTTACATATTAGAGGTAGAAAATACTTGAGAAAATATACTTTGCCTCCCTCAAAGGTCTGAAATTCATCTTATTTGAAAAAGCACGTAGTGGTTAGCACGTTCGCCTCACACCTCCAGGGTCGGGGTTCGATTCCCACCTCCGCCTTGTGTGTGGAGTTTGCATGTTCTCCCCGTGCCTCGGGGGTTCCTCCCCTGGTCCAAAGACATGCATGGTAGGTTGATTGGCATCTCTGGAAAATTGTCCGTAGTGTGTGTGTGTGAGTGAATGAGAGTGTGTGTGTGCCCTGTGATGGGTTGGCACTCCGTCCAGGGTGTATCCTGACTTGATACACGATGATGCCTGAGATAGGCACAGGCTCCCCGTGACCCGAGGTAGTTCGGATAAGCGGTAGTACGTTTCACTAATTCCCTAATATAAACTAGCTACAGATGAAAGTTAGCTAGTTTTATTTCCTAACAACAGGTTAGACTAGCATCAATTCCTATAACTAATATAAATTAGCTAGTCAGCAAGTCATAATCCACATACTGTATGTAAATGGTAAACTTCCACCAAATCGGTTATTATATTTTAGATATTTTTTTTAATACCCAAGCTCATTTTAAAGTATTGATCTTGTTACTTTCACTTGAGCACATTTTTGTCTGGATACTTCCACTTTTAACTAAGTTTTTGGCACATTATCTAGACTAGACTAGATCTACTGCACTGCTCCTGTGGGGGTTTTTTTTCCAAGCCCTTACCCAACACCCTGTTAAATGTAAAGAAAAAATAAAAAACCCTTCTATACAAGTAATGAAGTTTGACATACCACTGCATACACCCTTCAGATTGAGTGAACTTTCATTTTACATCCTTCTTAAATCTATTTGCTCATGTTGAAACAGTTATTGTACAATCCTCTTATGCACTCACAAGAAAGGCCTTAACTGAGCATAGCCTTTAAGCAAATTGGCTACAATCAAGCAGCATTCCCAAAAATAAGCAACTGATTTAAAGCTGAACTTTAGAGATGGAGAGGATGCAAATAGGAGGTCTATGTGCCATCTATCATAATCACAGGCACAGCACATTTTTTCCAATCTGCAGTGCAGCTTGACTATGGGGGAATGCAGTGCTTGGCAGGGACATAAATATAAAGCAAGCCAGACAGCAGCACTTCTGATGGAGCATCTCGGGACAGATGGGGTGGTTGCATGACTTCTGAACAAAAGCCAGAGGGATTGGCAGGGGCACTGGCTTATTGTTCTCTGATGTCTTTTGACATGGGCGTCTTAGCATGTACTGCTACTTTTGATGTAAACACACTTCTAAGTAAAAGCAAAGAATCTTAGCGAGAAGAATTTAAAAAGAAAAAGGAGAGTACAGAGACGACAACGGTAATTAATGACTTTTTATAATGGTCTCTTTAAAAGCCTGACAGATCTGCTCATACAGAACTTAGTGATATTAATCAAGGCTGAATGTTTCATTTGTTATTTGCAAAATAACAAAAATAGATGTTTTTAGTATACAAGCATAATGTAGACTCTTTGGACCCTGACTGTCACAGCCATATGTGCTTACTGGAGTTGATATCCCACTTGTGATTTCACTATTCTGGGAAGGTTTTCCAGTGGATTGTGGAGTGGAGACTTTTGCCCATTTATACACAAGAATATTACTGATGTCAAGATTTCTGTCCAGGCCACACAGGTTACTCCACATCAACTTTGCCATACCATTGTACGTTTGATGCACTCCACATTTTTCACGGGCACTGCCATACTGAAACCGGGTTGAAGACACTTATTTCCAGTAAAGTGAAATCTTTTAATGCTATAGCATCCATTCTAGACAGTTGTGTGCTTCGAACCTCGTGGCAAAAAATTGGGGAACGCTCACATACAGCTGTGATGTACAGGTACTTTTGTCATGGTAGTTACAGGTACTTTGGTTTTATGTTTCAATAAATAAAAAGATCATACTATTTTTTTTGTGTGTGATTCCTAATGTACTTATTGTCTTATATTACATTTTGGATCTGAAACCAGTTTGGGTGACAAAAATGAAAAAAATTGAGTAAAAGAGAAGTGTACAAATAAATTTTTCGCAGCATTGTATGTTATTACAGTGAGTTGTAGATCTTACTTCTGAATAGCCTAGCTTCCTTTAGATTTTCAGAATTCTTATACTTGTATTAATGCTGTGCAAGTTTGGCAGTATATCAAATGTAACATTATATAAATGCCCTTAATAAAAACATGGCAAGAATAAAAGTATCAGTTGTTTTATTCAGGATCATATTTCCTTTTACTGTAAACATCCACCAGCTTTCCATTTCCTCTCAGACTGACGCAGACTGGATCCATTCGGCAATGAACACGTGATCTTCGGTAAGGACCTACCCTTTCTGTTTTTAGTTAATGTCGATGTTTCCAAATTTGCCGTTTCTGGCTTCTATTTTCTGATTTGCTTTTGCATTTGTTTGTTAATATTGTTTGAACTTCAACATCAAAGGTAACACAACAAAACCATCCACTAAAATCCACACCTAAGCTATTGTTTTCCTCTCTACATTACTCTACGTTACTCTGCACTAGCCTCTATCTAACCCTTAACAGTGCCAGTGTTCAGTCCTCTGTAATCATTTCCAAAACAGTTACTTCATTACAGCTGCACTGATTTATTCTCCTCTCACATGACAGAGACCAAGGTTTTAAATCTCCATGTATGTGTAGGGGTTCAGGCACATTACTTAGACCACACTAAATGCTCTTCTGACCTGACCGGCAGCAATGACCTCGTTGCCAAACCCTGTAAATGTTTCAAAATTATTTTACCTTCAGAGAAGAATACCTAAAGTCTCTTCTCCAGCCCATAAAAGGAGAATTATTGATGCTTCCTTTTGCCATGTATTTAAAAAAGATATTTCCTCCTCTAAAATGTTCTCAGAAAGATTTCCACATAGAACATTGTACTGAGTTGCTTCATTTTCTATTTTGAAACTGTTCTACATTATTCACAATTACATAATCATTCAGGAAACAAAAGCCAACAAAATCATTCAGGAAACAAAAGTCTTTCTAGTTGTTCTTTGTTATTTAAAAGTAGGGCAGTAGAAAATACATTATACGTTGTTGACAGGTCTTGTGCAAAAAATGGAACGGCAGCTTATCTCTGTTCCTGTCTTTGCTTTATTTAATGCTCAGTGTAGTTTTAAAGTAATAGACAATGAAACTCTCATGTTGAAGGCTACCTACCTGTTTTGGTTTTAAATGCAAACACAGATGGGTAGTGAGTGCAGTGGTGAAAATTATCTACAAACTGATAAACACAATAATCATAGACTTTGCGTAAGCTTTCTATAGGTCATCTCCTTTTTATTTGAAAGCTCTATTAAAATGAGCTCAGCTGCATTGTGAAATTGTTGTAAATGGGTTTCCTGTGTGCTTGTCTAAGTCCACCATTTCTTTACTGAGCATCTCATAGCTCTGCCAAGGCCTAAGGGACTGCCAGCACTAGCTTCAACCTTCCTGTCAAAAGGAGACTCATGAGGACATTTTAGTAGCTTCGTGTTTAGACAGTGGCCGGCCTACTTTCAGCTTCAGCAGCGAGTTTAAATGGACTAAATTGGATGGAAGAGCTTTCACTTGCTTGTGCAGGCAGACTACCTTATTTATTTCTTTGTAAGTTATTTTAGGTTGGGAAGAACAGAACTGTACCTTTTATTCTGGTATTGGGATCCTTTAAAAAAAAACATAAAACCTTGAAGGAAACTTGCATAGATATAGTACAGAAGCAAATTAGGACCTGATGCATTTGGAAATGAACTGATGATTTCTGGTGTAGAGCAAGCAACTGTAATAAACAAAGCAGGAAGGAGTCATGTGAAAGGATGACTCTGTCTCTGACTGTGTTGCTGTAAATGAGATTACCCTGACGAGATGATGATGATGGCGGTGATTAGATAAGGTCATTTTCAATTACTCCCTCACTCCTAAGGCCACTTATGAATGACAATAATTAAAAGTGAACTATGGGTGAAAATACAGCTGCTCAGTGCCAATAGCAACAATCAAGTCATAACACATAGACATTGTGCATATCTTGTCAGTGTGATTTTCTCAGATTGCATGTTTTATTCCAGCTAAATCACTAAGACTACCCAATAACTGCTCAACAGTAAACATGTCCGAGCATGTAATCATTTGCTTATAACTCCCCTTCACCTCCGATATGTTCAGGGTTCAGACTATTTGTTGTAATTGCTTTTCTCCTATGCCATTTATCAAAAGAATGATTGGAAGTGAGGAATAAATGCGAAAGTCATAAGGTGTTTAAAGACAAATGAGCTTTAGGATGCCCAAAATGCACATGATTAATGTTTGCAATATGATTCCCAAACCATCTGCCTGTGAGTCACTTTGCCTAATTCTCCTATTAGGCACCTGAACCACCAAAATTACATAAGACATTTTGAAGTAAGACTCCACTCACCAAGCCCATGCACTAATAGCATTGGAGTTGCACTAGAACTGGAAATCAAAAAATCTCCTAGGCACAAGAAAGACCTGAAAGCATCCTTTCTTTTGTAATGATTACAAAAAAATGCCTGGATCACTATTAGTCAGTCTTAGTCTCATATTTCATCTCTTTCTGCCTTGCAGTCTTTTTAATATTCGTAGAAAATGGCACACTAATAAGAGATGAATGCAGCCATACTGTATTTGGGCAACCTCAAGTTTCCGCTGCATGCAAAGAAGAACCTGGTGAACCCAAAATCATGATCCCAGTGTGTTCTTCTGAGCTGAACCTCAAATTCAGAAGCTCATTTACATGTTAGGCCTAAATGAATTCACTGCCTGCATACATCTCATACTCGGGCATCCATCAGCTTAATTACAGACACCCAGCTAGGAACTGTTCCACTGTTGTCACCATGGGACACAATATGAATATTCTAATTATTCAGTCACAGAGCATTTTCACTGACTAAACTTCAACCACCCACTAGCCCACACACACACAGGTGGCCTAAAATTCTTTTTTTAAAAAGTACATTTTGAATGTCCTACAAACTGCTAAATAACGATCACTGTACGAAATAAAGCAATTAATCTACATGGAAATGTTGCCGTTGTTGGCATGCAGTCAAACTCCTTTCATGAAATAAGATCTACACAGGACCAAGCATGTGTTTCCAATAAAAATATAATAAAAACCAAAGAAACACCAGAGACACACCTTCAAGTAATGTATCCCATGTGAGAAATGTGTAAAATGCTGAACGTTTCTATGCTGAGATGGCGTTTGGCATGTTCATGTTGTTGACATGTTTTATCATAACACCTTTTTTATTACTCAAATCACTCATGACAGCATATGCTAGATTTACGCTGTGCCTTGAAGAGTGAAATGTATACTTAAGCTCAAAGTGCAACATTATCACTGAAAGAGCCAATGTTTTTGTGTTGATAGTTTGATTACAGCCCAGTCAAAATGGTGAAAAAATAGAACACAAATACACACAATGCACACTGTTTATCATATACACAGATTAACATCTGTGCTCCTCACTAGTCACATCTGTGTAGCACTTGTATCAACAAGGCACATAGAGAAAATCTGATCTGATGTTCTTTCTCAAGGACACTCTTGTTATTTCTCACAGAAAGATGATATCATATGCACCATGAGAAGTGTAATTCCATCCTCAATGTACATAAGCCACAGTTAGGTGTGATTAGGACATGGTTGACTGCTTCCTGTCTGCTTGGCTCGCTGTCTATTCTGCTGTAAATCCTGGACCATATGGAACTCATCCAGGACTCACTAAAGAAATAACTTGACCTAATATGATGGCAGTTTATCTCCTAGAGCCAAATGAGTAATGATTTATCCATGCCGGAAAAACTCCACAGCATGAATATTTGTTAACTATAAATCAGATAATACTGTTTTGCTTTAGGGATCTCTTAGGTGTGTAATGCAATACTACTAGTTGTGTTTGTATCTTATTAGTTAATGCTCCAAATATATATAATCAGGATTTACTCTTAAAGTGGGTGTGATAGAGAGGAAATGATCTGAACAATGATCATGTGAATTCTGGCTCTGAGAGTTCCTCAAACCCAACTACATCACTTGAGTTATTATTTTAGTTTATACCAGCCTACAAATTTAGTTGGCTCTATTTCCCAAAACCTAAACAAACCTATAAAGTAATTCTTTGTCCTTCAAGCTCTCACCACTCACTCATAACTGCTGTTATTTTGTTGTGTTCTACAGCATCTCAGTCTCATTGTCTACCTCGAGTCTGAATCAGACTACTAACAAGAGTGCACCTACTACTCATATCTGTATTTGTGTCATTTCAGAACCTTTAGAAATAATAAATTATTCCTACTTGGTTTTATTCCTTATAATAAAAATATCCCTACCGCACATTTAATGTAAAGATATTCGTAGCACTGTCATAAACATCTGCATTGCCAGTTGCATCACAGGAAAAATAAACAATTCCAGACTTATTGCAGACTTTGCTTATACATTTGATCATTATGATTACCTTATAACAAATTACTGCTAGCATTACCATCATGGCATACAGTAGCTCCAGTAATCATTTGCTTGGTTGATCCATTATGCCTAATAACTTATGATAACTCCTGAAAACATTTCTTTCACTCCAGTTGTCTCAAGTGCTATAGTCAGTGTTGTAATCTATGTATCCTGTGTTGTAATATATCAGTGAAGATGACTGGTAAGATCTCATCATTTTTGCCTAAACACAAGAAGCTCAGACAACACAAGAACAGCTTGCTAACTACCACACACTAGATTTTTAAACAGACAAAAACAAATGCTTATGCAAAATAAATAAGTGTGCTTTTATTAAGTATATAATATTTGTCATATCCATCTATTGAGAAAGCCTACATGAACCTGTGTACTTTGAATGTGTGAGTGAGACAGTATGTAATAAATATCTCACTGTTTTTCACAGTAGAGTAATAATCTATCACCCACTGTCCAGACCTGCCACTTCACACTGGGAACCTTCTGTTACTGGGCTCCAACACAGTATCTTAAATGCCACTAGAATCTACTGTACAGATAACACACTAGTATGCCAAAACTGGGAATCATGCAACAATCATGGATTCCATGAGGCATGGTTTATAATAAAGGCAGTGAGTTATGGAGGTGAGTTTACTTTCCTCAAAGAATCAACAGTGGTAGCTTTGTGGTGCTGGGATTTGCACTTCCTCCTTCTTTTTTCCACCATCACGCACAGTAAGGCAACATTGGAACATCCCCATTTCCTAGCAAACTACACCACCAGTTTGACTAGTCAGACTTCACATTTTATTTCTCACGCAGCACTTCCATCTGGCAGCCAGTCAAGTCTGACAGGATTCACCTCAAGGAGGGTGAAGCTATGAATGATCCGATCACTGTCTATCCTTTCTCACCTGTTCCTTATTTAGACAGCTTCTTGGTTTCCGAAAAATGTCATCTCTAGCATCCTTTTTAAGTAAAACTTACAAAATTCTAGGAAAAACAAAATAACATGCAAAAGTTCTTAATAACAGAACCTTTACATTTACATTTACAGCATTTGGCAGAACCCTTATCCAGAGCGATGTACAGAAGTGCTTAAGTCTCTGTCATTGGATACATTAACTATGGTTCACTAGGTTACATACTTAAGATACCAAGAGTCCATAATTTTTTATAAATTAACATATATGCAACAAACAAGGAAGGACGTGCTAGTTGAAGTGTTTCATGAATAAGTAGGTCTTCAACCGTTGTTTACCACAGTTACCACCTTTATCACCTCTCTCAGTTCTATGTTCAATATCTACCAACAATAGGCCTCAATTATCAACATTTTAGCAAAGTTGTGTGTAAGTTTTTGCGTTTGCCAAACTGAACTAAATATTCGATATGAATTGAAAGTTATCTTGATTTAAACATGTCAATAAAACGACATAATTTAAAGGTGGGGTCTCCAATTTTTGAAAGCCAATGTTGACATATAAAATCACCAAAACAAACATGTCCCTAACCCAAATGGGTCCCACCCCTGTATTGATTGCTCCGCCCACACATACATACGTAACCCAGGCAACTAATGGAAAGAAAAGTGTCTTTATCATAGCTGAAGGGAAGAACAATACGATTGCAGATAAACAAACAAGAAAAAATGACACACAAGCAAAATCATGCAAAGGACGGCATATATTAGTTCTGGGAAAAAAGAAAAGCCAATGTTACTCACCTATCGATAACGCGTAGCAAAACGCGGTTGTAGCTGCCTCTCTACATTACTACGATAGAAAAGAGGTGTTATTTGTGTAGTAACAGCGTTTAGCTCAGGAGTTATTGACTCGGGAATCTCCAATCTGTGAATATGCGGCCAACTTCCCGCTCCTTCAGTTCTCTCCAGTGCTGAAAAGCTGATCCTATATTAACACCGGTCCTGCTTCTTGCCTTATCATAAGCCTTTCTTCGATTTCTTTCTTTGTTTTTATCCTCCACGTCAATGTTAAAACCGCTTTCTGCTAATGTCACACATGCGCACTGAACATGCCGCATATTGACAAGACCCACCCCTTTCTGCTCACTGGCTACACGTTTGTTTTGATTTTTGTTTAGTATTCGGCCCGACTCAGTTTTCTGAAGCATTTCTCAAAAATCGGAGACCCTACCTTTAACAGTGCATTTGAAATGTCCAAAATCTGCAGTCGAACGAAAGAAAAGGCAAATTAGATGAGGTGAAAAGAAAAGTCTGACATTAACTAGAAAAAAAGCTACTGACCCAATGTGATTGTAGCAATCACACAAAAAAGCACATAATCACATAATGTAGGGTATGTAGTTAATGGTTAACTATTACACAATGTAATAGTTAAATGCTTTTTGTATTGTTTTTTTTTTTTTTTTTTTGTAAATGGGTGTGTGAGTCATAGATTGTGCCAATGAAGCAAGAAGTGTCACAAAAGCCTGATGATGGCACACTAAGGACTATACAGCACATTGCAGCTTGAGGCATACCAGACTTATTGGGCATTTTATGATGGCTCTAATAAAGTGTCTGCACAGCATTAAAAGTAGATGCCATGGAAAACAGAACAAACCTTTTCACCGTCTGAGTCACTGCAGTCCTACTTCAGTTTATACAGCAGCATTCTAAATTCAATGACTGGTTATGTTTGTCTTCATTTATAAAATTGTTTGCGTGCTTGCTTTATTTTTTACGTACATGCCTTTCGAATGAAACAACAGGGTGTTATAAACTGTTCATTACATTTGTGCACCTGAAATACGTAGCTATTTAAACTTGACAGTGACATGCTTATATAAAAGTACAGTGAGTAATCACAGTTTATTCAGTTTGAAGCTGATCAATCAAGCTTGATAAATGTGGCCCATTAATCTCATGTAAATGAGATGAACAAGTGTCTGTCACATGTTTACGTTTTAGCATTTAAGGTTTCAAAATATTCTCAGAAAAACTAGTTTCAGAAAAAAAAACTGCACTTTTAAGAGTTCTCTGTTTGACTTTCTACATAAACCCATAAAGGTTTTCTAAAATGCAGAATTGCAAACATTCCATTGCAAACAAAGTGTAGTCTAGAACTTACATGTCTCTGAGCAAGGGTACTGAAGTTATCAATGTCATCAATTTGTCAGAATGTTTGAAAAAAAAAAAAGGGGTCAACGCTGTGGGCATTCCTATATTTTATTCAGAGCTATTTATTACTAGCACCAGGCTAGTCTGATATGGCCACACTAAAGATATACTGGTAGATACCTATGTAACAGATATCTTCCAGATAAACTGAGATGCCTTTCCCATTTTGATCACAAATCAAAGTCTTGTTAATAATATACATCATGGAAGGAAATGCTTGTCAAAAAAAAACGATCCCTGCAGAGCAGTCTATTTGTACAGTGGGTAATGTTGCTGCTTCACAGCTCCAGGGTCTCTGATTTGACCCTGAGCTCAGGATATTGTTTATATATGTGGCTTTTCTCTGGTTTCCTCCACCTTCTCAATAACATGCCAGTAGGTGGTTTAGGTATGCTGAATTATAAATGTGTGTATGCATGATGCGCTGCGATGTACCGCCGTTATTAAGGATGCATTCCTTCCTCGCACTCATTGTTCCTGGAATGGGCTCAGGATCTGTGAACCTGACCAGGATAAAGTGGTTACTGAGGTAAAATCAATGTATTAATATCTTCGACCCATTTGACCTCCAGAGACTGCTGCCAGAGTGAAGCAGAGTTTTAAGTAGTGCATAAAATAACCACTGTAGCAATTAATGAGATTAAGATCAGTTCCTTGAAAACCCATGGCCCTGGAATAGAGTTTATGTTCAAACGTACACTGTACAATAAATAACTTTGTCTGCACAATGCCATTGAATATCTCACAGCTATATTAGTTGCTGTGACATGCCTGGACTCTCTTAGACTGGCTAATACACAAATACACACCCTACAGTGCGTGGCACAGAGCAAACATAGCTACACAATAGACCTGTGATACTAAGCTGCCTACATCTGCAGCTGCTCTTCAGCCCCCACATCTACTGCAGCGAGGTGGAGGAAGCCTACGTTCCTTTATAGAACATTAATGCATATGTTTTGTGGAGGTTGTGTATGACTTGCATATTACAACACTTCATGAAAACAGTAACATGTATATATACACAGAGAATACAGTCACTGACCTTATTAGTAACACCTGTACACCTGTTCATTCATGCAGTTATCCATTCTGCCAATGGCTGGCTGCGGCATAATGCATAAAATCATGAAGATACAAGTCAAGTAAACAATAAGGCAATGTTCATATCAAAAATCAGAATTAAGAAAAGTTAGATTTCATTGACTTTTTACCATGGCATGGATACTGGTGCCAGACAGGCTCTTTTGAGTATTGCAGAAACTGCCTGATGGGATTTTTTTAAAGAGGTTTACATGTTGCAAAAAAAAAAAAAAGCAACAACAAAAAAACACAACATTGAGTAAGCAGCAGCCCTGAGGGAAGAAATGCTTTTTTGATTAGAGAGCTCAGAAAAGAATTGGCATACTGGTTACAGCTGACAGGAAGGCTATAGCAACTCAAATAAACACTTTTTACAACTGTGGTGAGCAGAAAAGCATCTCAGAACATGTCGAGCCTTGAGCTGCATTCTCACAATAGCAAAAGACCACATCATGTTACACAGCTGCCAGCCAAGAGACTATGTTGTGTACAGGCTTACAGATTAAGGTGAATCAATGCCATATGATAAGTGTTCCTAATAAAGTGGCCGATGAGTGTGCATAAAATCCGTTGGTCTGTAATGTTCTTTGTCATCAAACATAAACAAATGATAAATATATTCTGGAGCAAAAAGTGTTAGCTTTCCTATTTTGCATAAAATGCAAGTCTATGCATGTTGTGTGTATATATCTTATCCCATCATTATAATAACTGTGATGCAAAAACTGGTGCAGTGACAGATGGAGAATAAGCTCATCAGCAATAATCACCCTAGCCTGAAGATTGATCAAGACTCCTTTGAATATATCTTTTGCCTCCTTTGAATAACATTTGTGATGGTAATTATAATGTGGTTTAAGAACCACAGGAATGTCAGTCCTAGAATGGGAACTGGGCTGAAGCATGCACAACTTGATTATGTCACTCCCCACTGAGGAAAACTACATGTTTTTCAACACAGACATGTCAGCCATAGAGTAAATGACAGTGAGTCATTGGTCTCCAACTCATGCCAAACCAATCAGTCTGAAAGAATGACTTCAGCAAGTATACCCTCTTGTGATTTCTGCTTAAAAAACATCTTGTATACATTTTGTTTACTGAACACCTAAATAAAGTCCAGTCCAAACACATTTCAACTGGTACATTTAATTCAAAGAAAGGCTCCACAAACAAACATCTGTGGTCACTGCCTTTAAATACAGAGCTATAAAACATCCCTGCTGCCATACCCACGCTTTCAAACACTTGTAACACAAGAGAACACACACACACACACACACACACACAAATAAAAAATCCAAGCTTGTGTTATTGTATATCTAAGACTCTGAATCCCTGGACTGTAGCCCAAATGTCCGTTTGCACAGTACAGTCACACACACACACAAACACAAAACACAGATGATGTCAGTGCTTGGGCAAATGGCCCAGGAGATCATTTAACTGGATAAACATAATAGCAGGGTTCCTTGCAAGGTCCATTAAAAACAGAAAAAGATAACTTAGGTTCTCTTGGGAAAAAAAGGCATAAAATGAATACATATATAGTAAAAAGCATTGAACAACTAAAAACTTCTATGTTTTGTATTAAATGGCTGTCATTTGTGTAAACTAATTATAATCTACATGTACTACTCTATATGTGCATTTTTCTTTTCTTTTTGCTAAACTAATAAAAACCAAAGGTCCTGAATGATCTTCCATTATTACTGAGGTTGTCCTGCCAGTTAAAGTGCCCATTGAAACCTTGCTGAAAAAGTTGTTGAAAAATGATAAATGGTCCTAAAAGAGCCCTAATTTCAGTTTTTTGTTTGTTCTTTCTTTTATATATGGGTGTTTCTCATGGCCATACACATGTGATATTATATTTATATTTATTTAGACCTTAGGGTTCTTGAGGTTGTCTTAAAAGTGCGCCCTGTTAAAGTGTCCTCCTAAAGTTTGAGTGTAGAGCCTTATATCTAAAATATTTACTTTACATTGGATCAAAAAACCTGTTGCTCTGGTCCATAACTTTTTTTCTGACTTACCACTTGCATTTTTGCCACATATGAGGTGCTGGTAAGGTTGAAGGAGACCGTACAACTCCGAATCGTTGTTGATAGCTTGCTCAAAGGCCTCCACAGTGACCGTTGCTGGCATGCCGTTGCCCTCCTCCAAGAACGCGTTGTTCAGGACGCGACTTACCACCTCGCGGAAGAGGCTCTCCATGCAGGCTGCCAGGTAGATGGCAGCGTGTTCATGGATCCTCGACGCCACGCTGCTTTCCACCGTCCACCGAAAGAATTTTCCGATATTGAAAACGAGCCCGCAGCGCTCCGACTTGCCGCAGCTGTATCTGTCCTCTGTGCTCATGGTGTACCTGGAGAGCGCGCCGAGCGCAGCGGCAGCGCAGTTCGCCGCGAGGGTCCATGAGAGCACGATTTTGACGGCGCTTTGAACTTCGTACCTGGTGCAGCGCGCGTAGCGCAAGCTCAGCCGCCGCGCCTCCATGGCTATGCGCACCAGTGCACGACTCAGCAGTGCCGAGAGGCTGGCGAGCAGCTCGGCGCTCGAGTCCGCGCATCGTGGGTCGCCCAGTTTGGCGAGCACTTCTTGCACTTCCACGAGGCTCCACGGCACCTCGTCGAGCTCGGGCAGCCTGGCGCTGTGGCCCTGGCACTCCAGCGTCTCGCCGTCGTCGACTGGTGCGGCGTTCACCGTGTCCGAGCTGCCGCGGCGACTCCGCATGCGGTCGGTTAGGCGGCAGCAGTTTGCTCCATGCGCGTACGGTGCGTGCGCCTCGGGACAGCAGCACAACGACGAGCTAGACGACCTGAACGAATCCGCCGCTCCGCCGTAACCCGAGTCGAGTGTCAAATCCTCCAGGGTCCTCGTGACCGATTTAGCCCTCTTCGACATGGCTGCACCGCATAGTGTCCCGCAAGCTCGGCGCCAACAGATATAAAGTTCAGGCGAAAGAGAAGACTGAGTGCTTCTATATAAACATTGACTATCAGCAGGTAGAGAAAGTGAAATAAAGAGCTCAGACGGTTTGGGGTGATGTTGAAAGTCGCCTGCAGCGGTGTGTATCGCGCGCTCACTGCACCGTGGCAGTGGAAGGAAGGAGGGGCCATAAGAGAGATGATGCCTACATCCAAAACACGCGTGTGAAAACTGAACCACTGTAAACAAGTAGTCTTTGCGACGTCGAAAATCACATGCAGCCGTACTAAACTCCAGCTAGTAGATTACACACCCCTTAGTACTACACTATAATATCTAATATTATAGTCCTGATATTTGCCTTAAATGACCCTGGACCGTGTTTCATAACTTGTCTTCTATTACATCTTTCAAAATAAGCTATCTGTTGTCTGGATCTTTTCCTGAATATCAAGATTTTACATTTAAATACAATCGCCACTTGAATGAACAACACATTAAATGGCCGTTTTGTCCTTGAAAGCAACATCAGACAGACACGCTGTCTGTAGGCAACTAATGTATCCTATGTGCCATACATGTCCATATAGATATATACAATCAGATGTACTTTATTGATCAACAATGTGCTTGTTATTCTGTTTAAATACAACAAACGTCTCGAGAAAAGTGATATGGATCAGATGAACACCTGGCCAAGGCAACAAGACTCTTCTTAATTAATAATTAATTAAATGCATAATGTATTACATATCCTGAATGGCGTATTTCTTGTGGGCTGAAAAACATTTACATTGCCTGCCAAGGTCATTCATTTCTTCACGTGAAGATGAAGATTAAAAAGCCATTGACCTATTTAGGAATTAGGGCAGACTTTCTAAACACATAAAGGCTCTGAAAAGAAATGATGCAACTCACAGTTTCCTTAATATTTTCAGGAGAGAACATGGATTCACTTCTCATGATCAGTAACTAGTAAAAGAAACTGCTCTGTGTAGCATGGTCTTAAGAACATTGTCAATGTTTACTGTCACGTGGCAGTAGATATTAATATGATAAAAGTGATTTCTAATGGAATACGCAATCCACACATCACATTTTATCATCTAATTTGTCTTTTGCGCACCTTATTCTGCGCGTTAGCTTTCGTTTCTGATGGTATCCTGCCATCTACTGTTCGCTGATCTCACCTCCAGAATTGCATTTTTAGGTACAGGAAATGGGAGTAATAGTACAGCATATAATAGTTTCGTATAATAAAGTTGGTTGGTTAACAGCAACTTTTCAGCATCAGTTAAATGGGATGCAAATTTTCCAATTTCATCCCATTTAGATTTACCATATTATTAGCCTACCAAAATACATCATATATAAATAGGATTACAGATAGGACATACAGAGTTGGCACATAATACAGAACAGAATTAAGGTTAAGAGAATAGATACAGAGTAAAAATGAGAGTAGCAAAGTTGATGGAATCAACAATGACTATTATACATAAGTACAGCGTTAGACCCTATTACATTTGTATACTGTATTTGCCTTTGTCTTTAAGTAACCCACATCCAAAACGATGCATTTTAATTACAGGATGAAGGACTGAAGCGCAGACTGAGGAGCAGACTGAGGAGCTGACAGAGGAGCAGACTGAGGAGCTGACAGAGGAGCAGACTAAGGAGCAGATAGAAGAGCAGACTGAGGAGCAGACAGAGGGGCAGACTGAGGAGCAGACTGAGGAGCTGACAGAGGAGCAGACTGAGGAGCAGATAGAAGAGCAGACTGAGGAGCAGACAGAGGAGCAGACTGAGGAGCAGACAGAGGGGCAGACTGAGGAGCAGATAGAGGAGCAGACTGAGGAGCAGACAGAGGGGCAGACTGAGGAGCAGATAGAGGAGCAGACTGAGGAGCAGACAGAGGAGCAGACTGAGGAGCAGTCAGAGGAGCAGACTGAGGAGCAGACAGAGGAGCAGACTGAGGAGCAGACAGAGGAGCAAACTGTGTTTCTGTTTCAGAGAGAAACATTTTAGACCTCATGTTCAATCTGTTCTTTGCTGCCAACAATATGTTAAGGTTTAAAAACCAAATAAAAAGTAAGATTTGCAGATAGACATATTTAATCTATTAAAAAATAAGGACAACAAGGCTAGCATAATTACTTGAGGGTAAATATTTGAACACACTTACTGTATGTGTGGTTAAAAATCAATGACCACAGCTATATAATGCACAGTTCTTGCCTTGTCTTGTTGTCTTTTACTATTTAGTGTAGTGTTTAGTGTTGATTAAAGAACTATCCTGAACTGAATTACCACAACTCGTATGAAGCAGCATCAGATCTTACATCCTGAAGTAATCCTTTGCATTTTAAAATCTAAAAACATGACAGTGCTAAATTACTCACTCATGCATTTTCATAAATTGATGATTTACCTGTCAAACCTGCAAGTCTGTGGAACTTTCACAGAAGAAGTAAATGTGGGAAAACTGTATATATAAAAAGCCATCCAGTTGCATGGAGTCTAAATAAACATAATTAAATATTGAGAAAATGTATTTTATTTTGACAATCTGAAAATATTAATAAAAAGAACATCTAGTTGTTTTTTTAAATCTAGGTTTCATAGACTACCTTGAAACATTTAAGCGTCAGTATCTATAAAGTCCTTTAGTAGATCTAGACACCTATCTAGACACCAGTCGAGATAAAGAGTCGAGATAAAGAGTCGAGTGAAAGAGTCGAGTGAAAGAGTCGAATGAAAGAGTCGAGTTCTGAGTCTGTAAATCAATTGTTATATACTTTACATCGTCGTTTTTGTGGGCGAATATTCTTGGCTTACATAATGGCGTTCCTTGATTTATTATTGACGTGACTGTGTCCACACTGTAAAAACGTGACATGCAGTTATGCGCATGTGCGGCGTGGACCAAACGTGTGGGCGGAGTCTGACTCTATACGCTCGAGCTGGAATAAAAACAGCGTCTGTAGTCAGAGCTAAAGCTAATACGCAGCTAACCGGCTAGTCGCTGTCACTATCATAAGATTAACACAAAACAAACCATTTTTCTTCGTGGAATTCGTCGTCGTTTTGTTCCAATAGCTTGTTGTTTTTTTTGTTTTTGTTTTTGTTTTTTTGTTTACTAAAGAAACAACAGAGCGAATGATATTTACTGTTGTAATATTACAGTGTTTATAAAGTCCTGGAGATCCGACAGAAGCCACGACATGGACAACGTTTTCCTCGAACAAGGTTAAATTACATTCACAACAGAGCCTGGTGTGATCCTGTCTGCTCCAGTAGACTTGTTTAACTTAATCTACGAAGTCCCTGTATTCCGAGAAGCCTGTCTGCAGCACTGAAAGAGCGGAGTAATGGTGATGAACACGGTCCATTGGTTCAGGAAGGGCTTGAGGCTGCATGATAACCCTTCACTCCTGGAGTCTATAGAAAGGGCGGACACTTTACGCTGTATTTACATCCTTGACCCTTGGTTTGCAGGTTCATCCAACGTGGGAATCAATAGATGGAGGTAATGCATGTAATTCATCCTGTAAATCCACTATTAAAGATGTTAACATGAATATTGTGTGTATAGTGTAGTATCTAGTTGTTTATATATATATATAAAAGAGACTTGGAAGAAATCACAACAAGCTTCTGACTAAACCGATGCATTAAATTGTTATATATATTGTTTTCTGAATTGAATATGTTTACTCAGATCTAGTAGGTTTAGGTTTTTTTCATCTGTAAACTGCTGGTCAACTTTTTTGTTCTCTTGTTACATTAAACATTTACTAATGTACCCCAGAGGTCATTAGTTCTAATCCTGTAGTGCAGGAAAGTTTAGTGATTTTCTGTTATAAGACACGTGCTAATGTTGGGAGTTAAACACATCAGAGTGTGCTGGGGTTTGTTAAAGCAGCACTGAAACTGACCTCAGAGCAGCATCTTTTGGGGATGCTGATTTTCCTCCCCCTTAAATTAACACTTGGTTATTGACGACAACACTTCTGACATTTCTGTCTCGGTTTGATCACCGGTTATATGCAGGGAGAGCTAATGAATCAGTATGAGTAAATTTACACTTGGTTTTCAAGCTTACTGATGAAGTACTTTCTGTAATTTCTATGCTGATCCTACCGAGATCTTTCAAGGCACACCTTGTCAGCTTTAAGACAGCTACTGGCTTATGTTTTGTAAGTCACTTGCAGCTATAATTATAGTTATATATAATAATTATGATAATTTGTACCCAAATACTGAGGCAATTGTAGGATTGCATTGATATGGTACGGCCGTGTGAAAGAACAGTGTCTGTATGGAGCAGTGGGAGGTTTTAGTGGGAGGTTTTACTCTCACAGTCTGGTGATGACATAACATGGTGCAGACCCACGTCTCCCACCCTGGCACAGGACAGATGGAACTGGGTCATTGTGTCAACATTGGCAGTTACCACATTCCGTAGTCAGCGCTGACCTACATTTCCACCTCTTAATTGCTGTTATCCACATAGACACATCACTCCCACTGCTGGAACACACATACACGCACACAGGCATACAACAAGGATTGGTATGTACTTGCCATTAGAGCTTTAGTAGCACAGTATAGCTGTCAGATTCTTCTAACATGAAAGAGCTGGAGAATAGATACTTGAATGTGCTGCTGACTGTTATGCTCTTTCAATGTAAGAGACTTCACTATTAAATAATACAGAAGAATAACTGTTCTTTTCCTTGCAAATGTCTTGAGTAGTATATCTTTTTATGCAAGTTTATGAATCATTTCAGATATGCACAAGTTACATCTGTCCAAGATGACAATTGCTCTCCCTAACAATGAGCTAATTGTTTAATGCAGGGGAACAATTATGTTTTTTAAACATTTATAAAAGATGAAATCTGAATAAAAGTTAGCTGGAAGGAAAACCCCTGTTATACACTGTTCACACTATAAAATGCTTCATGCCTCTCAATTGAAAGTAAATATGGCCTGTCAACTTTGGGTAGGTGGGGGTGGGGGGAACGTCGTAGCTAAATGAGGTTTGAGTGGATCAGACATCTTTGGGATGTCTGCGGTCAGACTGTACTGGATTCTGCCCTGCTGACCCAGTCTCAATGTGATGCCCCTGAGAGGCCAAATGAAGTACAAATGCAGCTCAGACAGGATTTAGCCCTTATGAGGCTAAATATGCCCAAGTCCCACCAGGACAAAATTTGTCCTAGACCTTGTTGAATAGTGAAGGACATGTAGCGTTGTGTTGAAATTATAGTAAGGATGAACTGACCAGAGGACTGGGAACAGAGGAGGGTGACTTGTGTGCCACTTATAAATATTCATTCCAAGTGTTAATTTATCTATATAGTACCGGAGTATTAGCCATTAAAGTACTGCACATGTAGGTGCAGTACTTTAATGGCTAAAAAATCTTAATGGAGGAAGAACATCTATTTCTTTTTCATTCAAAACCCACTTATTGCTTCAGAGCAGTCTTTTAATTTCTCTAATAATCCCTTTAGTTATATAGCTGGATTCCCAGATTACTGCAAACGTTTCTGTTTGCTTACAGGCTGGTATTGTAAAAAAAAAAAAAACTTTAGAGACCCCATGTGATGGGAGCATTGCCAAGCGTACATGACCTTCATTTTAATGTTTATAAACAATTTTTAAACTTTTGGAAATGAACGTACCCAGAACTAGCCAATAACATGACTGTTAACTTCTTGGTGCTCTTCTTGTCCTTTGCTTTATTTCAGGTTTTTGCTGCAGTGTCTGGAGGACCTGGATGCCAGCCTTCGCAAACTCAACTCTCGCCTGTATGTTATCAGAGGTCAGCCTACTGACGTTTTTCCAAGGCTTTTTAAGGTAATGAAACTTCCTAAAAATTGGTCATTAACTACTTTTATGTTGTTCTTAATTTACTGCCCTCTTTTCTGCTTGGCCTGTTTTTTCCCCTAAAGTGAGCCAGACAGAATACAACATGTCATTTATCATTTTTAATTTAGCAATGAATAAAAAGGTAACAAAACATTGCATCGTGAAGCAGCATGAACTTTACTTAATACCGAAAAGCTTTTCCTTAGACTTTTATACATGAATTTGTCAGTGTTTCTTTATTCACTTTTATAGACATGCAGATTATAGGTAGGCTGTCACGAAGCTGTGTTTTGTGCATAAGCATGAAGTATGTGTTAATCTGCAATACTTTTGTGGCAAGCAGAACTATGAACCTTTTTTTTTGCCACTGAGAGTATATCGTTCATTTAAATAAATTGGAGTTCATGATCTATTGAGATTTAAGAGATTTAATTTTTGTGAGAAAGCTTGATGCTCTTCTCAGGGTTCTGTTCTTGAAAAATAAAATATACAGATGTACATTGCTCTTTATTGCAGGAGTGGAAGATCACGCATCTGTCGTATGAGTATGACTCTGAACCATTTGGGAAGGAGCGAGATGCAGCCATCAAGAAGCTGGCCAACGAGGCAGGGGTGGAGATCGTTGTTAGAATCTCCCACACGCTCTATGATCTAGAGAAGTGAGTGTGCATCGGTGCATATTGCCAAATGGATCGTCATCTTTTACATTTGTTCTTTTGGAAAGCACTTTTATTCTAAGCAAATTGCAAGTGATGGAGTCCAATTTTAAGCATGGCATTGAACGTTTGTAGATTGTGGGTATTGTTGCATTTGAGCTCACAATCTGCTGGTCACCAGAAAAAAAAAACTATAACTGCAGAGCTTCTGCTCTTATGCAGTCTTTAATACAAATTGCACATTTGTTTTTTTTCTTAACAGTTTATATTTTCTTTAGATAACAGTATATGGTTATCTCCGATATTATTGTGTCTAATTAAAGATAAGTAAAAAAAAATATTGCAGAGTATAATGATTAATGTACATGATATATGTATAAATGAAAATCTTTGTAAAAATAATCATAAAAACAGCCTATGACAAAATGTTTTTTCGTATGAAGGTATGTACTTCATCACCACATGTTCTATTTCTCTACTGCATCTCTCTCATATTAGGATCATTGCACTGAATGGTGGGCAGCCCCCTCTCACCTATAAGCGCTTCCAGACGATTATCAGTAGAATGGATACTGTAGAGATACCAGCAGAGACCATTACTGCAGAAATATTAAGCAAGTGTATCATGCCTATTGGTGACAACCATGATGAGAGGTTTGGTGTGCCCACACTGGAAGAGCTTGGTATGAATTTATTTATTTATTTGATATAAATAAGTGTGTGTGTGTGTGTGTGCGCGTGTGCACTGTACACCTGGTAGTTCCTAACTTGTGTCTTTTTGGTGTAGGCTTTGAGACGGAGGGTCTTCCATCTGCTGTGTGGCCGGGGGGAGAGACTGAGGCGCTGACTCGTCTAGAGAGACACTTGGAGAGAAAGGTGAGCAGAGGCAACAGAGAGAGATTTACTTTTAAAAATCATCTTGGACTTGATTTCTATTTAATACAAACTATATGCCTTGGCAGTACAGAGAATGTCTGGAGTGAATTGAAAATACTAATATAGCAATATGGGTGTGCATTCCATGCTGTATGCATTTAAGTATATTAATGTGAGAGTACATCTGCCAAGGCTTCATAAAGGCAAGTAGTGATATGGTGTTCTGGCAGTGCTGAAGTTCAAGGTTGTTGGACAGTGATTTCTGAAGCAAAATCCCAAATGCTTAATCCTGTTTCTTTATGATTTTTCTTATCTCTTTGGGAAGGCATGGGTGGCTAACTTTGAGCGTCCCAGGATGAATGCAAATTCATTACTGGCCAGTCCTACAGGTCTGAGCCCTTATCTTCGCTTTGGCTGCCTCTCCTGTAGAGTTTTCTACTTCAAACTCACAGACTTGTACAGAAAGGTGAGCATAAGACTACAAGCTGTATTTTGTTTAAATGTATCTAAATACAGTAAATACATGTAGTTTCTTGCAATAATTTTCTAACAAGAGTATATTTATATATAATCTGTCAACATTAGTTCCTAATATTTATTCAGTCTTCACAACCGTTCATCAAACATTTGTCTGTCACTGTTAGGTAAAGAAAAACAGTGCACCTCCACTGTCTCTCTATGGCCAGCTGCTATGGAGAGAGTTCTTCTACACTGTTGCAACAAATAGTCCACGCTTTGACAAGATGGAGGGCAACCCAATCTGTGTGCAGATCCCATGGGACCGTAACCCAGAAGCATTAGCAAAGTGGGCAGAGGGCAGGACAGGTTTTCCCTGGATTGATGCAATCATGACCCAGCTGAGGCAGGAGGGGTGGATCCATCACCTGGCACGGCATGCCGTTGCATGCTTCCTTACCAGAGGAGACCTGTGGATCAGCTGGGAGGAAGGTCTCAAGGTGAGAAGAGGAAGGCGATTGTTTTATTATTTTGTCATATATCCATAAACCCATATATAAAAAACACTATATCAGAATGTACACATTTTATTGATGTTCAAAGGCTGAATTAGATCAAATAAAATCTATAAATGTTTGTCTCTGTTTTAGTCTGTTTCATAAAATAATGTTGAGGTACAGAGCATTTGTTTCTTTTATTTTGTTAATTGTATTTAAAGGTAAGGTTACATGTCTGTCAGTAAATATAAATGGGTTGTATCAAAAATCATTGGTTTATTAAAGAATAAGACCAAAATATTTGATTCATGATTAGTCTCAGCATGTGATCATGTGTCATGTTGGTTCTCAGGACCAGTCGATCAGGAGGGAAAACAGTTTTGTCATTGCAGAGCTTTTTAGAGAGGTGAACAATCATCAAGTAGAACTTGAGTAGACAATCTCCTCCCTAGACATAAGAGCTGTTGAATTTACATCAACCTAAGGAAAAAAGCATTCATGAAGATTTGGCAAAGTTACAGCAAATGACAGCTGCTGAATATCACTATTTGTCTGTGTGTCTGTGTGTCTGTGTGTCTGTGTGTCTGTGTGTCTGTGTGTCTGTGTGTGTGATCCAGGTGTTTGAAGAGTTGTTGCTGGATGCAGATTGGAGTGTTAATGCAGGCAGCTGGATGTGGCTCTCCTGCAGCTCATTTTTTCAACAGTTCTTCCACTGCTACTGCCCGGTGGGTTTTGGTCGCCGCACCGATCCCAACGGAGACTATATACGGTAGTATTTCTCACTGAGTTCTACTCCTTTCATATAATTTCATGCTTATGATGCTCCTTATAATTATTTTGTACTGGGTAACTTACAAGTCTTAGTAATATAGTAATGTGGGTAGACTTTACTAAGTATTCCAAAAGCCAAACAAACCAATTATATGATTTTTTTTTTTTTTGTGTTTGTATAGTCGGTATTTGCCTATATTGAGGGGTTTTCCTGCCAAATACATCTATGACCCTTGGAATGCACCAGAAAGTGTACAAAAGCTTGCCAAATGTATCATTGGGACACACTACCCTAAGCCTTTGGTCAATCACGCCGAAGCCAGCAGAATAAACATTGAGCGTATGAAACAGATCTACCAGCAGCTGTCTTCCTACAGAGGCCTTGGTGAGTATTGGAAAGATGGTGTAAATGATCCTTTTAGACAGTGTTCATCTTGGTATTGGATTATTAGCTGTTGGATTGTCTTTCGTTAAAAGTCACTAAAGATTTTTAGTTACCATGAAAGCATGTATTGTATAGTGGTGTACTGCTTGTGTACCATTATACAATACATGCTTACATGGTAACTAAATATCTTGGCTGGAAACCCATGGCTGGACATCCAAGAGAGAAATACTGAGCTGCTTTTAGGGTAGGAGGGATAGCCTTCCTCTCCCTAATAGATCAAAAAACATGTTGAAGTTGAATAGTATAATGATCAGGTAGTTATCCTTATCCTCCAAATACATTTAGATCCATTATTATTGAGCAGCAGTAAAAATGTGGTGACAGGCTTTACAGTATGTGCCTCAGAGGAAGTGCATGTTATCTAAACCTAAACCTAGCTGTTGTGTGACTATACCAAGGACTAGCTAGTGGAATTGGCTTATTTGGGATGGGGAGGTAATTTGCGATATAATTTCTATTACTAATTTTATTATTTCAGGGCTTCTGGCCTCTGTGCCATCCAATGCCGGTGAACAGGTTGAAGGTGCAGGAGCAAGTCTGAACTCTGCAGACAGCACACGGAGCAATGGTGCAGGTAATTTCACTAAAATATTTACTGCATAATACCTTTACCAGTCATCACAAAGCTCCTTTAGAAAACATCTGATTATTCTGGGAGGTTATTTATGTCCATGGAAGCATTATGAAATCTAGAAATACAGGTTTCATCTTTCTTTAAAAAAAGATCAGATCACCACCACACCCATGTAAGGGAACATTCTGTACTCCTGTGGTGTCAGCTGACTGAATTATTATTATTATTATTTTTTTTTAGGCAGAGGAACAACCACTCTGAAGCGACTTAGTGAAGAGCTATTATCAAGCAACAGATGCAAGATTCAGAAACAGAACAACGACGAGCCACACTCACAGTGAAAAAAGCACATACCTCTCCTCAAACTGCCAGCAGGATTGTAGTATTCAGAACTTTTTACATCTTGCTTATGTGCTTGTATCACTTTTACAATAATATGTACCATGTGTGCTTGACTGTAATGCTTACTCTAATCCTTACAAGCTTGATATGTGGCTATATGTATAATACACTATACATATTCACATTATACTGTATTATAATAATTGAAATCACATTTTTAGAAAAAAACATTTGTTCCCTGGTTTTATGTATATTCAGTTATATGTCCATGCACTAAATTTCCATTCATACGCGTCCTTATCTACATTCCAGATCAGTGTGTAAATATTTGCATGCATGATTTTTTTCATATATTGGTATATCTGTGCCATAAGGATGTGCAGTGTAAACACTTGCCATTTTATTGCTCCTGTAATATATTAATACAAAGCAATGAATGCGTTTACTTTGTTGTTGCCGATAATAATAACATTAATAATAATCGCATCATAAAAGGGTCTCACCTTCTAAAGTGGCTAAAATGCTTATTTTTGTGTAAAGATTTAGTGACTTGAATTTGAAGTGTGTGGTTTTAGTCTGTTTTTGTAGAATTACAGGGACACTATAGACTACAATGTGAATATGCATGTACTTTTCTGGCTCATTGGCAGACTTATATTTTTATATCGAAAGCAATACCATTTTTGTCTGTTTTTTTTTTTTTTTTTTAATTGTGTATGTTTTATCAGTTGGCATTAAATAATAAATTTGTAATGTAAAATCTCCCTGGTAATTTAGGTCAGTGGTCCCCAACTCCGGCGCCGCGAACCGGTACCGGTCCGTGTGCCAAATGGTACCGGGCCGCCCAAGGAACATTAAATGATTTCCATTTTATTTACTGTGGTGTATTTCTCTCGGGTTTGTGCGACTTTCCATGGACGAGAGGTAAACCGGGAGCTGAGAGACGTCACCTAAAGCCGCACCAATACCGCGCATGCGCAAAATATCGTGATATCGGTCCGGGTTTAGGTGACGTCTGGAGCTGAGAGGTTGCACGCGGCAGTGGCGTTGTATCTTTGGTGGAGAGAAAGTGTGTATCGCTCTTCTCTCTGTTCACCGGTACTTTCTCATGTTTAACAGCACTTGGTGTACGTGTATATTGTGTTTGCTCAAATTTAACCCACAAATTAGCAAAAATGAGTACGAAACAGACGTCGTTAGAAAGTTAGAATCTCTGCCAGTGTTCTGGATTAAAGTCATGGCGGAATACCCTGAGGTTGCCACCACAGTACTTAAATCCCTATTGCCATTTCCGACATGCTATCTATGTGAAGCGGGGTTTTCTGCAGTGACGGCAACCAAAACAAAAATACGGAATAAACTGGACATAAGCAACACACTTCGGGTGTCATTGTCTCCTATTACCGCAGATGGAACCGTCTCGTTGATTTAGCGTTGTAGTGAGTTAAAAAAGGCATGTTTAAATACAATTAAATGAAAATGATTAATTTTCATTTAATTGTATAGCCCCCACCCACCCCCCAGCGGGCCGCGGTAAAATGATCAAACATTGACCGGTCCGCGGCGAAAAAAAGGTTGGGGACTGACTGATTTAGGTCATTTGACTTGGGGAAAGTGGCCTGACTTTCATTGGGGATGAGTTAGGAAATATCCTGCTTTAGGGCAAAATACAACATATCTGTTAAACAGCACCATCACCTACTCCGAGGTAGAAACTCCTAGAAACACTATTATTTATTCAACATAACCGGTTTTGCCCCAAATGACTTCTGATCAAAGACTGAGTGCTCTGAATAGGGCGCAGAAGGCAATGTTACTCAGACTAGTGCCCTTGGGGAGGATTTGAGATGTAGCGCTCGTGTTGCCAGATTGATGCGTTCCCATCTTTTTGCAAGATAATTGAAGGGTTGAGGCTCGTTCTGCGAAACACAACTCGGTTCATGGAGAACATCCATGTTGTGTGCAGTGTGTGTGGTGGTCGTGTTAAAACAAACAAACCTACATGAGCCCGAAGGATGAAACACAGAAGCCGATTCGGCTGATAGCTGCGGCGTGCAGAAATATGGGAATAGGCAAGAAGGGTCGCCTTCCGTGGAGTCTTCCGTAAGAGATCATTAAGGATTATAATATTTATCTTCAGAGTGACTGTATTGTACTGCTGTTTATGTAATATTTATGAATGGGAGGTGCACTAATTCAGTGGCTTATAAAATATGTTATACTGTTCTACTGAACATGGACTGGACAGATGTTTAGGATAGGATGGGGTAGGTTAGGATAGGATAGGACAGGGTAGGTTAGGATAGAACAGGATCGGGTAGGTTAGGTTAGGACAGGATAGAACAGGATAGGGTAGGTTAGGTTAGGACAGGACAGGATAGGACAGGGTAGGTTAGGATAGAACAGGATAGGGTAGGATAGGATAGGATAGGACAGGGTAGGTTAGGTTAGGACAGGACAGGATTGTAAACTTTCATTTCCTAATATTTTTTAGATGTGTTTTCAGACATGAATTTATGTAACAAAAATGATTGGAACCTGACTGACCGGTGTTTCTTATTACCTTAGTGTGTGTTCTGAATGTCTCTGGGTTTCTCCTAGTTTATCAACAACATAACATGAGTAGGGGAAAAGTAAAAGGGGTTGGGGTGAGAGATAGAGTCCATTCCAGCTCAAGTGCACAGTCATTAAAGCAAAAAGAGGAAATATATTAAATACTAAGAAATGCTAAAATTCATGTAAATATTTTAGAGATTATTCTTTTCTAAGTTTGATACACCACCTCTTTGATTTGGTGGTAATGATGAAACTTTTGAAAGAAAGTATAATTTTCAAGTATAAGATGAAAACTGAATCCCAGTTTATATCTCTTTTTGGAAAACAAAACAAAACAAAACAACAAACAGGACAGAGTTTCAGTTCCTTTTGAATACCATCACGGCTGTGTGTACATCAGGTGAGTAGTGCACCTACATAAAATATGTTATTTGTTTGCTTGCACTTTGCTGGGTTCAGTGATCAGACAAACAAAGAATGATGTCTGTATTTAGTGTTGCAACTCGTTTTGCAGTGATATGTCTGGGTAAAGTGCATTATTTGCACCTTTGAACACAAATGTCTTCAATCCATTGGTCCCTGACTCACTCACTAAGAGTGATTGTAATAAAACCTTAAGTGTACAACCTTGACATAAAAGCTCTATTTAGTTTCAGTGATAGTTCATATGAAAAAAAGTAGACAGTACCAAGTTAGGCACATATTGAAGTCATTACTATTAGCTTAGCTCAAAAGCTCCAAACCCTGGTCCTGTAGTACACCCTTTCCTGCACAACTCAGTGTTTTATTGTTGAAACTCACCCACTTCAACTCTGGTTGAAAACTGATTGAATTTGGTGTTAGGACAAAAGGGAAAATGCTAAAACATACAGGACAGTTGATACTTCAGGACAAGGGATGGAAACATGAGGCTTAAACAAATCATTACATGAATCTTAAATGCACATCTTAGGAAAGAAGAACCTGATCATATGGGGTAAATACAGCTGGTTCTCCTGCCCAGATACTGTTTTCCCCCTGGCCAACAGCCTCAATGTAGTTCTGAGCAAAAAGCTGAGGTAATATATTTTATTACATTAGCAAAAATATGAATCATGTTCAAGCAGGTTTTTTTATTTTATTTTATTTTATTTTATTTATTTATTTATTTTTTTTTTTTTTACAAATTTTGCATTATTTTGCTAAAGTACTTTTGTAGCTAGGGCATTCTTTAACATTCCAGAAAGCCATATGTTTTTCATTCCCAGGTCTGTCCCAAAGCATGCTCACTACGTGTGTGAAAAGTTTGTCAGTGCAGTTCAGTTGACCTCTCACCCTCCTCTCAGTGACCTTGTAGAGACCATTTGGATCTTAGGAGGAACTAAAGTGTACAAGGTGAAAATTAAATCACAAACATTATTCGTTTTTGATTCATATTTGTAGATTTTTTTTTGTAATCAAAAGTGACTTCAATCCGAACAAAGAACTTGAACTAGTAAAAGATTAAAACTTGATTGTCAGTGCTATCAGTTGTAAAATGTTATTAGATTCATAACAATCATATATTACAAGAATAGTTCACTTTGATTTGTAATATTGCCATAAATTGGCTCTTACTAGTTTCTTTGTATAGTTCTGGGCCAGAAATGAGCTCCACATTTGCTGCAACAGTTTGGGCCTCTTAGTTACAGTTACAGCTTATTTTAATGCCACAACATTCATGCTGTACAACGGTGTGCACACTTTTGGAACACTTTATGGACTTTCCACATAATTTTTTAATATTAATAATAATTTATAATATTATGTATGTTTTGGTATGATCATCATATCATAAACCCATTGTTCTATTTATATAGCATTTCCACACTTGCGATACAAAACCTTGTACAAATAATCCATTAAAATATTTCCTCACAGGAAGCTCTGGAGCACCCTTGGTGTGACCTCATCTACCTCACTGACATCATGGCTGACTTTGACTGTGATGTTTTTTTCCCAAATTTCGACCAAAATGTTTACAGGAAACAAAACATGTAAGATAGCTTTGTATTTTTGTGAAAAGTTGTATCTACTTAACCAAAGTTTTTGTTTTGCCCACCACAAAAGCTAAACACTAGTATTTCTTAAATACTTCTACAACAATATCTTAAATAGTATTTTTTGTTGTTGTTTTTTAAAGTTTTTCAGATATACCCCAGCCCTCTCTAAACTCATTATTCGTCATTTAATTTAGGTTCCCTGGTGTGCCAAATGAGATTCAAGAAGAGAATGGTATCAAATTTCAATTTCAAGTCTTCAGGAGGGAAAACTGCAATAAGAAGCTGCAGCTACAATAAGAAGACGGAAGTGTTATTTTTATCATGTGTGTTTTATGATGCATACCGAGTAGAAATAAAAAAAACATATTTAGCCTTTTTTAAGTCAAATTTTGTATATATTTACACACACACGCACACACACACAACCACACACACATATATATATATATATATATATATATATATATATATATATATATATATATATATATATATATATATATATATGTATATATATATACACTAGATACTGAAATATCAGGTGGAATCTATACCTAACTCCAGCCAGCAGGTCACTGAAATCCACTAGATGGAGACATTGATCAGGGTAAGCCTTGATCATCTGCAGGACCTCTGCACATACAACTTTTTCTTTTTATAACAGTGCACATATATGTGTGTGTGTGTGTGTGTGTAGTCCTCTATAGCCATATACAGTCATATGCAAAAGTAGGAACCCCTGACAATTTCCATGAGCTTCATTTATAAATATTTGTTTGGATCAGCAATTTCATTTAGTAGAGAAATGAGGTTTATTGGATTAACAGAAAATGTGCAATATGCATCAAAACGAAATTACACAGGTGCATAAATTTGGGCACCCTTGCCATTTTGTTGATTTGAATACCTGTAACTACTTAGCACTGATTAATTGGAACACACAATTGGTTTGGTGGCTCATTAAGCCTTGAACTTCATAGACCGGTGCAGCCAATCATGAGAAAAGGTATTTAAGGTGGTCAATTGCACGTTGTTGTTCTCTTTGACTCTCCTCTAAAGAGTGGCAACATGGAGGCCTCAAAACAACTCTTAAATGACCTGAAAACAAAGATTGTTCAACATTACGGTTTAGGACAGCGGTCTCCAATTTTATCCGGAAATTGCCGGTGTGGGTGCAGGTTTTCATTCCAACCAATCAGAAGCCACACCAGAGTCTACTAAAAGCCAAGAACAGCTGATTAAACTGGTGGAATCAGGTGTGGCTTCTGCTTGGTTGGAATGAAAACCTGCACCCACACCAGCCCTTTCCGGATAAGATTGGAGACCCCTGGTTTAGGGGAAGGCTACAAAAAGTTATCGCAGAGATCTAAGCTGTCAGTGTCCACTGTGAGGATCATAGTGAAGAAATGGAAGACCACAGGCACAGTTCTTGTTAAGGCCAGAAGTGGCAGGCCATGTAAAATATTGGAGAGGCCAAGGTGATGGATGGTGAGAATTGGTCAAAAACAGCCCACAGACCACCTCCAAAGACCTACATCACCTTGCTGCAGTTGATGTCACTGTACATCGTTTAACAATTCAGCTCACTTTGCACAAGGTGAAGCTGTATGGGAGAGTGATGCGAAAGAAGTCTCGCATGGAAAGAAGGGTCGCATGGATTCCACACAATATCTGCAGATTCTTGAGGATAATGTTGAGGAATCAGTCACAAAGTTGAAGTTGCGCCTGGGCTGGATATTTCAACAAGACAACGACCCAAAACACTGCTCAAAATCTACTCTGCATTTATGCAGAGGAACAAGTACAATGTTCTGGAATGGCCATCCCAGACCTGAATATCATTGAACATCTGTGGGGTGATTTGAAGATTTCCATGCTCGGTAACCATCAAACCTAACTGAACTGGAGATGTTTTGTAAGGAGGAATGGTCCAAAATACATTCATACAGAATCCAGACACACATTTCAGGCTATAGGAAGCGTCTAGAGGCTGTTATTTCTGCTAAAGGAGGCTCTACTAAATATTGATGTGATTATTTTATTTATTTATTTATTTATTTTTTCTGTTGGGGTGCCCAAATTTATGCACCCGTCTCATTTCATTTTCATGCATATTGCGCATTTTATGTTAATCTAATGAACCTCATTTCACTACTGAAATATTACTGTGTCCTTCAGTTATTTGATCAAAATGAAATTGCTGATCCAAACACCCAAATTTTTATAAATGGAAAATCTTGGAAATTGTCAGGGGTTCCTAAATTTTTGCATATGACTGTAACTAATAGCTTTCAGATGAATAACATGTAAGACAATGAAAATAATAAGCACTGGTCACACAACTGTTATCATCCAGGCTTGAACTGTGACTACACACACGGAATATTTACCACCTTAACTATATTCTACTAATAGCCAGGAAAGTAAATGAGAGATTTTAATTGCATGTGTCATCTATGTCATCTATTTTCCTTGAGTTATGCCCCATAAAGCAAATGTGTAACACTCGTTAATAATAGCCATTTTCAGAACGATTTATACTCCTCTTATTAACCTCCTGTGCTTTTGGGGATAATTCTGTCATTAGATGGGGAGAAGGCTGAAGACTTTCAGCCAGCAAGGGGGGAAAACAGGATTAATACAAGAAAGATTAATACAAGAATCAACAGAGAAATGAGCGGTTCTGTTTTTTTAGCATTTTCATTGTAAAAAATCACCAGCAACAAGCCCATCAATTATATTCATTCATTCATTCATTTTCTACCGCTTACCCGAACTACCTCGGGTCACGGGGAGCGTGTTCCTATCTCAGGCGTCATTGGGCATCAAGGCAGGATACACCCTGGATGGAGTGCCAACCCATCGCAGGGCACACACACTCTCATTTACTCACGCAATCACACACTAGGGACAATTTTCCAGAGATGCCAATCATCCTACCATGCATGTCTTTGGACCGGGGGAGGAAACCGGAGTACCCGGAGGAAACCCCCGAGGCACGGGGAGAACATGCAAACTCCACACACACAAGGCGGAGGCGGGAATCGAACCCCCAACCCTGGAGGTGTGAGGCGAACGTGCTAACCACTAAGCCACCGTGCCCCCCCATCAATTATATGTTAATGTTAATTCAAAATTCTACTACCTATCATTAACTCAGCAATCAGGGTCCCTCATAGGTGTAAATCTTTTGAACACGTATAGAAATATACTCAATACACAATAAAGTTTCCTCCAAATAGCAAATATGTTAAACAGAAAAGCTGACGTTGGCATTAGACAGCTCTAGCAGTTGTATCTGCATGTCATGATTTGTACTACACTATGTACTTCCTGTTGCTTAGTGTCCACTGCTTGTTGTGGCAGAGAAGTCAGCTTAAATGCATTAGCCCCACAATATAGTGGTTATTTCACCAAACGCAATTACTTGAAATAACTCTCAATGATGATCTCCAGTCTGGACTAAAAATATCATCCCCAGTGTATTTTACTTACAGCTGTTAGTGATGCTGATTATCTTTAATCCAATTACTCCACTCAGTTTGATCATCTGCTAATTCCCACCCACCAGTCAACTCTCCCAGTGTATAGTATACGACAGCTACAGTACCTCTTTGGGAACTATTGTTCAAACTGCTTCACAAAGCAGCATAACAAAATAATTCCTTTTCCACATATTTAAGTTCAGAGACACCCATAATTGGCTAATGTTGCTGTGACAAGGGACAGAGAGTAATGCCATCCCTCGAACTAAAATAGCGCAGGCAATTTTTCTCCTTTGGCTCCCGGGCTACAGGTGGCTGTGGCTTTGTCAGGATACAAACTCAAGATCTCAGGATAACTCAGGATCAAACTCAAGATAACAGAGCAAACATCTTTCTTTTGCACCTCTCGGGAGCCTATTTGATGTGTATTCCAATAGCATTGGGCATTATTTCTAATTATTTTTCATTCAAAGAATTAAAGGCTAAGCCCTGCTAGCCATTTAACATCAGACCTCAATTTTAATAACATCAAGTGGTATACATCACTGACTACATGAGTGACTTGTTAACAAAGTTAGAGCAGCTTTACAGGGTTTGTATCATTAAAACACATTAGATGGTATTTCATACACAACACAGTAGCTTGAAATGCAGTAAAAGCTGTTCTCGAATCAGATTTACTAATATTACAAATGCCCATTTATTGTGTGCTAATTTTTTTAAACACATTTAAGGAGTCAGAATTCATTAATCATAATCTCTGTAATTACACCTATATAGTTTTATTCCACACCATGAGGTACAATAAATAGAGTTAAGCTCATAGCACCTTTTCACAAGAATCTCACTCTTCTGTCCTTAGAGGTGCTACTGGGTTAAAAAGTGGACGCTCTCGCCTCAGAAAGAGTTTTCCACAGCTCATTTCGAAGTCCTTCTTAGTGCCTTTGAGGAGATCCAGGCTACCGGTACTAATATCATGACCATAAGAGTGCAACTTCTGAATGCGATACTGAATAATCTGTGTAGTCAGCTCAAGGACTGTGGGTGTCTGCATGATCTGCTGCAAGCTAATTCCAGCACTGATTAGGCATTTGAATCTGTCTGTCAAAATGGGTACAGAGTAGTACAGTAATGCTGGGCACTGCAGCACAATCTGTCGAAGCTCGGCGTCACTGCAGGCCAGCATTTCTTGTGAGTAACTCAAAGTAAGACCCATAGATTCTGGGTGAAGTTCTGTGATAAAGCCTTTTAGTTTGGACAGAAGCTGAAGGAGCTCACTGCTGGTGAAGCCCCATTTATGCAGGAAGTTAAAGTTATTCCTCATGGCTTCTGGAGACTTCATGAGCACGTACGGGTTCTGACTGAGCAGTTTCTGCAACCAGACCTTCATATTGGTGTCATTTCCTCCTAGTTCTAAGTACATCTTCTGAAGGGCCTGAACCATCTCCTTGTTTTGCTCAATAGGTCTTTTGAAATTTCGTGGGGCGCTCGCCATCAGCTTAGCGATGACACGTTTATTAAGGCCCAGGTTCTGGAAGAACATTATGTTCGCCCTTTGGTGGTCGATATGGCATGATGTGACGAAAAATGAGGCTGGAAATTTTTCAATTATACCAACTAGATCACTTTGTCTGGCGCAGACGGACATCCAGAGTTCCTTTTGAGCCTCTAAATGTTCCGGTGTGCAGAGGATTGCCTCTGGATGCTGTTCAAGAACTTGAGTAATCACTGAGTCTGTGGCCCCTAAGGTTTTCAGCATTCTCACAGTCTCTGTCACATAAACTGGGCTCTGGTACAACACCCAGCCTCTGATCTTTCGAATCTTCGAGATGTCAACTGACAGGTTACAAAGGGCATCTATGGTGGAAGTATTCTCAGCCTGCATGACAGAGGAGCAATGGGTGCGTTGGAGTTGTTGGAAACGCCGGCAAAACATCACGGACACGGTTAGAGAGCGCAGCATGACTGTACCTGTCACAGGTGTGTCATTTACCTGTGACAATGCAAACATTTCATTCAAATGTCATTAAAGTCAGTTAGGCATAAACACTAAACTGTAAATATGAACCCTAAAACATGTTTTGACTAGTTGTTATTTACTTTATATGGAAATCTCTGGTGTGGCTATATAAAAACATTCAAAACAGTGAGTCATGATCACTCAGTTATTCATTTAAAAAAGCAAAGCACTACATAATGAACTCAACAGAAGGTTAAACAATTTTATAAACACTAATCCATGCCATGTTATTTCAATAATAATAATAATAATAAAAACATTTCCAAATCCAGTTTTATATATCCACATTAGTCCACTAAATAACGTTAAATAATTATTTCTACAGCCAATTTATTACAATATATTTACACCAGATTTTTAAATCACTCTTAGCCAGAGAAACATTGTTGTTCTACCTTTTCCGTATTTGTGACCCTTATAATATGATGTTGCACTTCTGCCCCCTTCAGGATAGGAGCTGAATTAACTGAAAATCCTTCACCATGCTGAAACAATTATTTGACTATCTGCATATTTCTGATCATCTAAAAGTATTTCAATTATTTTGAATCACTAGGAGCGTTTTAAATATGGTATTATACCAATAAACCCATATATGAGCCTTCCCCAGACAGAACACAGTTGTCTGGAATATCTGTGTATGTTGTAGCATTAGTTACTTCACTGTAAATAAAAAGCCCAAAACAATTCCTTGTAAAATATTCTTGTACAGTAAATGCACAATTCTCCTCATTCAATGTCTTCCCTGGAGACTGAAGTTTGTTCTAATAATAAAAGGGGATCTAATCTGGAATGGGATGTTCATTATATGGACAAACGGGGTAGCTTTCTAACGCTTGTAAAGGTCTTTATGGGTATTGGAAAGGGTACAAAACACATTTAGATGTATAATACTGATACTACAGTAAAGATTCAATTGAGTGAAAGTAAAAATCTGTGAAAATTAATCAGAATCAGAATACTTTATTGATCCCCAGGATGAAAATTGGGTAGAATTAAATAAGTAACTTGATGCAAAACTAGTTGAGTAATTACTTTACAAATTACTTTTCTATGTTTACAATTACAACAGCTAACCTTAAATGTTGTATGCCCTTTATGAACAATAATGTTAAATAACAAGGTGAGCTTTGCTGAAAGAGCATATACTGAAAATTCGCTGGCTAGCTCTGGTATTCAAGCAAAAATAAAGCAATAATGCACAAGCAAGAATGAGGTTATACTGGATATCAGCACAGCTGTAACTCAGGCATAGGTATGTATCACAACCATAGTGAAATAATCAGTATAACTGCACAAATGCATCGGTGACACTGCTTTTATACAAAAGTTCTGTTCACAACTAATTAATAATGAGTAACTAACATTTCAGATACAAGTCAATGTTAACATATTGAAGCAAAAATATGAGCAAGAAAGAAACATGGTATGTTCCAAATGAAATGTGTGTTCATCTTAATGTCTGTTCATATGTAACATAAATATATTATTATCTGTGTTTTTTTAATCTCTTGTTTTTGCAGTACGTTTTTCCTTGTGTAGACTTCCTTGCACATTCCAGCATGTCTATTGCACAAACTCACACACACACAAACTCACACACACACACACACACACACACACACACACACACACACACACACACACACACACACACACGAACGCATGCACGCAAGCACCTGCTGAAAAACACTAAACCTGCCCAACCACACATTGACATGCAATCTGTGTCTGTTTTTATGTATGAAATTCATATTTATAAAACTGGAACACATGTGAGTTGAAAGGCTTGACTCCAACATGATTGATAAAGTATTCTCATTTTTTGGAACACAACACATAACAACAAAGAGAAAAATAAAGACACTTAAAAATACGGATCAAAAGGAAATAAGTACATCATGAAATGGGCGGACCTTAATGCCAAACAAGTTACTCAGAATTTTCACTGACTGTATGAAGAGACAGTGTTTCAGAAAGCTTGGGAGTTTCATAGACAGCCTGTGTTGCACATTATGTCTAAATACGGATTAATACTGGTTTTGCTGCTGGCTAAGACTCTGGCCCAGGAGGACCCAGAGCCCATTTTTAAAGCAGTAGGAGAAACTCTGGACATGTTTTTTTGCTTTGGAGTGGACTATATTGTAGTATACAGAATAAATGAGGGAGAAAAGCTACTGCTGTGGAACTCCTCTGCCTTAGTCTCACCTCCTGATGATTACAAGAACCGGATCAAGTCTTTCAACACTCACTACGAACTACTTGGTTTTCAATTTACGAATCTCAAGTTATCTGATGCAGGAGTATATCTGAGAGAATGCTGGTTGGAAGGAAATCTTACTAACCAGCATACAAACTACTTGTACGTGTGTGATGAAGAGATCCCATCCCAGGAACTTTTCCTACAAAATGGAGGTGCAGTGGTAGATTGTGACATCGGTTACTCTGAACACGACAACACAAGTGTCAAATGGTTCAGAGAAGTGTACCCTGGATACAAAACAACTTTGTTTTTAGATACAGAAAAGTTACAAGAAACATTAGAGGAGGAACTGAAGGTTGTTATCCAAGTGCAGGATAAAGGCTTTTCACTTTACATTTCAGAGGCCGGCCTGGAACAGAACCAGAATTTCTTCTGCCTTGTTATTAAGAGGGGTCAGTGTAAGCACTTCAAGAACATACAGCTGCCAGAGAGCAATAAGCCTGAAATGCAGTCTGTTTATTTTGCTGTGGGAGAGAAGGCAGTTCTGTCATGTATGTCAGAGCATCTGAATCAGCAGCAAAAATACTGGCAAACACCTGATGGCGAAGTTAGTGCAACTACACCACTCAGCCAGATGTTTATATCAAAGAGTGAAGGGAATAAGGATAACTCACTGGTTATACCCTCTATTACACACAATCACTCTGGGGAGTATACATGTTTGTCACAATTAGTTGAAGCAGAATACCACATTACTGTTTGCTCTGAGCTGGTTTCAGATAACGTCCATTTGTACATTGGTGAAAAAGTTATCCTGGATTGTACCTTGCCCAAAGATGAGCCTGTTAACATTCTGTGGTACAGACAGCTATATCATATGGAAATTGAACTACTCTATGACTCAGAGGATCCTTCTATAAACTTGCCTGACGATATAATGGACAGAACCCATATTTCAGACTCAAATGCCTCACTTATATTAATGGGATTTAAGGAGAAGGACAGTGGAGCATATTGGTGTGTGGTGTTGTTGGACAGCAATATACAGGATATTGATGAGTCCTTAGAAAATGATGATGAAGAAGATGATGATGGTATAGAGGATTACACAGAGGAAGATAATACAGAAACATGCATTATTAAGAGAGTGACGCAGTTGAAGATTCAATCCAAAAACCCCAGACACTCAAATGAAGACTTTAGTCAAAACCCCCAAACTGAGCCTGAGTCTAGCCCAGTTCCGTATGCTATAATTGGAGGTGTGTTTGGCATATTGATACTGGGATTGGTAGTTTTGTTTGTGGTGAAGGTGAAAGCTAAGAAAAGAGCCTTGCATTCAAGGAGGGCTGAGCACAGAACACAAAAAAAGGACCCAGCTGTCTCTGCACCACTGGTGTCCTTGTAAATCCTTGTACCTTTTAACTTAATGTAATTTCTCATATATCATACCTGTCTCCTCTTTCACTTAAATGCTTATTCATGTTAGCAAAAAACTGTAGTGTTTTCTCTAGTCCTACAGCACAAGAGTAAAACAGGCAAAACAAGAAATTGTGCAGTGCACAAGCAGGTTTAGGACTGTTGGAAAACAATCATGTGTCTTAATAGGTATACTCTGAAATGGTGATCTGAAGTCTCAGTTTACACTCTGGACAATGAAAAAGGTGCTGGGAAAATTTACCTGGGGTATGCAGTTGTAATTAGGTATGAATATAAACTGCAAAACAGCTTCTGGCACAGAGTGACATATCCTCATAAGAACGGATGGTTTGTTTCAATGTCATCTACATGTATGTACTGTATATATCAAATAGATCAAATTCCTAAGAGTCAATTGCAAAAGCATTTCGCAATGATTTCTTTAATCATTTTTAACATTAGTAATAGTCGTATTTAGTAACTGAGAGATTCTTGCATGTCATATATCAGTCTTGCATGTTTTGTAGATCCTTTTGTGTATTATGCAAATTTTGGGGGAACTTTACAAACTACTGATACCATAGCCAGACCACTGTCATTATGTATTTTGATACTCAAATTAATTGCTGGGTGGCATGAAATAGTATTAGGTAGAATTCACACAGTTTTGTGGTTCATTATCCAATCCTGAATTTGGGTTACTGCCTGTAGGTGGGTTGGTTACTCTAACACTTTGCATCAAGGTTCAGTTATCTGCTATTATTATTATTTATTAGTTATATGAATAAACATGAATACATTTTCAGTAGCAATGAATTAGCATAAAAATAATAAAACAAATAACATAAGTAATCAGTGCTGACATCAACCACCAATGAGTAAAATTACTCACTGTGAAAAAACTGAAGAAAAGATTTTTTTAAATCTATGAATAATATGACTCATGATTAGCTACATTATTTAATCAATGACTAATATTACCTATATACGTCAATTAAAATGTTTATCAGCCAAATTTTAGAACTTTAGAACTGGCAAAAGTTCTAATTAGATCTAAATTATAACAGAGTTCAGTAAATGATCAACATTTAGTAACAGTGAAACTTTTATTTTTATTCATTTGTAGTCATGTATTTAATAAATTAGTTTCATTGCAGGTATATTTCATTAACATTTAAACAAATGTGCCAATATAGAGAATAGCCACCATCTATCATGAGTGAAATATTGCTTAATTAACTCTGTTTCATTTTATACTAGCTCATTAATTATGAAATTAGTCAATGAATGTTAGCGGTAGTTTGGGTTAGGTTTCTCTAAATATCAGCTTTCATTACTCTACATTGTTCCTATAGTCAGCGATTACACTGTATCTATGTATGTATTCTTTCATGGTGTTTTATTGTACACATAGTCTGCATTATCAGAAGAAAATTTATGCCAAAACATAGCTTTCAAGAAAATCAAAAATAAATCATATACTGCTTTGTTTAACAGTGGTTTAGCATTGACAGATTGATATATTTATTTATTATGTCTTCTGTGATCATGACAGTTGTGCACATTGTATAATGGTAGGGCTAATTTTCTGTTGTCATCTGAGCTGGAGGAAAGGAACAGAGATGATAATTGAGTCCAAAGTGCTGTAGGGCAAATTTAATGAGCATAAATCTGGTGGAACATGCTCCTGTAGAGGAAATACAGATAAAGGAAACGGCTCAGGTTCTGTAAGCAGCAAGGTGTAAAGATAGAAAATCAGCTTTAAAAGCATGTCTTTGGACTGGGGGATAAAATCAGGATCAGAGGAAACCCCTGAAGCATGAGGAGAACATGCACACCACACACACAGGCCACCTTGCCCCTTAATTGCTTATCTATTCTATATTATAGTGATTATTCAAGAAATAGTTATCCAGCATGTTTTAACCATGTGAAAAAAGACTTTTTACCCATTCAAGAGTAGGTTTGTGAATGAAGTGCTGAATGTCACTAATGGACGAGGTCGTCCAAATGGTGGAGGACCACTTGGTGGCATATCCAGGGGAAGGCGAGCCCTACTCTCTCTCTCTCTCTCTCTCTCTCTCTCTCTCTGTCTCTGCCTCTCTCCTCCACTCTCAGCCTTCTGTCTTTCCCTGCTCTTCACCCCTCCCTGCTTCATAGAAACAGGCAGAAACAGTATGTGGATTGATGACTCTAAAACTAACCCGAGCTCTGTATGTGTGTGCGTAGAGCCCTGTGATGGACTGCTGTATAGCACTTACAGTACATGAATGAATAATGGGGGGTTCAACTATTAGTAAATAAATGCACAAAAACATGTGACAAAAAAATCAAAAGAATAAAAAAAAAAAGGTTTTTGTATTTTAATACATTTAATAATGTATCTATGATTGCCAATGATGTCCAACCCATTACTCTGAACAGTAACATATCCTTGAAAATGTGAGAATACGTATTGGCTACAAAATAGAACAGTCTCGGGTGAAGGTGTGGAATATAAACAATAGTTTAGTGGAACCAAATACTTTTAATTAGTTATTGAAGATAAATATGAAAGCAAAGGTCCCAACAATCATGTTGAATGTGCATAGTTATTTAGCCTCAATAACCAGTCTTTAAATGTGATTTAAACCCATTGTTAAAGGCTTTACTGTTACAGTATGTATCGTTTGGTTCTCGACTCAAGAGTCAAGTCAAGAGTCAAGAGGATTTTATTGTCATTTTGACCATATATAGCTGATGCAGCACACATTGAAATGAACCAATGTTCCTCCAGGACATAAAAACACAGAGGTAAATAAGACAACACAGGTCTAGGGCTGAAGAGTAAAAGAAAAATTACTGACATATATCTTATTACATAACACACTGACATAAAGTGAGTGTGCAACCTTGGGCTAATAATGCAAGACAAAAGACAGGACAAAAGATTGCAAACAGACAGTACAATAAACTGCAAGACACATAAAAGACAAATACAGTAAGTAAGGAATGTGCAAATCATCCTTTAATGCTTCAGGTTTGCCTGTAATGATCAATGCTTTAAATTAGATATATAATGTCTCTTTAACAAGGAAAATACAAAAAAACTCTTTATATATATATTATATATAATATATTTTATATATATATATTATATGCTGTGTTCAAACAGCATTCGGTGTTCCTTTTACAGGCCTTTAAATACATGCACTGCATTGCCAAAAATAAAAGACCTCAAATAATAGTGGGAGAGGAGGGAAATTTCCTGAGGGTGTTGGCACATATATATGTATATAGAATAGCACAGTGGTTAATTTCATTTTGTTCTTTAAATATATGTGTTGAAATCATGTTGCGTATATAAAAGCTAATTACAACCAATTGCACCCCAAACTTGTTAGACCTGTTTATTTCACCAGACTTGTATGAAGATTGTTTAAAAAAAAAACTCTGGTTCTCATAGGGCACCTGAGATTTTGTTAGTATTATTATATAAATGTCAGTGTGTGTCAGTACCTGGAACCCGAGGAAGGACCTTAATCCCAAAATGTTCCAACAGTGGCCAAGTGCTGTTACTCTTTAAAAAAACATTTGACAAAGCACAGACAGACAGACTGACAGAATGACAGACAGACAGACAGACAGACAGACAGACAGAGGAGTGTATTAAGTAATGTATGTATTTTACTTGTGTATGTGTATTTCTCCCTGTGTAAATAACCTTGGCTTTCTGTTTGACATGAGCCTTAAATTTGATAAAAAAAAAAAGTTAATGGTTAAATAGAGGTTAAAGCCAGATAAAAATGAGAGGGTTGTGTCAGGAAGGACATCTGACTTAAAACTGTGACGAAATCAAATATACGAATTGGATGATCCACTGTGGCGACCGGAAACAGGGAGTAGCAAAGTACAATGACCACAATAACAACTCTTATTCTGAGTTCTTTCAATTTTATATTCTATATTGAGTTTATAATGCAATTTATTTTCCCTCATTGATATTCCAACTTTAAAATATAGCTATTTCTTTTATAATTTCTTTTATAGCCACTATAATTAAGAGCTTTCAGATGAATAACATATGAGACAATGGAGGGGATATGCACTGGTCACACAGCTGGTCAAGCACTGGTCACATATTTACCACCTTAATAATATTCTACTAATGGCCAGGACAGGAAATGAGAGATTTTAATTGCATGTGTCATATATGTTCATATTTTTCTTGAGTTATGCCCCATAAAGTGTAACACTTGGCATTGACAGAACTATTTATACTTTTATTAACCTCCTGTGCTATTGGGGATAATTCTCTGGTCACAAACTCTAACAGGATGCCTAAAAAATTCTACTCCCTATCAGTAACTCAGCTATGAGTACTATTTGACCTTGTAGCTTATTACACCTAGAGAGGACTTTCTCTATGTGTAATTTTTATGTGTATGTGAGCACCACATCCGTTATTAAAAGTATAATATATAGCTAGATATATAGTTAGCTCTCCAGCAAAATGCCCCACATTATCCTGAGCATCAGCTACAGTAACTTGCACCATGGACCAGGAATGCTCATCTGTCTCCACTGTCTCAGTCACTTCTGCTTCTGTTTAAGCTTTTGTCATCAAGTTTGCCTTTCAGCAGAAAAATCCTTTATTTCTAATTAGAACTCAAATGAAAATTGAATGATTTAAACTTTGCACATACTGTCTTTTAATTGTCTTTTTTTTTCTTCATTCCTCCAAGGATAAATGCACCGTCTCTCTTCATTCTGCAAAGACCATCAAATTATTGTAATTTTTTTAAAGGCCCTAGAAAAAAAAATGATGATTTAATTTTACACAAAAAAAAACGCTTTTTTATTGAAACACATAACTGAAATACTGTAACAAGTTTATATATATGTCATTTATTTTCCAACACTGCTTCTTACTTAAGCAATAGTATACAAGAAAGAATGCAGTTATAAAGAATACGGGCCATAACTAATCACATACAAGTGTTTGCATGTGTCATCTGTATAAAAGTAAGCGTACAACATTCTGTAACAACAAATTAATATAACGAGCGTAGTAGTGATATAGTAGTGAAGTACGATTTACCTGTACAGTATCTGGCAGACACCGTAATTCAGAGGTGCATTATCATCTAATAAAAAAATTCATATCCCCATGCTAGAACAAAAAGGTCAAATTCTAAGAATACTATCAAATGAAAACTAATAAGTAAAGGACTCTGGTTTTTTAATCTCTTGATTATGCAGCGTATTTTGTTGCACAATCTGTATGTGTAGGGAGTGTATTCTCCCTTCTGGGCCTAGTTAATGTGTCTCACATGTTTCTGGTTTAGCTTTCGTACTTGCCTTGCTTTCATAGATTACTAAGCGTTTGAGTTGTTGTTTTTAACTTTGTTTATAGGTTTTGGTATTCTCTAGGTTATTTATTTTTTGTGGCTAAGACTTTTTGCCTTGGAATTTTTGGTTCTTATTGCTTGATTCACAGCCATTGATAAAACAAAGCACCTTGCTAAGAAACCTTGAAATGCCAGCCTCAGGTTTCAGGTCTTTGTTTGGAGTTTGGTTCTATCAGTAATATGTTAGACTTAAAAATCTAAGTCACACACTGACATGCAATCTGTGTCTGTTTTTATGAAATGCAAAGTTATAAAACTGGAACAGATTCGTAGAATACGTGGCATGACTCCAACATGACTTGATAAATTATCACATTTTTTGGAACACAACTCTTATGAACAAAGGGAGAAATAAAAAAACACTTAGGGAAAAGCAGTCGTGAAATACGTACACACACAAAAATGAGTGCACCTCAATTAAATTAACTGTTCAATAAATTAACATCAATTAGTAACATTCATTCATTCATTCATTCATTCATTCATTCATTTTCTACCGCTTATCCGAACTACCTTGGGTCACGGGGAGCGTGTGCCTATCTCAGGCGTCATCGGGCATCAAGGCAGGATACACCCTGGATGGAGTGCCAACCCATCGCGGGGCACACACACACTCTCATTCACTCACGCACTCACACACTACGGACAATTTTCCAGAGATGCCAATCAACCTACCATGCATGCCTTTGGACCGGGGAAGGAAACCGGAGTACCCGGAGGAAACCCCCGAGGCACGGGGAGAACATGCAAACTCCACACACACAAGGCGGAGGCGGGAATCGAACCCCCAACCCTGGAGGTGTGAGGCGAACATGCTAACCACTAAGCCACCATGCCCCCCCCCCCATTAGTAACAGTTCAATTTAATTTTTGCTGACTTATGAGGATAAATTCTTAGTCACATATTTAATAAACATTAAATAATGCACAAATATTTCATTCAAATTTAAACAAATTTGCCAATACTCATTAATGCTGAAATCAAGGAATATAGTCATGTAGTCAATTAAAGTAATGTAGTCAATTAATGTTAGTGATAGTTTAGGTTAGGTTTCGCTAACTATCAGCTTTCATAACTCTAAATTGCCCCTAGATATAAATGAGTGGGTGAATGAGTGTGTGCATGGAGGCTTGCTATGGAATGGAGTCTCATCCAGTTTGTGTCCTCACCATGAGTTCAGACAGTCTTCGGCTCCACTATTGACCAGGATAAAGCACTTACTATATGAACAACAGATATTAATGACTAATAGCATTTAATTCTTATGTGTCAGCAATTATTCTGTATGTATGTATTATTTCACGTTGTTTTATTGAAGTCTACATTATCAGATCCTGAAAGAAAAGAATCCTAAGACTGTCACCTAGTGAACCAGTATTAATGTATTTATTACTAGACTTCAAAGCCCTGTATAAGGGCATCTGCGAAATGCCGTAAATTTAAATGTAAATACATAATTTAATCTAATAAACAGCTTTAAAGCTATCTTGTCAATTTTGGGAGTAAAAGATGTCAAACTGCTTCGGTTTTTGTTCAAGTCAAATGTTTAACAGTGACAGACTGATAATGATCTGTATGATTCTTTATGTGATCAATCTGAAATACAAATTGTAAACAACCAGAAATTTTCTGTTATAATCTGAGCAGCAGGCAGTAGGTGAGAAAATGGAAATGGATAAACATAACTGAGTACAAAGAGCTGTAGGGCTAAATTAATAAGCATAAAGCCGCAAGAACAAGCTCCTTTTGGAGGCAGAAAAAAACCCAGAAATAGTTATGGTTTTGTGAGCAGCAAGCACTTACTATGTTTTCTTCTAGCAGGGCTCACTGACATCCAAAAGCCCCAGACTTGCCAAATGTCTTCTTAGTGTATTTAAGCTAATCTAATGTTAGATTAAGGGGATGGTTTTTGGTTAATGGATTATAACCAGGAAGCATGATAATATTTGCACAGGAAAAAAAATGCTCTTTATAAATGTTTTATTATACAGGTATATTCATCAGTCTGTATGTAAAGGAAAAATGTATTCCAAAACCATATACTAAATGCTTATTTTTTTTGTTATGCATCAGCATACATCATAACAAAGATCTTAAACAAGACTGATCCATCCAAGGTAATAATAATAACAATAATAATAATAATAATAATAATAATAATAATAATAATAATAATAATAATTCATTCATTCATTCATCTTCTACCGCTTATCCGAACTACCTCGGGTCACGGGGAGCCTGTGCCTATCTCTATGATGGGTTGGCACTCCGTCCAGGGTGTATCCTGCCTTGATGCCCGATGACGCCTGAGATATGGGGCACAGGCTCCCCGTGACCCGAGGTAGTTCGGATAAGCGGTAGAAGATGAGTGAGTGAGATTATTATTATTATTATTATTATTATTATTATTATTGTTGTTGTTTTTATTGTTATATAATAATTATATAATAATAATGTTATATATTACATTTATACATTTATAGAGATATCTATCTATCTATCTATCTATCTATCTATCTATCTATCTATCTATCTATCTATCTATCTACTTCTTACACATACAGTATCTTTGACATAATTATACAAGTACAAATTTAAAAATATATTTTAAAATATATTTATTAAAAAAAAATTGTTTGCAAACCAAGTCATCTACTATTCACAGGTAATATTTTACTTTATTTGTTTTCTAAAACATTAATTATGATATTGTGATTTATTATAGTATAATGCAATTCCACAATTAATTCTACAATACATACAACTGCAATGTTAGCAGTACTTGTGTGATGATTTACTTTATTACCCACAGTTTCTTTATAATAATATTTACTGTTGCAAACCTTGCAAATCTGTGGCAAGTTGGGTGTATACAGTAGTCAAGGACCGTTCAGTGGGTGTGGCTTTTGATCAAATGTAGTCTTGCCCTCATTGCAAACACTAGTCATGTCAAAAGCAGTAGCAAATCAAAAAATTCTAGATGCAAAAATTAGAGTGTAATATGGCAAGAGAACCTCAAGAGACTGAACTAGCAGGCAAAGAAATCTTCTAAGAAGTAAGTAAATAAAAAAGATGACATCTATTGAGATATTTTGTTTAAGACGAGAAACTTATGAGAAAAAAATAATATTAATTGACAAATTTTGAATATTCTGGTTGTTTATAATATGTTTATATTTATAAGAAAAAAAAGAATGCTGACAAATATTAACTATTCAACAGAGCCATTCCTTTGATTTCCTTTTTACTTAAGACTTTTTCATACATTTCTATTATTTATTCTTATTCTTTTTGTAAGGGAGATGTGCAAAGTGAGAATTTCATTGTATGGTCTAAACTATTGTGTTTTCACAGTGCACATGACAATGAACCTCTTAATCAAAAACTGAAATCTTTTACTCCAAGAAATATTCAGACTTCTGTGGTTAGGTGCACCTTTTTGTTTTTGTTATCCCTGAACTCAAACTTGTGAAGTTAAGAATCTGAATTGATTGGACAGACACTCAGACTCGATCCTGTTAGACAAACAAACAAACATAGCACTTTATAAATCAGGCTTTAATGGCAAAGACATTTTACTTTGTTGAGTAAAAGGCATACGACAGTATTAAGGACTCATAATCAACATGTGGAAATAGATTATCCAAACAAAAAATTGAGCAGAACTAAACAGGCACCTCACATCACCTGGCTAATCCTATTCCTGTGGTGAAACCTGTGGTAGTGGTAATATCATGAGAAAGGTACTGGTGACAATAGAACTTCTTTGGATGAAACTTCACATCATCCATTTCTGTGGAAAGACCAGATGATGGCAGTTCACAGAAGCATCCAATTTGATGATTGAAAGGATCTGTCATGAAAAATGGATAAAATGCCCGAAACAAAGTGAACAAAGCTTGAAGATATTTATTGGGGCTTCAACAAACTAAAAAAAGGAGTCTGAGTATTTTGGGGAATAAGAGATTTTTGGTTCTTATTCATTCATGAAATCCGCAAGGGGTCTAAATACTTTCTGAATCAGTATAGTACACTAAAGATTGTGAATGTTATTAAATAGAACAATATAAGACTGCTAGTGCTAGGCTTTTTTTTTGTATTGTTAGAATCTTAAAAATATTTAGAGGATCTTGGAATAGGATCTAGGAATTTCTAAATTATTCTATAATAATTTCGAATTTTATTGTAATGTTCTACTGTGGCTTTAATAACAGCATGCACTTTAATTAGCTTGGTTGTCACAAGGTTCTATAAAACCTGATGAATTCGTGTTAGAGCAACATAATTATGTGACATAGAAGGGAAAGGACAATTTTATTTTAATTTCAATATTGACAGCAATTTGTTTTTCATATTTGTTGATATTGATTAATGAGGGCTGTATTTACAGTTCCCCATTAAAATAAAACTGCCTATCTCGCGTCTTCTGTCAATATTAGCACTGAAAAACTCTGTAATAGACTTTGAAATATCTAGTACCTAAATAGTATTCGCTCTACTTTTGTATGAAGAAACTACAGACGACACTACTAAGAGTTTCTACTCTTTATACACTCTTTAAGATATAGGCTAATAAATGAGGGGGAACCATTCCTTCTGGTGATTAATGTCTAATGTAAATTTGCTGTAATTTTGATTTGCTGTAATTTTGTAATACATAATTGAATCCCTGCAGGATAATTAATTTAAGCAAAAAAGAATGGCTCCTGTGGCTCTCATTGTCGAGTTAATCTTATTTGAGTCTGAATCAATAACCTATACACAAATCCAACATGCAATACGGAAATGTATGTTCTTGCTGTCACTGTAACATGTAAACAGTCTTATCTAACTGTGTAAGTTCAGTTTTTTGTTAACTAGACTTAAACGCATTACATATATGTATGCATTCTGTGCCATGAAATGTGTAACATGCTTACTGCTCTAAGTGACTGGTCTGTCATGCCTCTACCCATCACCACCATCAAAACCAAGTGAAGAGTTCATTCTCTCCAAGTCTTGCTACAACAGTGCTATCACATAAGAGATAGATAGAGAATGGTGGCAAACATGTGTTCAATGAGTGCCACCTCAATGCTCTACTAGCAAAACAAACCATGTGCCCAAGTAAATCAGGGATAAACCCCTTTCCTGGCCACACACTTCTCCTGTTACTGGTCACCTCAAGGTTCTAGAGACCCACCAAATTATCCCATGTGTAAAATATCCATATTTGTTTATATCCATATAAAAACTTAATAAAATATCTCAGTAACTCACCCCATTCCAATATGTCTTTGAATATCACCTTATTAACTTATTCCTGTGGAGCGGATACAAAAGAGTGAACGTACAATCAGTATTCCCAAAGTTTTTCAATCCACTGTAACACTCACCCGGATAAAGCAGTTACTAAAGATAAATGAACAAATGACCAAAAATGAAAATGAACTATTATAATGAATTAATTAAAGAATTCAAATATAATAAAAGCAAATTATAATAGTCACTGCTGCCAAGGCAGGTGAGAAAAAAACAACCGATCTTAAATGCAAAAATTATAATAGGTTAATAAGATTAGATTTTAAAAGATTAAGACAAAGTTTATTTTTATTATGTGGTCTTATTTGGACTCTGGGCTCTCCATAGGGTTAGGTTAGGAGCTAGCATAGAAGACCAGCATATAAGCTGCTTGTCTGGCCAAGACAGCAGAGGATTGTGGCGTTATATTCATTGGAGGCCTAGAAGGCCTTGGTGAAGTGGGTAACTAGCTGGTGGTCGTGTTCCTGATGGAAGGCACTGACTTCATTTTGAAACATGCTAATTGTACAGCTCAAAAAATCATAATGTCTTTGTTTAGACCTTTTCTCTTTTGCAGACAAAAACCCAAATCACCTAAATAAAAAAAAAAATGGTGACATAAAGACCACTGTATAATGTTTGACATTTAACCATTCATTCATTCATCTTCTACCGCTTATCCGAACTACCTCAGGTCACGGGGAGCCTGTGCCTATCTCAGGCGTCATCGGGCATCAAAGCAGGATACACCCTGGACGGAGTGCCAACCCATCGCAGGGCACACACAATCTCTCATCCACTCACGCACTCACACAATACGGACAATTTTCCAGAGATGCCAATCAACCTACCATGCATGTCTTTGGACCGGGGGAGGAAACCGGAGTACCCGGAGGAAACCCCCGAGGCACGGGGAGAACATGCACACACACAAGGCGGAGGCGGGAATCGAACCCTGACACATTTAACCAATAACATAAATTCATTATGGTTAATAACCAGTTGTTCAAGAAATTTTACTGCCCTCATGTGGTCATGGAGAGGGCTTACACTCATTTAACCTGCGATAGACATCTTGTTATATAGATAAGCCCTATATAGATGTGGTACAACCCTCATGAGCAGAATTTTACAATGACAAAGCAATACAGTAGTATATATGGTACTGTAATTAATGGCAAATTTGAACATGGTTAGAAGTCATGTGACAGACTGTAGTATTGTGTATGACTTGGGGTAAGAGTCTTCATAGTGACAGATATATGCTTATTTCCATTTCTATTCTTTTGTGTAAAATGTATTATATTTGTGTAGCACAAACTGCATGACTAAAACAAGGTATGGCTTTTATACCAGTTATATTCAAACAGTTCTATGGTTCTAGCATTTCTTTTCTTTTTTGAGAGGTTCTTCATGTGCTCATTGATACAAAAGAAAAGTCTCTAGCTCCTCCTTCTCACCGCCTTCTAGATATTTGATTGGAGACTGGTTAGCATTTAATCCCATTTGTCTGCTGTTAAAAAATTAAATATTAAATATAAAATAAAAAATTGAAGCTGAGGCAGATTTACAAAATATTAATTTATTATTGTGCATATTAGTATTTTAAAGTTAGGTGTGAGCAAAAACAGGAGACAGGTTATACAAATTAGGAACTGCAGTAAAGTGTCCTCTGTGTGTCCTCACTGGCAGACTAGAGAAATGGAAGGGCAGCAGAAGACCATGAAGTGTTCATGGAAATTATTGCTCCTGTTGGTATGCATATGCCTGGCAGTGCAGTACACAGCTATTTGCTACATCCACGATATCCTCCCTGGACCATATCAGGACTCCAGACTATGTAAGCAAAGCTCTAGTAAGTCATGGCACTTTCAGCACTATAGTTATGATAAAGTTATTTTCTATGTTTGACATGCAGATTATGATATGACTAGAGTCGTGCATCAGAGATCACTGTTGTTTGAGAATTTGTGTGCTGGCTGCATCGTGCACAGATTAGTGTTCTTGAAAGTGCAGCTGATTGGTTTTTCAATGGGTGGGAAGTATAGTCAATGACTTATTCATCATTTTCAATAACCACTTTTGTTCTGATCAGGGTCATCAAATAACTTAAACACTGAGCTACCACTGCTGTTAGCTTAAGACTGAACCCAGGGACCCTGGCTGTGTGAGGAAGCAAACATACTGATTGCTCCACAAAGATGAAATAGCTGTAATTGATTTCACATATATCTCATAAAATATATACAGTAGTCTGCTCTCAAAGTACTTCCACACACCTTGGAGCCTTATTTTTCAATCTGTGATCAGTTAACTCTGACTAATTTTCAAAGTCATTTGTTTAGAATTTATTCAAAATGCTTCTTGACAATGCAATTGTGGGGAAGTCGTGGCTTAATGGTTAGGGAGTCTGACTCCTAACCCTAAGGTTGTGGGTTCGAGTCTCGGGCTGGCCACGACTGAGGTGCCATTGAGCAAGGCACTGAAAACCGGGTGTGTCTTGCTCCGGGTGTGTCTTCACGGTGTGTGTGTGTTCACTGCTGTGTGTGTTCACTGCTGTGTGTGTGCACTTTGGATGGGTTAAATGAAGAGAACAAATTCTGAGTATGGGTCACCATACTTGGCTGTATGTCACGTTACTTTCACTTTCAGTTTTTAACATTGTGCCGCATTTCTCTCTGTTAATGTCTTTAGTTCACATTAGATAGAGTCATTCAACTTTAGGCATTCAAGCTTTAGATGTGAAGTGCTGCATAACTAGAGGAACTGTGTATTTTGTTGCTGAGCTCAGTTTTGACCATAAGCTCACAAACGCTAAATATCTGCTCTTTTTATTCTCAGGTCACAGCTTGGAATCCTCCTACAACAGCTCTGTATACAGTAAGAATACCACTGTCCCTGCTCGAAAGCACATTCTTCTTTTTTCACAAACTCGCAGTGGCTCCTCCTTTACTGGTCAGCTGTTTAACCAACACCCAGATATCTTTTACATGTATGAGCCACTTTACCATACCCATCAAGCCATCTGCAACAACAGCAAGTGTCTCTGGAAGGCCTTGGATAGAATTGTGCAGGTGGTCGACAGAGACCTCCTCTTCAACCTGTATACCTGTGACCTTCATTTCCTGGAGGGCTATATCCAGCCAGAACCTAAATTTCACCTGACAGCTTCACTCTTCCGTCAGAGTGCCAGTCATGCTCTCTGCTCACCACCTGTCTGCCAAAATGGTAAAAAGGAGATGAAAGTAGAGCCAAATGAGAGCTGGTGTTACAAAAATTGTAGAATCTTAAACCTCACCTTAGCTTCCATGGCTTGCCAGTCAAGAAGCCATGTGTCCATCAAGACAGTGCGGATCCCTCAGATCAGTCAGCTTCGCCTCCTAACTGAAGACCCACGATTAGATCTGAGGATTGTTCACCTAGTTAGAGACCCCAGAGCAATCTTGGCATCACGTTTAACTGCATTCCCTTTTCAGTTTATTGCCTGGAAGATCTGGAATGCCACAGACAGGCAGCCAGCTTCTGTGGACTTAACACAGATCACAAAAACATGCCAAGACATGGAGGACTCTGTGAATATTGGTCTGGAGAAGCCAGCCTGGCTAAATGGACGGTATTTACTAGTACGCTATGAGGATCTAGCGCTTAATCCTGAAGCCAAGGCCAAGGAGATTTACAGATTCCTGGACCTGGATATAAACAATAAAGTTCTTGAATGGATATCTCAAAACACCAATGACACTTCTAAAATTAAGTCAGTTTACTCCACCAAAAGAGACTCCAAAAACGCATCAGAACGCTGGAGACTTAACCTAGGCTTTGACATTGTTAAGACAGTGCAGAAATTGTGTAACAATACTTTGAACTTATTGGGCTACAAAATAGTACAGTCTCAGGTGGAACTGAGAAACATAAGCAATAGTTTGGTGGAACCAAAAACCTTTAATTAAATAGTGAAAAAAAAAATCTGTAGGCAAAGGTACCTACAATCATGTTGAAAGTACATACTGATTTAACCTCAATAATCTGTTTTAAAATGATTTAAACCCACTGGGTAAGGCCTTACTAAGCCTTAAACTATGTGTGAATGTGTGAGTGGTAAGTCTGGAGTCTTCTTACCTTTTAACATCACTGTTATAAAATTGAAAAACTACTAACTGTGCTTTTCAAACTGACTATGAAGGTGAACACTAGAGCAAAATATTAACAGTATAAGGGGATACACAAAACATGGCAAGTAAACACACAGAAAACAACTCTGGTTTGCAAAACACAAGTGACTAATGAGAAATCACAGAAGAAGTGATGATCATGGCCATAAAAATGAGATAAAATGTAAGTCGCCCCGGATAAGGCTGTCTGCTTAATGCTGTAAAGCAATGTAAATGTAAATGTGATGGAAATATGGAAAACACAACAGAAAAGGAGATTCAAAAAAAGAGATTCTGGTGGGGAAAAGACTGGGGTAGTCATGACGGGTACAGTAGGTGAAATGTCCATCTCCTAGTTAGCCACTCTCTGTGTAGACGAGGTGTTCACATCACATCTGTGGCGTAACAGTTGATCGGATCTGACGTGAGGGTCAAATAGTGACAGTCCAATCCAAATAGTAATGAGAAGCATGTACATAGAATAACAAGAATGCACTGTACTGTAGGTTCACCTTCTAAGGCAGAAACTTTGTATTTAACCTCTCTGGAATCATCTGACCACCTACAGTATATATGCAAGAGCAGTTACAGCATCACCAATGCAGTTCTCACATTTTGGAAACCCAACACTAGAAGCCTTAGAGCTATGTGGACTTACCTTGGATGTGAATGCTGGCTGTGATAACTTGCTACTGGGTGTGAAGGAATATGTGAATGTGTGTGTAAATAATGGCCTGCAATGAATTGGTGTCCAATCCTGCGTGAATTCTGTTCCTGAATTTTCTATTTACATACTTTACTAACTACTAACCAACCTACCTATCTGTGGCATACTTGGACCATCTGTCTTTGCAAAATAAAATTTTATCAGATTTTCTTGCTTATTTATTATTATTGTCTAAGACGTTCATTAGTAGCTCTGTATTATGTTTTTAATATGTAGTATGTCTTTTCTGTGGGCCCACCACCTGCAGGAGAAACCGTACGGGGCTGGTGCAATGTGGATTGGGTGGCAGTCGAAGGCGGGAGCCTCGGCGACCCAATCCCTGGACACGGAATCTGGCTCTAGGGACATGGAATGTCACCTCGCTGGGGGGGGAAGGAGCCAGAGCTGGTGCGGGAGGTCGAGAGATACCGACTAGATATAGTTGGGCTCGCCTCCACGCACAGCCTGGGCTCTGGAACCCAACTCCTTGAGAGAGGCTGGGCTCTCTACTACTCTGGAGTTGCCCGCAGTGAGAGGCGGCGGGCTGGTGTGGGCTTGCTCATAGCCCCCCAGCTCAACAGCCATGTGTTGGAGTTCACCCCGGGGAACGAGAGGGTCGTTTCCCTGCGCCTTCGGGTTGGGGAGAGGTCTCTCACTGTTATTTGTGCTTACGGGCCAAATGGCAGTGTAGAGTACCCGACCTTCTTGGCGTCTCTGGGAGGGGTGCTGGAAAGTGCTCGGACCGGGGACTCCGTCGTTCTACTGGGGGACTTCAACGCTCACGTGGGCAGCGGCAGTGACACCTGGAGGGGCATGATTGGGAGGAACGGCCCCCCCGACCTGAACCGGAGTGGTGTTCTGTTGTTGGACTTCTGTGCTAGTCACAGTTTGTCCATAACAAACACCATGTTCAAGCATAAGGGTGTCCATCAGTACACATGGCATCAGGACACCCTAGATCGGAGGTCGATGATCGACTTTGTGGTTGTTTCATCTGACATCCGGCCGTATGTCTTGGACACTCGGGAGAAGAGAGGGGCGGAGCTGTCAACTGATCACCACCTGGTGGTGAGTTGGATCCGATGGCCGGGGAGGAAGTTGGACAGACTTGGCAGACCCAAACGTACTGTGAGGGTCCACTGGGAACGTTTGGCAGAGTCTCCGGTCAGAGAGATCTTCAACTCCCACCTCCGGCAGAGCTTCAACCAGATCCCGAGGGAGGTTGGAGACATTGAGTCTGAGTGGACCATGTTCTCCACATCCATTGTCGACGCGGCTGCGCGGAGCTGTGGTGGTCTCCGGTGCCTGTCGTGGCGGCAATCCCCGAACCCGGTGGTGGACACCGGAAGTAAGGGATGCCGTCAAGCTGAAGAAAGAGTCCTATCGAGCCTGGTTGGCTCGGGGGACTCCGGAGGCAGCTGATATGTACCGGAGGGCCAAGCGAGCTTCAGCCCGGGTGGTTGCAGAGGCAAAAACTCGGGTCTGGGAGGAGTTCGGTGAGGCCATGGAGAAGGACTATCGGTTGGCCTTGAAGAAATTCTGGCAAACCATCCGGCGCCTCAGGAAGGGGAAGCAGTGCCCTGCTCACACTGTTTACAGTGAGACCGGGAATCTGCTGACTTCAACTGGGGACATTCTCGGACGGTGGAAGGAGTACTTCGAGGATCTCCTCAACCCCACCAACATATCTTCCACTGAGGAAGCAGAGGCAGAGGGCTCAGTTGGGGATTCATCGATCCCCCAAGCTGAGGTCACTGAGGTGGTTGAGAAGCTCCTCAGTGGCAAGGCACCGAGGGTGGATGAGATCGGCCCTGAGTACCTCAAGTCTCTGGATGTTGTGGGGCTTTCTTGTTTGACACGCCTCTGCAACATCGCGTGGCGGCTGGGGACAGTGCCTCTGGACTGGCAGACTGGGGTGGTGGTCCCTCTGTTTAAGAAGGGGGACCGGAGGGTGTGTTCCAACTACAGGGGGATCACACTCCTCAGCCTCCCCGGAAAAGTCTATGCCAGGGTACTGGAGAGGAGAATTCGGCCGATAGTCGAACCTCGGATTCAGGAGGAACAATGCGGGTTTCGTCCCGGTCGTGGAACACTGGACCATCTCTATACCCTCACCAGGTTGCTGGAGGGTTCATGGGAGTTTGCCCAACCAGTCCACATGTGCTTTGTGGATCTGGAGAAGGCATTCGACTGTGTCCCTCGTGGTGATCTGTGGGGGGTGCTCTGGGAGTATGGGGTCTGGGGCCCTCTGCTAAGGGCTGTCCGGTCCCTATATGACCGGAGCAGGAGTTTGGTTCGCATTGCTGGCAGTAAGTCAGACTTGTTCCCGGTGCATGTTGGACTCCAGCAGGGCTGCCCTTTGTCAGCGGTCCTGTTCATTATTTATATGGACAGGATTTCTAGGCGCAGTCGGGGGCCGGAGGGAGTCCGGTTTGGGGACCACGGGATTTCGTCTCTGCTTTTTGCAGATGATGTTGTCCTGCTGGCTTCTTCAAATCAGGACCTTCAGCGTGCACTGGGACGGTTTGCAGCCGAGTGTGAAGCGGCAGGGATGAGAATCAGCACCTCCAAGTCCGAGGCCATGGTTCTCAGCTGGAAAAGGGTGGCTTGTCCCCTTCAGGTTGGTGGAGAGCTCCTGCCTCAAGTGGAGGAGTTTAAGTATCTTGGGGTCTTGTTCACGAGTGAGGGAAGGATGGAGCGGGAGATCGACAGGCGGATCGGTGTATCTTCTGCAGTGATGCGGTCGATATACCGGTCTGTTGTGGTGAAGAAAGAGCTGAGCCGCAAGGCGAAGCTCTCTATTTACCAGTCGATCTACGTTCCTACCCTCACCTATGGTCATGAGCTTTGGGTCATGACCGAAAGGACAAGATCCCAGATACAGGCGGCCGAAATGAGTTTCCTCCGCAGGGTGGCTGGGCGCTCCCTTAGAGATAGGGTGAGGAGCTCGGTCACTCGGGAGGAGCTCAGAGTAGAGCCGCTGCTCCTCCACATCTAGAGGAGTCAGCTGAGGTGGCTCGGGCATCTGTTCCGGATGCCTCCTGGACGCCTCCCTGGGGAGGTGTTCCGGGCATGTCCAACCGGGAGGAGGCCCCGGGGAAGACCTAGGACACGCTGGAGTGTCTCTCGTCTGGCCTGGGAACGCCTCGGTATTCCCTCGGAGGAGCTGGAGGAAGTGTCTGGGGAGAGGGAAGACCCGGCCCCGGATAAGCGGTAGAATAGTCTTTTCTATGTTTGCATTTGCTTTTCTATCATTGCGGTATTTTTCCTCTGAAACTAAAACCATAATTAACAATAATGAAATGTTCAGGTGCCCAACTTAGATGCTCATTTGGCTAAAACTATTCTCATTACTTAAATGTGTAATTATACTATAATGAGTATTTAGCCATAAATGTAGGCTTTTTATAGACCCTCATGGGGCAGTGGCAAATCAGCAGTTTAAAAATGGGACGAAAGTGAAGCATTTAAAAGAGATTAATTTCATAATTATACCTAGGCAAAAAAAAACATCTGGACAAACTCTGGACACTATAGCACTACAGTTAGTGCTGACTTTGTACATTAGTACTATTTTGGCTGCTTTTGCATTTGCTAGAATGTGCTGTAGTCTACATGAAGGGCATGAAAAGTATTATCATAAAATATAAGGCTTTGCCAGGCATAATGACTTTATTGCTATTGATCTATTTTAATTTAGTACATACTTACTTTTGTAATAGAAGAATATTTTCAAGATCTACTTTACAAAAATATATAAAATTGCAAAGCATAAGGTTCATAGATAATGGGTATACATTAAGCAATACCTGTACAACTGCATATACTGTAGATATAATGAATGTATCCAGAATATTATATTAAAAGTGGTGTCAGTTGATTTTAAGTCACAGAAATTAAGAATCGTATATTTTGTTTTTTTTATCAAATATATTTTTTTAATTATTAATAAGCTATTATCCCATGCTGAAAATGATTCAAAGTTCACTTCAAAGCCAAAATGAACACAAAGATTACTGAAAGCTGAATATAAGGTGTCCTTTATTAAAAATATATGCTTTTAAAATTCTTGTCACTGCTATTTACCCAGGGGGGCACGGTGGCTTAGTGGTTAGCACATTCGCCTCACACCTCCAGAGTTGGGGGTTCGATTCCTGCCTCTGCCTTGTGTGTGTGGAGTTTGCATGTTCTCCCCGTGCCTCGGGGGTTTCCTCCGGGTACTCCGGTTTCCTCCCCTGGTCCAAAGACATGCATGGTAGGTTGATTGGCATCTCTGGAAAATTGTCCGTAGTGTGTGATTGCGTGAGTGAGTGTGTGTGCCCTGCGATGGGTTGGCACTCCATCCAGGGTGTATCCTGCCTTGATGCCCGATGACGCCTGAGATAGGCACAGGCTCCCCGTGACCCAAGGTAGTTCGGAAAAGGGGTAGAAAATGAGTGAGAGAGAGAGTGCTATTTACCCATTGCTATAGAAAGATTTGATCCATGTGCAATTCAAACATGATATAACACAAAGGAAAGGTGTGCAGCTTCACTATAAAATGTTTTAAATAATGATAATAATAATAATAATAATAATAATAATAATAATAATAATAATAATAATAATAATAATAATGTATTAAAATAATAAAATAAATAATACAATATATAATATAATTATACAATTATAATTAATTATTATTATAAAATAATAATTATTTTTTAAAATAATTATTGAGTATAGTCTAGCAGTTTGAATCTGTTTTGCATCCTTTCTGTCTCCCATAATGTGACAGATGGACATTAAGATGAATAAATCCATATTCCAAAATAAGTCACTTATATACGTAATTTTTTTAGCATAGAACTCAGATTTTTTGTCACCAGATTTTATGGTAATCTATCACTTCTCCAGTACTTGTCAGATACGAACTATAAAGATATAAGATGCTAAATTATTGATTCTGGCATGTTGTATGAACTGAAATACCGAAACATTTCCTTTCCTTCAGAAATACTCTAGTAGCCTCCCCCACAATAGGTGCCAGTTTTTTTAGGCCAGAATAATCTGATAGCATGAACATCATCAGCACTGTGTGTTGTGATCAACTTCCTTTTGGAAAGTTTGTTTCTCTAGATTGCATCATGGACAATTCGACCAGACCAAGAAAAAAGAGAAGAGCCACAAGGCAAACATGGGTGACTGATATGAACCTGTCAGTGAATATCACGGTGCTATATTGTGGCAAGGTACTGAAGGATAATTTAACTGTAGCTCCAATAACTGCCATAACAAGAGATACATTTTGATATGGCAAGCAATCTGCAATATGAAGTAGCAACTGGCAGATTTTTCTTTTTTATTAGCAAAGTTAGTTAGTATAAACATATTATTATTTAAATACATGTTTGCACTTGATGGTAAATTCTTTTATTTTTTGCTTTTACATTTTCATTCATTTTACAGGAATCATGTTTGAGGTATAATGCAGTCAATGCATTTAGTGAAGTGTTTTCTTGTCAATACAATTCATTTCTTTGATTTCAGTGCCTTGTTTAAAGGTGTAGTTATGGGAAAATGAGACATGATTACAAATAAGAATGACATTGATGTCATTCAGAAACACTGATCTTCTTTAGTTAAGCCATTGCTCTTTTGATTTGGATGCATGCCTTGGACTTACTAGCAGATACACAAAGATATCTTTTTGGTTTTTATGGAAACACCTTGTTTGGGTTGATTTAAGCCATTATAAGAGATAATCAATGCTAAACACTTCACCAGTTAGTAGATTTAATGTTATGGCTGATCAGTATGTATCTTAGAAAACCCACTTGAACTTGATATCGCACTTTGTTTTTCCCAAAAAAGAAAACTTTTTTTTAAACTATTTTGTAAAGATTTACATTTCCATTTACAGCATTTGGCAGACGCCCTTAACCAGAGAGACGAACAAAAGTGCTTAAAACTCAAAAAGAATAACCATATCATTGGCTGATCCACAACCATATCAACGCTGATCCACAATTCCCAAGACTCCTGAGGGTGGACAAGAGAATCTTGTGGGTGACCGTATCAAACGCTGCTGAAAGGTTGAGGAGGACGCTTGGCTGATCTAGCAGCATGTAATTTCTCAAAGACATCAAAAATGGCTGTCTGTCGAATGTGCAGCTTTAAAGCCAGACTTGCTGGGATCTTGGAGGTTGTTCTGTGAGAGATAGACAGACAGTTGATTATAGACAATGCGTTCAAGAATTTTTGAAAGAAAAGAGAGTGAGTCCAAGAGTCAGGAGAAAGGTAGATTGAAGCTCGTCAGAGGGGAGGTTGAAATCACCAAGTACTGTCAGAGGGGTGCTGTCAGAAGGGAAAGCACTGAGCACTGTGTCCATTTCTTCCAGGAAGTCTCCTAGGGGACCAGGAGGGTGGTAGATAATGATGAGAAGGTTGATTGGAGAGGTAACTGAAATAGCATAAATTCAAAAGAGGAGATGTTTAAATGAGACAAGAGAAGAGGTGTGAAACACTGTAATGACTGCCCCCCTTTTCTTTCTTTAATCCATCAGTAGAGGGCAATATAACAATGTTGGGGAAAATTAGGTCAGAGGTCAATGTTTGTAGCATATTGGTCACATGTTCGTTCAAACTGCAGAGACGATGATAGAGAAGTTCATATAATGGTTTAGTTTCTCCTTAGGAGGTATGTTTTGTTATATTTTACGTTTATGTATATGTATTACTTATTTGTGATGTTAAAGTCTGGGTATTATGTTTTATGTCAATGTGCTTATGGTTATTTATTTTCTGTTATTTGTCTTTCTGTATAGTTTTACGGTGTCTTGAACGGTGTTTTTGAACGTTGCATTGGACGGTGCTATTGAACCGTGCATTGAAAGGATAATACAGACCGACGCAAGGAAAGGGTTTTGCGTCAAAATAAACGTTCAAACATCAGTGAAAGCTCTCTGCCTTATTCTTTGGGACTAAGGGGCCGCTACAGTAAAACTCGCCGTTACATATGAGACTTTCATCACATCGCGCTGTTGTTCATGGCTCTCATCGCAGCTGGTTCATCAAGTGAGAGTGACGCTGCATCCGAGGCTATTCCCGCATCGCACCGCTGTTCGAGGCTACTCCCGCATCGCGCTGCTGGTTCAAGGCTTTCTTTGCGTCACGCTACTGTTTCATTGCACTCTGATAGCTGCATTCATCAAGATTAGGAAGAGAACAGTAAATCAAAGCACTTTGCTACAGATACAGAGTTGATCAAGATAAGCGAAAAAAATCACAAGTACACCTCTCATTTATACATGTGACTGCAAATTGAAACTTTGATTATTAAACTGGACTTTAATTAAATGTTTTATAAACATTGTTAGTTTATTGTACATGTAAAGAATTGATAGTTTCAAGGTCTAAAGTAAAGAGGTTGTAAGATTAATCACTGAAGGGTGAAAATATTTACCGTGTGAATGTGATTTACTAGCACATGCTATAGCTGAAGTTGATTGGGATGCATTTACTGCATTTATGCAATGTGATGTCTATTCATTGACATGTTGTGTGGTTATTATGCAAATACTTTCTAGAATTGTCTGAATGTTGAAATTCCATAGAGCGGTTGCATGACATTTGCCTTATTCCTGTTTGCTATCAAATTGAGTGTCTAAATTATAGAGGTCTTATACGAGTAGATCACTGCTCCTCAAAATGGAAGACAGACAAGAAATGGAAGACGCATCTAAGCAAACAGCTGAGCAAGCAAGTCAAATGCCATTCCCTCCAAAAGAGCAACAAATCAGATCAAGTTCACGAAAGGGAAGTTTAACAGAGAAGGGCCTGGAGATGCATAACATGGAAGCAAAAAGGCATCAGAAAGCCTTTAACAAGGCTTATGACTCCTGGAAGCAGGCAGCTAAGGAAACAAGGTCCAAATTGAAAACTTTATGCTCACGTGGAGATCTTGATCTAATCCAAAGAAATATTCAAGACAAACAAGATGTAGTTAGCCAGTGTTATGCTCCATTGTTGCGCAATCATACTGCAACTCCAGAAATTGTTCAAAGAATTGATGCTTGTACCATATTGACTGCAGAAATCTGTGATCTGGTGAGCAACCGAATAGAAACCTCTGATGACATTGATAACGAAGTTGCTGTGAAAGAGAAAGTAAGACAAGTATTAAACAAAGATGACTATGAATCTATTTTTGGTGGCACAAATACTGAAACTGTCATCTCAGGATCATTACCAAGTTTAGAAGGCCAGTCAAAGATATCCTCCAAAACTTCCAGTAAGCGAGCTGATGCCGAAGCAGAACTTGCAGCTAAAGTAGAGCAAGCCAAAGCCATGCAAGAAATCTACGATCAGAAAGCAAGACTACACAAGATGGAAAATGACTGGAAGGTGAAAGAAGCAAAAATGCAAGCAGAGATTAAACAAAGGGAAACAGAAATGTGTCTAAGACTTGAGGAGGAAAGAACGAGGCTGCAGATGCTAAAGGCTGATAAGGAAGTCAAGGTTGCTGCAGCTTGTGTGAAGGCATACAATGATTTTGAGGGAAATCCTGGAGACCATGATGAGGAAAGAGTCGATGTAACTATGCCTAACTGGATAGAGGCTAATAGCAATCCCCAGCTAAATCCTGAGGTAGAGTCTTTCCATCCTCATCAGGCGTTTCAACAGCCACAGATAACTCAAGATACATCAAGCTTAACTCAAGCATTAATAAACTCCCTGAGTATAAGTCGACTACCCATTCCTGGTGATCCACTGAAATTTATTGACTGGAAAATGTCCTTTACAGCACTTATTGATCGCAAGTCAATTTCAGCGAGTGAGAAGATGTTCTATTTGAAAACCTATCTTGCTGGAGAAGCCCGCAAGGCTGTGGAAGGATTCTTTTATGGAAACTCAGAAGACGCATTTCTGGGCGCCTGGAAGGTTCTCAAAGAGAGAGATGGAAAACCATTCATTGTTCAGAGAGCCTTTAGAGAAAAACTAATGAAATGGCCGAAGATTGGTGCTAATGATCCTCTGTTGCTACGAGAATTCATTGATTTTCTACAAGGCTGTGTGGAAGCATTTCCTCATGTGAAAGGATTAGATATTTTAAATGACTGTGAGGAAAATTACAAACTACTCAAGAAATTACCTGAGTGGATTGTAGGCAAATGGAACAGAATTGTGGTGGAAGAGTTGGATGAATCTGGTGACTATCCAAGCTTTAAATGGTTTGCAGAGTTTTTAAGGAAAGAATCGAAGATAGCTTGCAACCCTGTCACCTCTTCACTCTTGATGATTTCTAAAGCCTCAGATGAAAGATTACCCAAAAGAGCTAAGGCTCTGAACACCACAGCTCAAGTTAAGGGCTCAACAATAAAGAGACCAGAATTCCAATCAACACCATCATGCTCTGTTTGTAAGAATGAAACACACCATATCACCAAATGTCCTGACTTTGCAGCAAAATCCACAGACGACAAAAGGCTTTTCATTCGCGAGAACCACCTCTGTTTTGGATGCTTGAGGAAGGGGCAAATCACAAGGGACTGCAAAAGACGACACACCTGTGGCACCTGCGGCCTTCGCCATCCAACTTGCTTACATGAAGAACGTGACAAAGGGCCCGTAAAGGCACCAAGATCAGACTCGGCTCCTACAGACTCACACACAAGCCAGAAAGTCCAAAAAGTCATGTCTCATGCCCTAACACAGTGTGCATCAGCCACCTCTAGCATTGTTCCTGTCTTCATCTCGAACAGTGGAGGAACCACACAATGAAATTCTTACGTATGCCCTACTTGATACGCAAAGTGATTCGACTTCCATCCTGAAGGATTTTCTGGATGAGCTACGTGTAAACAGTCAGGCAGTAAAGCTAAGGCTAAGCACCATGGCCGCTACTGATACAGTCACCTCAAGTTACAAGGTTAGCGGCCTGCGAGTTCGAGGACTCCAAGGAGGGAGGGGTATTCAAGTGAAGCAAGCCTACACTTGTGATTTCATTCCCGTGGACAAAACTTATATTCCAACTAGGAAAACAGCATTACAATGGCCACACCTAAAGCACATAGTCAATGAGCTACCCCCACTTCAGAGCTGTGACATAGGGTTACTGATAGGATATGATTGTCCTGCAGCTTTAGCTCCTCTAGAGGTTATTATTGGCAGTGAAAATGAGCCATTCGCTCAGAAAACAGAACTTGGCTGGAGCATCATAGGCCTTTGTAATCCCCATCTGGATAGACAAGGAAGCCAAAGCTTTGTTCTTCGAGTTTTAGCGAAGGAAATGTCAGTCCTGTCTGCTAATGAGATCTTAAAGGTGCTAGAGTCGGACTTCAATGAGAAGAGTTCAGAGGACAAACATGTATCCCAAGATGATATCTGTTTTATACGACTTCTCACTGATAACATCAAGCAGAACGATGATGGACATTATCAGCTACCTCTTCCCTTCAAAGGTAACGGTCCTCCCTCACTACCCAACAACAAGAAGCTTGCTACTGCACGACTACAGCATTTAAAGAGGAAATTAAAGAACAACAAACAGTATCTTGAGAGTTACAAGACATTCATGGAAGAAATGTTTAGCAAAGGAGAGGCAGAGCCAGCCCCCGCAACATCTGATGGAGAAACATTATGGTACATACCACATCATGGAGTTTATCACACTCAGCAACCAGGCAAATTGAGGGTAGTGTTCGATTGGGAGTTCTTTTGGACTGACTCGCAGGTAGTGCTGGCATATGTCAACAAGAAGATTTCATGTGTTCGTTGCAAACCGTGTTCAGTTAATCAGAGATATCACAGATGTAAGTCAGTGGTATTATGTCAACACATCTGAAAATCCTGCTGATCACTCCTCCAGAGGTCTTCATGCCTCAGACATATACACATCATCCTGGATAACAGGACCTAAATTTTTATGGGAAAATGAAGTGCTTCCAACGCCCAACCCTTCCAGCAGTCTACTCATTGGTGATCCTGAGGTCAGACCAACTCAAGTATTTGCAACTAAAAGCAGTGACAGTTTAGACTTTCCTAACCGATTTAATTGCTTTTCCTCATGGAGAACACTCATTAAAGAATAAAAAGACTAGCCTCAAGTCAGCAATATCCTACTGACATTGTCACTGTGGAAGAACGTGCAAGAGCTTCTGAGGTCGTGATTAAACTTATTCAGCAGCAATCTTTCAGCAAACTCATAGAAAATAACCAGAACAATCCCAGGTTTTTATTTAGCACAGTGGCTAGACTAACAAAAAACCAAAAATCTGAACACACAATTCCATCACAGTTCAGTAGTGACGATTTTATGAGATTCTTCACTGATAAAATCGAAAGTATCAGGAATAAAATAGGTGACGCTCAACACATAAGAGCAACTAGCATCCCGGTCTCACCTAAGGTTCTAAACACACAACTACATTGCTTTACAAGTACAGGTCAGGAAGAGTTAGTTAAACTTATTACTACAGCTAAATCAACAACTTGTTCACTAGACCCCATTCCAACTAAACTACTGAAAGAAGTGTTACATAAAGCCGGTGAGCCTCTTCTTAATATTATTAACTCCTCGTTATCTTTAGGTCACGTCCCTAAATCCTAATTTAGATCCTAATGGACTTTCAAATTACAGACCGATTTCACACCTTCCGTTTATGTCTAAAATACTAGAAAAGGTTGTGTCTGTTCAACTGAGCTCCTTCTTACAGGAGAACAATATCTTTGAAGAGTTTCAGTCAGGTTACAGGCCCCATCATAGCACAGAAACTGCACTTGTTAAAGTTACAAATGACTTGTTCTTAGCTTTGGACAAAGACTGTATGTTACTATTAGTTCTACTTGACCTTAGCGCTGCAATCGACACTATAGATCACAACATTCTCCTAGATCGCTTACAAAATTACACAGGTATTCATGGACAGGCTTTAAGTTGGTTTAGCTCCTACCTGTCTGATCGATACCATTTTGTAGAATTAAATGGTGAATCCTCCAGTTTATTACCAGTTAATTATGGGGTCCCTCAAGGATCAGTTCTAGGACCTCTGCTCTTCTCGATATACATGCTTCCATTAGGGAACATTATTATAAGACATGGGATTAGCTTCCATTGCTATGCTGACGACACACAGTTATACATCTCATCAAAACCAGATGAAATAACTAAATTGTCGAAATTAACTCAATGCCTTAGAGAGATAAAAGACCCAAAAACTAGTACACAGAAACTCTCACAACTTAATTTCCAATTAGAGGGATGTACTGTTACTAGTAGCTCGACAGTGAAAGACCTGGGTGTTATATTAGACAGTAACTTGTCTTTTGAAAATCACGTCGCCCAAACCACAAAAACAGCCTTCTTCCACCTCAGAAATATTGCCAAGCTGAGAAACATCCTGTCTGTATCTGATGCTGAGAAGCTAGTTCATGCTTTCATGACCTCTAGACTGGACTATTGTAATGCATTACTAGGTGGTTGTCCTGCATCTTTAATAAATAGGCTACAGTTAGTCCAAAATGCAGCTGCCAGAGTTCTCACTAGGACAAGAAAGTATGACCATATAACCCCAATTTTATCATCTCTACACTGGCTACCTGTTAAGTTTAGAATTGATTACAAACTGCTGCTACTTACGTACAAGGCTCTTAATGGTTTAGCTCCCATGTATCTAACTAGTCTTCTAACACGTTACAATCCTTCACGCTCTCTGAGATCACAAAACTCAGGACTCCTGGTAGTCCCCAGAATATCTAAGTCTACTAAAGGCGGAAGAGCGTTCTCTTATTTAGCTCCCAAACTTTGGAATAGTCTTCCTGATAGTGTTCGGGGCTCAGACACACTTTCACAGTTTAAATGTAGATTGAAAACTCATCTCTTTAGTCAGGCGTACACATAATACATCCCATAAATATTGTGCACTATCACACTAGACTTGCACATTCTTATGAACAGCAGATATGTTAATCCCTATGCACTGCTCTTCTCTTCTCTTTTTCTACCCATGCTGAGACACCCATGCTAAGATTGTCTTCCGTGCGTTGAAATTTTTGGACCTCCACTGAGACAAGGCTGACTCTGTGAGAACCCTGAGACATCTACAGATCTACCGGCTCCAGTTGGACTCTGTGATACTTTTATATTTGTAACCACACCATCTAGTGTCACCCATATGAGGATGGGTTCCCCTTGAGTCTGGTTCCTCTCAAGGTTTCTTCCTTTACCAATCTAAGGGAGTTTTTCCTTGCCACTGTTGCCTGAGCCCTCAGACTTGCTCATTGGGGACAAATACACATACACACATACATACATACATACATACACACTGTGAACTGTATATATGTTGAATTTTTATTATATTAATTCTTTATACTTCTCCTTATGTTTATCTTTTGTTTTATGTTTATGTTATGTAAAGCTGCTTTGTGACAATGTCCATTGTAAAAAGCGCTATACAAATAAACTTGAATTGAATTGAACAGTTCGCAATGTGCTTAATGCCACCCTTTCACAGTGTCCAGGCAGACTTGATGATTCTTCCCTGAGAACATTGTTCTATGAAGCGATGGCTATTATCAATAGTCGTCCCTTAACAATAGATGGATTAAACGACCCCAAGTCACTGGAACCTCTAACCCTGAACCCCTCATTCAGGGGAGTGATGGTTTAGTTAGAACAGAGAGTGAAAACCAAACAGCAAGCTAGAGCTGCACTCCAATCCTACCATCCTTGAGAGGCCAATTCAAAAGTTAGTGATCCTGCTTGAGAGTGAATGATTGATGAATACCGTGACACTCTTGTATCAGACCATTTCTAAGTGAGTTATTCGTCAATGTTAAGAGTCTAACAGCGGTCATTAAGGTTAAAATCATGTATGATATGTTTGTTAGTTTTTCTTGTGTTACGCACCATAACATGATTTGGTGGGAGTGTAATGACCGCCCCCTTTTCTCTCTTTAATCCATCACTAGAGGGCAATATAACAGTGTTGGGGAAAATGAGGTCAGAGGTCAATGTTTGTAGCAAATTGGTCACATGTTAGCTCAAACTGTAGAGAAGATGATAGAGAAGTTCATATAATGGTTTAGTTTCCCCTTAGGAGTGCGGAACGAGGTATGTTTTGTTATATTTTACGTTTATGTATGTTGAGAATTCTTTGTAGCAGGGTGGGAGGAGCTTTGTCTCCACAGCTGCGTTAAATTGTTAATTAGTGGCTCTTTGTTCAGTGTGGTATCCAACAGCTCATGGTTAGATTCAGAGTTGATGAGTGCTTTAATTTGTAAGTTTATATTATATTAATTTCTGTATTTCTTTAAATATATTTTAGTTATGTAATGCTTAGTATTATTGTGTGCTTCATATTTGTAATCTTTGTGATTGATTGATTTGTTATGTGTTTAAATTCTAAAATATTGTTTTCTTGATTTAGATACCATACAACTCTGGTCTCATGATTGCTTGAAAATAAAATGTTGAGGAACTGGATTATTTGGAGCTTCTGTGTTTTAATGGGCACACCATCCTGGTAGCACTTTGCCTGAACTAGCCTCTATCCTTATCAGTACTTTACAATGTATATGTATTACTTATTTGAGACATTAAAGTCTGGGTATTATGTTTTATGTCAATGTGATTATGGTTATTTATTTTCTGTTATTTGTCTTTCTGTATAGTTTTACAATGTCTTGAACGGTGTTTTTGAACGTTGCATTGGACGGTGCTATTGAACCGTGCATTGAAAGGATAATACAGACCGAAGCAAGGAAAGGGTTTTGCGTCAAAATAAACGTTCAAACATCAGTGAAAGCTCTCTGCCTTATTCTTTGGGACTAAGGGGCCGCTACAAACACCATGTCCTTAACAACAATAGACCTGTATCACCACCCCTGCACGTTTCTCGTGGTGAGTGAGAGAAAGCATAGGCAGAGGATAGAGCAACTGGTGTAGCTGTGGGGATATCCAATTGAAAGTTTGTTTATTCGATCCCAGGTCCACCAAGCTGCCACTGTTGGGTCCTTAAGCAAGGCCCTTAACCCTCAATTGCTCAGCTGTATAAAAAAATGAGAATGTAAGTTGTTCTGGATAAGGGCGTCTGCCAAATGCTGTAAACGTAAATATCCAGGTCTTTGTTAGCGCAAGAAAGTCAAAGTAGTGGGAAGCTAAAGCTGAGATAAAATCAGCTTTCCTTACAGCAGACTGTAATTCCAGAACCCACCTACCACCACTGTTTGAGACTCAAACAACAGAGGAGGGTAGATGAGGGTTTTGGAAATGTGACCTCTGCTCTGTAGGCGAGAGTGTCTGCAAAGGTAAGAGGTGACGACAGAGATGGGTTTGAGACACACATCTGCAGTCAACCAAGAGTGAGATTTAAAATATGGTGTGGTAGAATATATCAAACAGTACTAGACAATTATTTACAATGTGCTAGAGGGATACTTAAAGGGATACTTACAAATAACGCTTGAATTTAAATGAGTAAGCCCTGCCAACAATTCACACCTTAAGGGAGATGAAACTACTCCTGATAAATCAGCTGAGAGAACTACTAAGCAAAGGCCAACACTATAAGACAAACAATTTTATAAAACATAACAAAATTCAAATCACACTACTCTAGAACAAAGTGAGTTTATTCAGATAGTACCAGAATACAAAATATTCAAATAAAAAGAGTTAAAGATAACTATTCCTGCACATAGTCTATATCCAGTGTCCTAGAACCCGTAAAGCCATGAGTGAGCTTCTCAGGAACTCACTATAAAGTATCGGATCCTTGAGAAATGAGTTCTTGAAGGAAGTGAGACCTGGGGCTCATTGCACAAAAGTAGAATTAAGACATCCAGGATAAATGACTGAGCTGAGCTCAATGAATCCAAAACAAGTGCATCCAGGCTTAATTGGTTGCACAAAGACCAAGCCAGGATGAGCAGACACGGATTCATCAAGCCAGGTGAAACCAATCCTGGATATGTGCGTGCTCACGGCTCACTCAAACAGACCTGCCACTGATCACAGATTCACCATGACAACTAGAGAGGCATACTTTTCCCCGTCGGAGGCACAAATCCTCACGGAGGCATACGAGGAGGTAAAAGACATTATTAAGAAGAAAGGCAACAGCGCCACAGTGATAAAGCAAAGAGAAAAAGTGTGGCAAAGTATTGCAGACCGCCTGAATGCGTAAGTGGTGCACAATTACACACACACACCGCTCCGCTAAAAACATTACTATTACAATCCAAATAGTTAATTCACATCTCCAAAAACGCAGTTGTACTCTGATTATGAAACATTTGAATCTTTAATTGAAATGGACTGCAGATATGAGTGAAATTGTGTACAGTAACGCCATCACACTGTATAAGGCTTTGATAAATGATCAAAGCCTTACTATGCTCACTAGTAAGGTTTAATCTTTCATTGTATCATTGTATCATTGTACCCTGCTTCTTATGTTGTCCACCGATTTTTCTGTGTTCTCCTGCTTTTATTAATGTAAAGCTGCTTTGAAACAATGAAACAATTGTGAAAATAAAATAAAATTGAATTGAATAAATAGATGAGCTAATAATAATAATCAGTTTAATTTATATAGCGCCTTTCAAACGACCCAAGGTCACTTGCTCACTGACTCCATTGAATGTTCTTGTGTGATAGTGTCTCTTTTCGTGTGTGTGTGTGTGGTGTGTGATGTAGATTAAACATGACCGGGCCAAAACGGTCCACTTTTTACATCATGGCTGTGTCAAGAATATCACTGTGTTTATGAGGTAGTGATGATGAGATTTTGTGTTGACAGGTGAACTCTCTGGTGTGTTGCTGGGAGACAGGGGGTATGCCTGCCAGCCTTTTCTCCTGGCACCTTTCACAGACCCCCAGGACGTACAGCAGGCCTACAACCATGCCCATGCCAGGACCAGGGCCAGAGTTGAAATGACCTTTGGCCTCCTGAAGGCACGCTTTCACTGCCTTCACAAATTAAGGGTCAGCCCTGTGAGGGCATGTGACATTACTGTGGCTTGTGCTGTCCTCCACAATGTGGCCTGCCTGAGGAAGGAGAGGGCCCCCAGAGTGCCACCAGCCATGGACTGGGACAATCCGGCAATCTTCCCTGATGATGACAGTGGTCGGCTGCTGAGGGACCAATATGTGTTGAATTATTTTAGATAGTATGTGTGCTTTCAATTTTGGTTAAATATGTCCTGCGGTGGCAGAGGAATTTAGGTTTTTTTGTGTTTTTTATATATATATATATATCATTGATTTGGCCTCTTATGATGTTTGTGCTGTATACTGTGTGTAATAAAAGCTTGCAGGGAGGCAACTGCATCCATTCATTTGTCTGTTCAGTTGATGTGTATGGATTTGTCCTGCATTTATTTCAGTGTGCAGACATGCAGGGTGTGTTATATACAGGCTTTTTGAATATGCATTTATCCTTTTGTTGTATAATATGCTTTGATTCTGTGCTTTCCATCTTGTAGAGTCACTATGTGACTTCAGTTTCGAAAGGAGCCGATGGTTTACCTGCTTTGTTTTATCCTTATTCAATAAAGGAACATAATGTTACACTTTGTGTTTTTATATTTATATGGAATGTGTATTTTATACGACAGAGTATTAGGGCCACACTGATGAAGAAGGAAAAAGTCATAAATTTATGAGGCTGGTTCTTTCTGCAGAAAAGATGCATGTACTTTTTACAGTCCTGATACTTATGACAATGTGCTGATGTGCCAAAAGATTAAGTATGTCCTTGTTTGTGAAACCATACTAAAGAACAATTCCACGAAATGCCCCACAGCTGTCATTTTAACAACTGTCCTCCTCTAAAATGACGGGTTACAATATTATTAAAGACTTCATTCTCAACGTCTGAATTTTCTTTTTTTTCCTCTTTATCCCTAATATTCTATCATTTTATATATAGCCGTATAGTCTACGGGAAACTGTAAATTATCCAATGATAGCAAAATCATCTAAAAATCATTTATCCAAAATGATTCAAATTAATGATCACAAATGTTTAAATAATGACAGTGGGTCTAGTTATATGTGATAATGTATAGTGGGCAGTGGAATAACTATTGGTTTCCGTTTGTGGTGACTGCTGACTGACATAAGGGATGAGATTAAATAGATCCTAGAACTTAGCCTGGTCTGGAGCAGGCTAGCTCCACAGAATAATTCTCCATGGTAATTTATACCATAACATTGTACCACCCCCTAATCCAGCTTTAGTGCAACCGGATCACGGATAAATTGAGCCAGGATCACCAAGATATCCCGGCTTAATCCCTTATCCTAGTTTTGTGCAATAGGCCCCTGGAAGGACCTTGAAACTCATACCTTAAAAGAGTGACTGTTGAGGAGCTAAAACATTCATTCATTAAGGCACATCCAAGTGTGGTTTCCACAATTTCCATCAATTTATTGAGAGGCAAAACAACGCAATGTTGAATCCTATTACTTTATTTAATTCACATTATATATTCAAGCACAGACTTACATATTTGTGTGTAAAATGAATACACTTACATTGATAAAATCTAAAAAAGAAACAAAGAAACAAAAGAAAAAGAAAAAATTGCTAATTAAAGAGAGGACCTACATTGACTGAGCATCTTGCATTCTTTGGTTGTAGGAAAATAAAGATTTAGAGCACATATTTGAGAAAATACTGTTCATTTATAAATTGTCATAATATAAAAATGTACTGCGGTATTAGCCTGGGAAAATCTCCTTATGAAATGGACAAGACAAAATTTGAAAGCCATTGGAAAGAAGGCTTTAAGATAAATAAAACATGTATAATTAAACATACTATCCTTTATAGGTTACATTCTTCACTGCAAGGCTAGAGTAGAAAAATGGCCCAGTCTTTATCATACGTTATAATCAAACCTAAACAGATATTACACTGAACAATATTACGGTGTTGCTCAGGAATGTTTGCTACCAGCATTCAGTTTTCACATGAAAAACTCCTTAGCTGTTGTTTTGGTACAGAGTAAACACATTTGTTTGTGGCTGGAGGCTCAAGGCTTCTTTGCAAAGTACTGCAAGTGGAAAAGAGAGAGACTGATGAGCAAAGCTGTATGAAAGGACAGCAAGGCTCAGTCCGGACCCCAGAGGCTGTATCAGAGAGATGAAGCATTACTATCAGCCCACCAGTCTCGGATTTTCTCCTGCAGTACACTGAGGGATACCCAAGTGATGCCTGTCTTAATTTTCTCGAAGTCTCTGCTACAAAGATATGCATGGTACCTAGTTTCTGGTCAAAGATACAAAACCTGGTCCAATGTGGCTTAGCAAAACATGACAATGTTATAGTGGTCCCTCATTAATACCCAAGTCTCCAAACTTTCACTAATACTTCAAAAATAAAAACATTTTGCCCTAACTGGGATCACAACATTCTCACCTTGTCACGTTCCAAAACATACAACCTAGGACACAAAAACAGCCTCTTATGACAAGCAGATGGATGCTCCTTAGTACACTGAAGTCGCTCATTCATAGATCAGATCTAGACATATCTGGTCCCAACAAAACGTTTTGCAGAATATCAAACCAACCGTCAACCCAATGAGGAGTCATATAATAAAGTCACAGATGACAGCATCTCTCCCAACAATTCAGCCATTTCAATCAGACTTGTCCTTCTTCTTGGCCCCTCCAATGGGAACTTTGTTAGCAACTGCTGAGCCAACTGCAGTTACTCCGCCAGCCACTGCTGTTACGCCCCCTCTCACCAATCCTACTCCCATGCCAGGAACAGCAGCAACAGAGGTGACAGCGGTCTTAGTGAGGTCCAAGCTCTTCCCTCCGATCCAGGCCACCCCACCAACAGTGGCTCCAACAGCCCCCTTGGTGACACTGAAGAGACCTCCCGTCACTCTGGAAAACATGCCTGGCTGAGCCTGTGGGTGGTCTTTATTCGTATCTGTAAAATAGAAAACAAAAAATACTTAAGATCAGCAATAATTACCTATAAATTATAACGATTTTATGATCAATCTAACAGCAAAGTACTATAGTCAGTAATCTAGTATAACTCAGAAAATAGTTCCATGTGACTAAACTTTTTCACCGTGTATCTGCTGCTTCTCAATCCATGTTATCTCTTCTGCTTGAGTCTGCAAGTGATGCTTTGGACATTTTTAATTCAACACTTTTCAAAACCATCAATTATAAATATTGGTAACTGATGTTAATTGTATACTTTTCTGATTGTAGCTAATATTTATTTTGACTTTAATGACCCCTTCGTTTATATTGACCGAAAGCCAGCATCAGCGGATCTTTCAAGAAGAATTTTATAAATGTGTGATGAGGGAAGCAGGTACCTGTTGACTGGTTTTAGGGAGGAAAAACAAGACAAGACAATGCTTCAATGCTTTGTTTTTCCATGAGTCACACTGCAGTTTTTAAAACCTATTCTACCAAGCCTTTCCCTCCCCCCAGTCCAAACCACCCCTAAATCAGAGATTTAGCAGCCCTGCTTTGGTTAGATCAGAGTACTTTTCATGCCTTTTTTATATTACAAAAGACACACTGCATCTTTAGATGATCATGTGACTAAGGAGCTATCTGATTTTTTTTTTAATGAATCCGAGTATTAAAAAAATAAAGGCATATGCTCAAAAGAGAAATTCACCTGCAAATACGAATGAACATGATTTTCGTATTTAAATTTCAATAAAGTCTGAAAAATGCTGATATAGCTTTGGACAATTCTGGAACCGGATGCAAATAAACAGTGGCTGGAGAATAGCTTTGAAACACCTAAAACAATTATTTAACAATATATAACAAGTATTTGATGCTCCAAGCCTCAAGAGGGGATACAGGGGAGAAAAAGGAGTATGAGGTCATTTGTTAGATGGAGGACTAGATAGCACAAGAGCACCATCATGTGAATTCACACTGGTACTACTTTTACATGTCAGAATCGATTAGATTATTCCCAAAAAAAAAAGAAAAAGAAAGAAAAAAAAAAAAGTCAAAAGAAATTCACTACCTGCTGGAGGTTCATCCTTTAAGTATGCAGGCTCATCATGCTGTGGCTCATCTCTTTTGCTCATTGTGGCTCTGGAAGAAAAATGGTTTTTAAAAATACACTCATGAAAGGGACCAAAGAACTAACTAAATAGAACCTAGAGTGTAGGGTGCTGCCAATATCAACAAAGAACAAGGCCGACCAGTTCACAACTAGTCAGGACTGTGTTTACTTACATCTTTAAAGACAATAAATAATAGGGCATACTGACAGAACTGTTCTGAACATACAGCCATTGACATTTTATAAAACAATAAAACAAAAAACATGGTCTGTCCTTGTTCACTATTTTAATGCCATTCAGTGTCATATTAATTATTACACGATGCTGTTCATGGCAGGATCAACCCGATCGGTTTCAGAAGAGATGAACGGTCTAAAGGACTAAAGCACTGCTGCATCAGTCACTGGTAGAGATGAAGAGAGACTAAATTCCTCCAGCAACACTTAGTAAAAACAGACCAACATATAGATAAAAGGCAAAAAAGTAAAGGAACTTTTTAAAGATCAGTATGCAAGTCAACTCACGGATGAACTTTTTCTCCGACTATAAAATATTGTAATCATTTTGTTAAAGGCCTTCAGTGTTTCCTGTGAGAGCTGAACATGAGCCTAAAAACAAGTCATCCACTGAGTGCAGTTACACGTAGGCATGAATGATTACAGCAGTGTGCCACCCTTTACTCCACCTTCACTCCATCACAAAGAATAAACATGACTTCAGAAAACAGTATTCATTAAAAAATAGTGCACATATTTCATTTCATAAGACATGGCATGTTACATGAACAAAAGCTAAAATGCTAGAGATTTTTTAGAAAGGTTAGACATTTTAATTTGGCTGAAATCTTAACTAACTAAAGGGTATGTTTAAGGACATCAGACATATAACAACAACCAGCAAAATATATACACTGATACATATATGTGTGTATATATAATATATTATATACATAGATATATAAATATATACATATAAATATAAATCCCAAAATGTTAACTGAGAATTACTGGTATTATGACACTCTAATGCTAACTAGTTAACTTTACAGCTCGGTGTAAATGTTCTATGTAAAACTTTCCTGAACGGTTAGCTAACGTTAGCGACATGATGTTCTTACTTTTAGAGAATTTTAGCAGGAGCTGCTTTTCCTCTCCTTCCTCTGAACTTTCACTTCTGTCCGCTTCTTTCTTGTCGCCTTTTTAAAAGTCAATCAGGCCTGAAATAATTTTAAATTCACCGACTCTTTCTTTCTTTCTTTCTTTCTTTCTTTCTGTCTGTCTGTCTCACGTACAACACACTCACACTTTGCGTGACGTGACGTGGCGCTCTACTTTGCTCTTTTTTTACACCGTGGACACATTAAACAGGAAGTGACGTTTTACAGTCCCACTGAAGTTTCACACGATTACAAAAAAAACAAAAAACAAACAAACAAACAAACAAACAAACAAAAAATTGCACTCGCATTTGTTTAAAACTCACAAAAGTCGATACTTATTCGAGGACATACCGTTAATACCGTTAACCACAAACATAAGAACATTCATAGAACATTTACACCGAGAAAAAAAAAAAATATATATATATATATATATTGTATTTTCCTTATTATAAATTTATTTGTGCAAATTAAGCTCTATGTAATAATTTATGTCTACATTTGTAAACAAAAAGTGTGTTGGAATTGAATGTGTTTTATTTGATATATAAACATATAAATATGCATTCTTCCATAATAGTTTTCCAGTTAGGGATTAGGTTACAATCGGTATGGATTTTGTAGGTCTGTGTCAATGTGGGGTTCTTCTGGGTTATCTGGTTTCCTCCTACCGCCCTCAAAAAACATGGCAGTAGGTGGATTGCTTGTGTTTATTGCCTCTAGTTGTAAATTGTGTGTGTGTGTGTGTGTGTGTGTGTGTGTGTGTGTGTGTTTGTGTGTGTGTGTGTGTGTGTATGTGTGTGTGTTGTATTTTGCAATGGACTGGAATCCCATGCACAGTATTTTTACCTTGTGCATAGTTCCTGCTACAAGCTCTAAATCCTTTACATTATATCAGGTAACTGCCGCTATAACACTGTGTTCATTCCAGTATTGCTGCACATACAATAATGTTGAACATACAGTATTTACACTGATCGGTGCTGTTTCTGTTTATTGTCTTTTGTGTATTGTCTTGTAATTCTTTGTTTGCACTGTCTTTTGTCCTGCACTGTCTTGTTTGTCTTGTTTGTCTTGTCTTGCGCTGTTTGCACAGTTTCACTTTATGTATCTACAACTAACTTACTAAGTCCTTATAGCTCTGTCTTTGTTTTATGTAGCACTATGATCCTGGAGAAACGTTGTCTCATTTCACTGTGTACTGCAACAGTTATAAATGGTTGAAATGACAACAAAAGCTTCTTGACTTGACTTGAATTCACAGTGATCCTGAACAGTATACAGTGGTTAGTGAGCATAAATAAATGGATGAATAAAGACCTTTTAAGAAAAACTTATAATCTAAAAATCTAATGTATTTCCACACTATGCAGTAAAGTATGCCAGGTGATTCTTTTTTTAATAAGCTTTAAATGCCCAGTTTTGATGAGGAGTGGAACCTGATGTGTCCTTCTGTTGTTGTAGCCAGTCCACTTCAAGGATTAATGTTTTAAGCATGCAGAGAATTTCATGCATGCTGAGATTTTTCAACTAATTTCCACTTACAGTCTGGTTGTAAACAATGATTATTTCAGTTATTAATGACTTACTAGCAACTTGAGCTGTATGATTATTTGCAGTGTTCTTCTGCCAATGATAATAAAGTGGACAGTGAGTGTGTATGTGTGTATTGTGTTTGTGTGCTTGAAGCATTCAAAATGACTAAGATTCATAGAGCCAGAGTGGACAAAAGCAGTAAACATTTTTCTTTTGTGTTTTGATATTTCTAGAATTGCCCATACAAACAACAGACTAAAAGCATACAACATTTGTCAGCTTACATCACATACATCACTCTACTCATGTACTATACTGTTGTACTTTCATAGTGGGGTATATGCAAATGTGTGAAATGTGGTTAAATGGCCACTTGTCAGTTTAACCACTTCTGATTGCATTAGCTAATATATTTAGAAAAAATATTAACCATATGAAAATAATTGAACTGCCCACTAGCCTCTGTAAGCTGGATTGAATGAAATGGGAGCATGGAATTAAATTATTACATATGTGTCTACGACTCAAATGTATTACTTATCTGATTTTTTTTTTCCTATCACTTTGCAATCTCAATCAAATGTCAGCAGATGAAACCAAGAGACACTGGTCTTAAAATATAAAGCAACCAAGTCTACCATATGCTTGTTTCCTCTTTTCTATGTGATCTGGAAAATTTGTTGATTCATATTAAACATTGTACCAAGGAAAAAAGTTAGTCAAGTGACCCTGCCTGTGTTCTTTTTACACTACTTCAGGCCAGAGCATTTGCTATTTGCCGACTGTTTAATGGCCTAGAAAGCATTAGAATGGGTTGAATTAGTTTCTATATCTTTATTGAAATTCAAATAGATCTAGTCTAACAAGGCCCAATCTGTGAATAAAAACCCAAGAAGAAAATTTGTCTAACATAATAACAATTGTGAATGAAAGACATGAAAGAAACTGTAACACTATCTTGGGTGAAATGCAATATATAAATAACTTGTTTTGTTGTTCTTTGTTGTGTTTTTATGAATGTGTACTTAAACATCATTCTTGACATTTCACATTTATGCTTATAGGCTGTACCACAGGGAATGCAACGGTTTTGTTATAACAATTCACTGCCGAACTGTACAATCAGACATTTTATCCATTCTGCCCTGCTGAGGTTCCTGATAAGGTAAATAATTTGAACACAAATCTACTTTTGTGCGTATATAATAGGGTATACTGCCAGAACTGTTCTGAACATACAGCCATTGACATTGTATAAAACAATAAAACAAAAAACATGGTCTGTGCTCGCTCAATATTTTAATGCCATTCAGTGTCATATTAATGACAATGTTGAAATCAATAGACCAGAATGTATTGCAGGTATAGGATACAGCTGCTTTGTGCTAAAACAGAGGCCTGGACAGATATGGAGCTACAAGATGAAAAACACAATGCTGTTCATGGCAGGATCAAACCGATCGGTTTCAGAAGAGTTGAACGGTCTAAAGGACTAAAGCACTTCTGCATCAGTCACTGGTAGAGATGAAGAGAGTCTAAATTCCTCCAGCAACACTTAGTAAATGCAAGTTGAATGCACTTAGTATGCAAGTCACTCATGGATGAACTTTTTCCCCCACTTCAATCATCTATAAAATATTGTAATCATTTTGTTATTTGTCATGATTCTGAGGTGCCTGATACGGCAAATAACTTAAACACAAATCTACTTTCGTGCGTTGAGGATTTTACGCTATATTTCAGATCCCCAAACAGACATTATATATTGTAGTTGTTAGTAGTGATGTGTCATGAACGAGTCGAATCTTTGATCCAGGTTTGAACCGACTCACATACACGCGCCCTATTGAAGATGTAGGCAATGTGCTTTCTCTATATTTAATCTATATTTTTATACAGTTAAACAAAGAAAAAACGATCACATAATATAGCAAATATGGTCTGGTTTTTATTATTCACGTTAAAGGTCTACAGGCAGTAGGAAGAATCGTTTTATCTATGAACCGAATCAAATGACCTGATTCACTGAACAGAACAGGAATTTTGATTGGAATTGGATAGGGAGAATAAACTTACACACAAGAGTATGTCATGGGTACCATATTTATTTTTTGAAAGTATCAACCATAAGAAAAGGGATTGATAACAAACTCCTTTAATAAAATATCTCTATTTTATTCTCTTTAAAAAATGATTTTTTAATTGAAAAATAAAATTAGCAATCACATGGTAATCGACACAAGACTCCCTGATTCACACCTTTTTTTAACCAATAGTAATCTTCAAGGGTCTAATTGTCCTCATTTCCGCTCAAACGCCATGTGATGTTTGAATGCACGCGCCCAGTTTCCTCGCGCTTCTTTAGAGTGACGTATTTCCTGTCCGTTTGTTGTTGCCTGGTTGCACAGATAGCCCACAGACTGCCCACAGATTTCTCGCCTTTCATTCGTGACATGGTGTAAAGCTGTCTATAAATCTAAGTACGGTGCTTTAAAGGAGGAGAACACGGAGCTGCTGGTGCTGTTTGAGGGGCTTTAACTGAGCTGTAACATCTCAACCCTTCATGTTTACCTGACAACTAACTGGAAGCAGGTTTGACCACAGAACGACTAGCTGCTGTTTATTTGTTTACCTTTCTGTATAACAACAACAACAGTGGTACAAAATGATGTAGTTAGTACAGTGCATAACTAAAGGTTGTTGCTGTAGTATTAATGTTATAAGATGCAAGAATGCCTGCATTCATGGCTTGCTGCAAAAATCAAACAGTTCCACTTATTCATGAGGTTTTCAATGACACCTGAGCATCATTAATCATCAGACTAACTGTTTAAAATATATCTTACATTATTATCTAAAGATGCATGGGTTATTTCCAGAACTGTATTTACAATACTTTTTTTTTTTCTGCTATTGAAAATAATACATTTGCAGCTTTTTTCTTGTTTTCATTTTATTTCTTTATAAATAGCACTACAAGCTAATTTTACTATAATAATACAATGTTGTGGTTGTTGTTGTGTTTTTTTATATATATATATATATATATATATATATATATATATATATATAAGCTAAAGATAAGGTTGAATTGCCTTTCGGTTTCCTGTGAACAGTCAGACAGACACTTTATTAGGAACACTACACTAAAACACAGAAAACGTTCCCTACATCCTACCCATCACCACCATCAGCCTAAACTGTTGACACACAACTGGTAGGGTCCATGGATTTATGATGTTGATGCTAAATTCTGGCCCCGCCATCTGGTTTTTGCAACAGAATTCAAGATTCGTAAGTCCAGGCAACATTTTTTCCAAGCTTTAACTATCTTTGACCTGTGGGCCTGTAGCCTCTATAGCCTCAGATTCCTGTTCTGGGCTGAGGCCTAAAACCTGATGTGGTGTTCTGCTGTTCCAGCCCATTCAACTCAAGGTTCAGTATGTTGTTCACTCAGTGTTGCATTTCTGCTCAACACGGTTGTAACGAGTTATTGTTTGAGTTAGCATAGCCTTCCTCTCAGCTCAAACCAGTCTTCCCGAGTTTCATCTCTCGAATCAACAAAGTATTTCCACCTGCAGAATTGCTGTTCACTGGATGTTTACCATTCTATATAAACTCCAGAGACCAACCCATCCAACACCTAACAAAAATGCTGTGTCTGACATCAATAAGAGCACACAACCCACCATCAAGATACAATACTATTACAGTCACCCCACGTTTCTGCGGTCACCTGCACCACTAGATGTCAGTCTTCACCAGGTTTTCTTAAAAAGGACATTGTCATGTTATTGTCTTTGCTTTAATCACTTTGAAATTGACAGTGGGGGAAAATCATTGAAACTAAAATGTATGTCCTTCAGCACCGTACACCGGTTTTGTTTTGTTTTTGTTTTTTTTTCTATTTCTTTCATTCCTCAGTGTTCTTCACCTGTTCGACACTTAACAGTGTCTTGTGGATTCTGCACTCCAGACTTAAACTCATTACCAGGTCATTTTAGTGCTGTAACATCTCACATTGCCAAACCCACTGTACAGTATGTGTTTTCTCTGTAGTCAGTTGTTTGCTTTTTCTTATGTACACCCTTGCACACACCCTGAACAAATAGCACATTGAGCCTAAATTAGTTGCATTGTATCATAAAAGGATTGAACAAAGAAGCAACCCAAAGTGACATGTCATTAGCGCAATGGCGAATAAAGAGGAATGTAGACCTTTTTGTGTTGAAGTGATCACCGTGGTGACAGGAGCTGTGAGGGCAGCAGATGTCGTAGAGTAGCTCATTATACACAAAACACTACGAGATGGAGCAGATATCAGACTAGGCGAGTGACGTTTTCAACTGATTTTACAAATGGTGTTTTATTTGCACCTTATAGCACCTTTGATGAAGGTGCAAGTGATTGAAGTTTTGACCATCTAAGTACAGAGAGAGAGAATTTGTGAGAAGAAAGCAATAAGAAGGGATATAGATACAGTATATGTGCATGCACACATAATTATAATAGGTCAGTTTAAATGATGTATAGTTATATAACCATACCCAGTTTAAATATTTATTCACTATTTTATTTCAGATTGATGTCATGGTCTGTCTGAACACTCGTCATTCTTCTTTTTTGCCACCTGATCTATTGGTGATTTCTATAAAATGTGTTTTATATGTATGAATTTTTTTGTGACTTGGTTGTAGAAATGTTTGTTGTTTGTTGCCTGGAAAGCCCATGAAAACAGCCTAAAACACCTAATCATTCTATTTTTAACACCTGATGTGTATCTCAGGTCCCTTGTTTTTGTGTTTTCCAATGCTAATTGATGGCGTAGCTGCTAGCCTGTCTGATTGATAGTGCATGCTGCTGTCATGTCATTTCATGTCATGTCATGTCATGTCATGTCATGACAGTTGTGCGATGCTAGGTATAATACAGCATATCATATAAGTTTAAAGATGCACTTTAGTGCCTTCTCATGTTGTATCGTCATAGTGAGCTTGTTACGTGGACCATAATAAAGTGAGTGTAACTAAAAACTAACATTTTGTTTCTCCCTGTGTGTGTAACAGTCAGCTTGTTCCTTCCCTACTTAAGGTTTGCTAGTTTCTGCACATGGCTTGTGTTATTGCTTTCACCTCTCTCCATGCGTCCATGTTTAGTAAACATTCTCTGAGGTAGACGGCTACGTATCTTTCCACTGCTGACTCCATGCTAGCTGGCTAAAGAACAGGCAGAAATCAGCCTTTACTACTTATACACTTCATTTATTCTACTGGAAGCTGGAAGAGCTGGAATTGTTTGCCTGATTCTACATAATCTTGCTGTCAGATCTGCTTCATATCCTGGTTATTTTGGGTCTAATTATTCTATGTAGTGAGTTTCTGAAAATTCCTGATTGTGTTTCCCATCAGTATGTTAATTTGAGATATGATTGTAGTTAATCAACACCATATTGTTGAATATTAAAACTCTGAGTAACATTTAGAAAGTACAAAAAAGTATGAGTGAGGAGTTTCCCTGACACAACATCTCATTAGATTTCACCAGTATCTTACTACATGTCAGTGGTTTCATTGTTGGTGTTCTCCTTTTCACGGGAGATGTACTGGAGAACGCTCTGTGTGGAGTCGTATTAAGATGTTCTGTGATATATTGGCCCTGCTCAGCGGTGTCTCTATGGGTGGACAGGACACAAAAGCTGTGATCTCTTGCCACCTGTAGTTTTTAATAGCTCCACAGAAATGGGTATTAAAGTAATGAAGATAGGGAAGTTTAATCTTATAAGGAGCCTGGATGCTTTCAGAAGTCCTCAAGAGGAAGAAAAAATAAGAGAGAGAGAGCGGTCTAATCTACTTTTAATTCCAGAAGCATCTGGTGTGTCACAGTAGACAAAATCAACATGTCAGTGGTGAGCTCTGGGTTTGGTTTGGTTTAGTTTTTTTAAACTTGATAAGACTTCCAATGTTTAGACAGTTTAGTTTTGTCAGGTGCTCTGCCACAGCCCATAGTAGAAGAGTTGTATCACTCCAATGGAGCAGGGATTATTGTCACCCTGAATGTGATTGTGTCCCTCCAGCCTGTGATATGTTTAACATTCTTCAGTAAAAGGACAGATTTATCTCATTTGTATGCTATGACGCAGGCTCCATTTTATAGAATGCATTTCTTTGTCTTCAACTCATAGTTTAAAAGAGTTGAAGATCACTGTAAACCCACCCGAAAATACCAGCACGAGGTCACAACCTTTACCCTTTTTTTTGTGTAAGGTGATTAAAAATGGTGCAGTGAGAATGCTGCCACTTCACATCTCCAGGGTCCCTGGTTTCATCCCATGCTCAGGTTTTTATGTAGAGTTTTATGTTTTCCCCATGTCCTCCAGATTCACTGGTTTCCTCCCACCCCCATGGACATTGGTGGATTTGATGTACACTGCCAGTGTGTGCATGGGTGTGCAAGCTCCTGTTTGGGGGTGTGTCCTTTACAAAGCACCCTGTGTTCCTGGGATAGGCCCCGGATCCATCGCAACCCTGACCAGAATATTACTATAGAAGTGCTTACTGGAGAGCCAGCTGCCTAATTTATTGACACTTTTTGTAGACATCCTTGTTATATCCTTCTGTCTGTTTGTAAGTAATGATGCAATACTAATTAAATATTGACAATCAAACCATTAAACTCAAAAACTTACAAATGTTTGTAAATCTTTTAGTGAATTTTTACAGAAATTATATCAGCCGTAACCTCCAGACTTCAAAGGAATAACCCGTACAATAACTGGTGGATTTCATAATTTCAAACATTTGTGCTTTAAAATCCAAAACCCTTCATCTGTGTTCAGTTTGATTTGCCAGTATTTTTTCACTCCATATCCAATACATAATCCGCACCTCACCAATTAGACAAAAATCGTTTAAAGCCTTTCTAGATTTCAGTGAAGTTTGCCATCACTCATGTGTGAATTTGATACAAGCTTCAGCACACTGCTGACACTTGGACTCTGACTGAAATTTTTTGGCTAGTTTTGGCAACACACTCCCACATCTCTGTTGCCTCCTCTGTACTCTCTTTATTGAAATTTACCCTGAATCATCTATCTCTGTTCAGTCACTTTTGCGGTGTTTGAGGGGCCTTCTGTGGGGCTTCCTCCTTTCTGTTCCAGCTGGGTTTGTTGACACACGGTCAATCCTGGACCCCCAGCACCCCCACCTTCTCTGGGCATTAAAGCTGCCACAGCTGTGAGCTGTATTAGCATAGCTGCTACACAAAGGGGGAACAGTAAATATATTACAGCCATTAGCTTTTGTTTGTAAGGTGACAGTTTTAAAACACTGAAGCTTTTCACTAACCAAGGCAGGAGAATACAAAAGAGCCACACCGTGATTTTGCTTTAAGTGCAGTTTAAATATAGCCTCAGAAGCTTCTGGATCTGAGAGAGTACTGAGTCACACTGAGGGACCTGTTGCTCAAATCAAGAAAGAAATCGTCTAAAACATTCTGATAATACATAAAAACATACATTATATAGGGTTATAATGTCACATGTAAGTATTGTCAGGGCTGTTAGTCTTTCTTAGGCATCTTGAAGCTAACTGTGGGATGCTTTATATAAGATGATTTGTTTTTGAAGCGTTTTTTTTTTTGATGATGATGATGATGATGATGATTTAACAATTGAAGAGTGAAAAGACTTTTAATTTTTCATCCATGAGGATTAATTTATTTAGTTTTTACAATAAATTTAATCTTGAAGTCTCCATTTACATGCGTGTGGAACATTGTTTCCACACAAGCAGTATTTGAACTCATGTTGGTCAGTTGGTTACTAATTTAATATCTTAAGTGCTCTGTCCACTTGTGTTAATTGAATATAAAATGAAATCTGTTTGCTCGTTTTTGATCTAGCCTGTTGATCTAGCCTTTCAGGCTGTATGTAAACTGCTAATTTGTGATACAACTAAGGAACAAATCATGACAGGGTTGCTGTTATAAAGAAGAGTCAGCTGCTGTGTGGACTGACACTTGGCCTGATTTGTTACCAATCTGAAGTTTAATTTCCTGTTAAAAGAATGGATTTGTCATATAGTACAGCAATTTGTCAGCATTTTTATTTAGTTTTTATGGAGCATCACATAATCCTTTCTATTTATAGTTACATTGAATGTTGTAGAAGTTCTGTGATACTAGTTGTTTCCTTTTATCACTTATTTTATAAGCATTAGCACCAGATTTTTTCTTCTATCCCCCTTTCAAAGTGAATAAGAAAACAAAAAGGCAGATAACTGGTGTCACGTTACCAATAAACTGTAACTCCCTTGTCTTGTTAAAAAAATAGGCTCATCATCATCAGATGAGAGAATTCAGCAGCACTGCAGTATAATGCAACGTAATAATGTACCACATATGTTTGTGCATGTGCAGGCATGAGCAAAACGAAGATGAGCAGGGAAAGACGGAGCAACCAGCCTGGATTTGGAAGAGTGACGCGCAGCTCCGTTGGCTCTCAGGAATCTGCTCCATCCTCCTCTCAGCAGAGCAAACCCTCAGACGCGGTCCTACTTGATGACCTGAGCCTCATGAGAGTGAGCGAGCTGCAGGCCTTATTAGCACGGTGCGATACTGTGGCAGCGCTCTTAATTTTACTGTTTGCTGTGAATCGTGAAAATGACATGAGTTCCCCTTATCATCTCAGGAAAGGGAAGTCACCAAAAGCAGGCATTGATGTCAGTAAGAGCACATCAGGTCGCTCAGTCCCACAGGGAGCTCTCGAGACTGTGGGCCGACTCATGAAGCTGGGTCGCTTGCGTAACGTGGTAGTAGTGGCTGGCGCTGGAATCAGCACAGCAAGTGGCATACCAGACTTTAGGTAAGAGTTTCAGTTCATCATAAGCACTGTGCTGTATATTTCACTGAGCCGAGGTGTTGATTACTTTAGTTAATTTAAAACACATTCTTTAGTTAATTTAAAAACGCGGACCTGTAAAGTAGACATTTAGATACTTTAAGGTTAATAAATGTATATTTTAAAATATTTAATACTGTATATAATAGCACATAGCTATTTATTTGGTCAAGCCTTCTGTAAGGAAATGTTTGTTAAAGAAGAAAAAGCTTTGGAGATAAATCTGTTCCTTTATCATCTACCACAGCGAAAGATCCTTGTGCTATGAGCTTTCTCTATAACATAAGCTGCAATTTTTTGACTTATCTTTGAGAGAGGTTCTCAATGTGATAGCTTTTTTGTTTTAAATAATACAAATATTTAATTTGTATTCGTGCATTCGTGGCCTAATGGTTAGAGGGAAGTCGTGGCCTAATGGTTAGAGAGTCTGACTCCTAACCCTAAGGTTGTGGGTTCGAGTCTCGGGCCGGCCACGACTGAGGTGCCCTTGAGCAAGGCACCGAACCCCCCCAACTGCTCCCCGGGCACCGCAGCATAAATGGCTGCCCACTGCTCCGATCTATTTATAGACCAACTTTGGGACCTGCTTTTAGATAATAAATCATCAAACCTAGCATGGCATCATGCCAATCTATCATGTTTTATTCCTTAATTAAATACAATGTCCTTTTCATTACCTGTCGTTTTTTTTCTGAGCAGTTTTCTTCCATATCATGTTATTTTTTGCCACCAGAACACCAGGCACTGGCTTATATGCCAACCTGGAAAAGTACAACGTTCCCTACCCCGAAGCTGTCTTCAATATCGACTACTTCTCTGATGACCCTCGTCCTTTCTTCTCGCTGGCCAAAGAGCTGTACCCTGGCAGACATCGACCCAATTACATCCATTACTTTATCCGCATGCTTCACCAGAAAGGTCTGCTCCTCCGCATGTACACCCAGAATATCGATGGCTTGGAGAAAAGTATGTTGAATTCAATTTTATTAGACAACCCCCTTTTTTTTTTTTTTTTAAGTTTTAAAAGCCTTACTTTTGCTATTTTCTTAGTGTGTGGTATTCCCGATGATAAACTTGTGGAAGCTCATGGAAGTTTTGCGACTGCCTCCTGCCACTTGTGCTATACACCTTTTCCTGCTGATGATGCCAAGGTGAAAAGCAGCAATGTCCTGTTACAACTGCTCTACAAGGGCCATTATATTAATAATCACCTATATCCTTTTTGCATTTTGCATTTCAGAAAGCTATCATGAGTGACAGCATCCCCACGTGCTCGTTCTGCTCTGCCACAGTCAAGCCGAATGTTGTGTTTTTCGGAGAGGATCTCCCCGAAAAATATTTCCAACATGAAACAGACTTCCCCAAGGCAGACCTGCTCATCATCATGGGCACTTCTCTAAAGGTCAGACACGTTCATTATCAGCAGCATTATTATCATCACAAACCTACAGGAAATATTTGAATTGATTATGGTGGTTATACACAGTCTCTTAAGGTTGTGCTCTTATTTTTTGTGCTAGATTGAGCCCTTCGCCAGCCTGGTGAACACAGTTAAGCCCAGAGTTCTACGTCTGCTGCTAAACCGACATGCAGTGGGACCGTTTGAGCGGAAACCCCTGAGGAGAGGAGACTACGTGGAGCTGGGAGACCTGGTGGATTTGGTCAGACGACTCGCTGAGATTCTGGGCTGGCAGGCAGAGATTCAACACCTGATGAACAGCACTGAGAGCGGGGTATGTGGTGGTGTTTAGCTAGGATATGATCTCAGGTCAACATGTTAAATGTTTTATATAATGGCAATAGAAAATGCTCTTTTCTTTCTGGTTTATTTCTTTACAACTGGACAGTTTTAAAGCAGATCCAGCCAAAAACTTAATAAAAATGACATTAAATCAGTTCTACTCATTTTAAAGCAGTACTGTATGCAGAAAAAGCCAAGCATATGCTCCTCATTGTATTACGGTTCAGTCTGTGTTGGTTTCCTCATTTGCTCATATCAACAGTGTGATGGCTACAAGCCTAGCTACAAAAATACTTTGTTTTTCAATCCTGTTGTCTGAAAACAACTAGTCTCGCATCAGTAAACATGCCTATTCATTTCTTTAACAGAAGGGGTGATTTACTGATCATAGTGAGTTCCTGGAGCCTGCTGCACATCCCTTGGCAGAAAAACTAAAATTTTAAGGACGCACTGACACAAGCTAGCTTTCATAAATATCATTTTGTTTTGCCCGATACATAAGCGCAGAGATTGTAACCTTACCTTTACTGCAGATAAAATAGTGTACTGTAGGTGGCGCTTTTGAGGCTAAAATTAGAAGAGGACACACCTCTCTGCTGTGTAGCAGCTCTTTACTTTTTCTTTTGGGAGTCAAGTTGTACATATTCTCTTGAATTTCCTCTAGGATTTGCAGACCATCCCCATGGTCATATCTGCTCCTCACACGGCCTGCTCCTGCAGCAACAGTGAAGAGAGTGACTCGTCAGAGACGGACAGCAAGGGCACTTGACTTATAAACTACTGTCACATCCTGCCACAGACCTCCACTCTTACAACTCTGATACAGGCCACATTATCCTTCTTTTTTATTTAAGGTAATAATATGTGGATGTCTTTCTTGACATGTCAGTGGCATGTTTTTACCTGTGAACATTTTAATAGGATATTAAAGGACTAATTATTAAAATAAAGTATTTAATTATGTACATTTGTGGAACATTTCGCTAATAAAGAGTTTTAAACCTGATGAGACCTAATTACAAGACAGAAAGTGGGTATTCTGGTGGACATAACCCACGACATAGGCATATGTGTGTGTATGCGCGTTGGGTCAAAGTGTACTCTGTGGAACTTGGAGCAGGTCCAGCTCTGAGAGGACAGTGCTAAATTAGCATGGGAGGCGTGACCTCCTGAGTGTGTAGTGTCCCGCTGTGTGTGTTTTCACAGGCACTGCAGTCTCCAAGCTGGGGCCTCCCTCCAAAACTCTAATAAATGTCTCTGCTTGGCAACAAAGAACCAATATCCTGCTGCTGTGTGTGTGTGTTTGTGTGAGAATGTGTATTTGCTTCTTTGTGTCAGTGTGAGTAAATGGCTGTCAATAGGGTTGTGTGTGAGTGAACTGCAGTTTTGCTTGCCAGTGTGTAATTGAGAGAAAGCAATTATTACATTTTGCACAGTCGATTAAATAACTATCACGTAATCCTGACCGTATCTGCTCACATCCCTGGCGTCGGTTCATGTTTCAGGGTACTCGTATAAGAAGTCTCTGTGTCTGTCTTAAAACCTATGATGGATTTGTTTAATCTGAAACTGAAGTATGGCGGTTTTTTATTTTTAACCTATTTTTGTGCCTTCCTTATGGATGGTGTACTTAATGACCTTTAGATCTGAACAGTTCGGGACAAAGTTGTATTCAGGAGTCGCTGCTGTTTTTTTTTTTTTTTTTTTTTAAATTTATATGCATTGTATCAGTATCAATTTCTCTTGATATTAAAAGTATTTAAGTTCTGCCTGCCTGGTCATTTTTCTAAAAACATTAGTCAATGTTGTTAACCTCTATTTTGCCTTTTTTAATATATCATTTTTGTGATGCATATTGGAAGAGAGATTATATTTGGGGGGAAATTGCTAGCTCAAAAAGATAGTTACATTACGTAATCGAGTGGGTTTTCTTTCCTAGACCCAAATGACATGGTGTCTCACACGGTGCATATTTCAGCTCAACAAGATACTGAACAGACATGGACATGCTGACAAATTCCTAATTTAAACAGAGTTTAGTAAAGTATAAAAAAAAAACAAAGCTTACACACATTGTGTAAATTTAACATAGAGGTGCAAAGAAACATCAAATACCACACTGTTATACTGAAATTCCAGAAAGGTAACAGAAATATTTTGTTGAGGATGAATTAGGTGACTGTCTGATGATCAAAAAGCCGAAATATAGCATTAATGACTGAGGAAACAAACGTGAAAATCTGGAAAAACGTGTTAAATCATAAAATGTTGCTTCATTTACATGCAATTTGCATCTAGCTCATCAACCTCCAGGATGTTTTATATGTAATAAAACAATGATGATTCAAGTCAAACAAACAGCATTTCTTAGCAACTCTGTAGTTCTAGCATTTATGTTCCCAGCACTTTGTAATTCAAATAGGTTTTGACTGACTGACTGATTTTCCCTTTTAAATAATAATAATAATAATAATAATAATAATAATAACTAGATTTGTAAACTTTGATGTTGGCTTTGACAAGGCAAGTATTTGCAATGGCTGGTGCTTTTTGGAGGCAAGTGGACATATGTGTCAGTGTTACTTTTGGAGGCAAGTGGACATAAATCTTGTGAAATCTAGTGGAGTGCTAGGGTGACAAAACATGAGGCAAGTGGAGACGAGCATGTGACATCATCCAAAAACCTGTGACGCAATTCCCCTCCTTGGGCTGAGTGTTTTGATATATCACATGCTCATGTTGTGCAAATGTATTATTTTCATAAATAATTTTTTTCATTTTGCATAATTTGGGGCGGGGCTGCGGCACAACCAAAAGGCCAGTTGGTACACCAATTTAAAAGTTTGTTCAGAGTATCACCCTAAAGTAGCTGGCCAATTTTGGTGTAGATAGTTCGAAAGCTTGTCGAGTTTTAAACCTCCAAAGTTTACTATGGGAGTCTATGGGAAAAAAAGGTCACTTTGAGACCCAGTACCGGCAGTACCAGTACTCGGTTCGCTTATAAAAGTAATAGCGACAAACGTCAGACCAGGGTCTTCAACATATCCGAATTTGGTTCATGTGGCTTGAAAGCCCTAGGAGGAGATATTCTTGATAATTTTTTGTCTAAGCTTAAATAAGAAAACAGAATGTTGGCTTCTACAAAGCCAACATAATAACTAGATTTGTAAAGTTCGTCGCGACAAACTTTGATGTTGGCTTTGACGATGCAAGTATTTGCAAAGGCCGGTGCTTTTTGGAGGCGAGTGGACATAAGGGTCAGTGTTACTTTTGGAAGCAAGTAAACAGAAAGCTAGGGTGCCAAAACATTTGGCGGTAAGTAGAGACGAGCATGTGACGTCATCAGAATACACATGAGGAAGTTCCCCTCATTGTTCTGAGTGTTTTGATATGTCACATGTCCATGCTGTAAAAAGTTTTTTGATTTTGCATATTTTGGGGGTGGGGCTGTGGCACAACCGGAAGGCCAGTCGGTACACCAATTTAAAAGTTTGTTCAGAGTATCACCCTAAAGTAGCTGGCCGAGTTTGGTGTAGATAGTTCGAAAGCGTGTCAAGTTATAAACCTCCAAAGTTTATAATGGGAGTCTATGGGAAAAAAAGGCCACTTTGAGAACCGGTACCGGAAGTACCGGTACTCGGTTCGCTTATAAAAGTAATAGCAACACACTTCAGACCAGGGTCTACAACATATCCGAATTTGGTTCATGTGGCTCGAAAGCCCTAGGAGGAGTTACTCTTGATATATTTTTGTCTAAGCTTAAATAGGAAAACAGAATGTTGGCTTCTACAAAGCCAACATCATAAATTTAAACAAAGTCCCAAGAACAAAAATCTAATTCACAAACGCAGTCACTTTTGCTTTAATTTATAACTTGTATGCACAAAAAATCATCAGTGAACCTTCTACAACGAAAATGGCTTTGTTATAACTACAATTATTCTGAAAATAAAATTGTTTTACCAGAGAAACAGATACCAGAAAATCTTTTCTAAAACTTTTCTTGATGTTTGAGGGGCTGAACGATGGACTTTAATACAAACATGAACTTTTACAGTAAGGCCATCTAAGTGTGTGTGTGTATAATGTTTTGTACAGTTTTCTACAGATTCGAATAAGAAGCACAAAGGAAATAGACTCATGGTGTCTCACTCATGAAATAAGGCTGTCGAGACAGAAATAAACGCCTCTGAACAGAACTACAGCTCATGTGGGACACACTTTCTTTTTCTTTCTTTCTTTTTTTCTTTTTAGACACTAATCTTTTTCTTTTACACACTGAATATAAGGATACATTCTCTTTAGTATTATTTATCTATTGAACAAATATTTGTTTAAAAGTTCAAAAAAAAAAAAAACAACTAAATCTTACGACTTTCTCTTATACAAAAAAATGATTTGATATCCTTAAGATTGTCCAAATGTAATATTGAAGCAGTGAAGTCATGCTTAAATTATAAAGACTACCCTGGTCTGTACGTACCTGTGTTCTTAAAGCCACATTAGTGATAAGAGATAGCCAAAGTTCACCTTTAGTCTTTCATATTTGACTACAATATGCTGATTGATATCTGTTACAGCTCACCGGCGGTCTGTAAAAGACACATACACCAGAGTGGTAAAGAGCAGCCCATGCTAGCTGTCCTATTTACACATAAGATAATATTAACAGTCTACATATTCTTCATCCCTGTTTCACAGAAATGATTTGTGACAGTTTAGTGCACCTCGCATAAAGTAAGGAATGATTACTAAAAGTAGCAAAGTAAAGTACATTTCCAACTGATCTAACAGAAAAAAGAAAAACATTGGATTACAGCAAGGTTCTGAATAGGACAGTGGAAACAGTTCCCAGTTCGCTCTGAGACGTACGGATTCCATCATATGGAACAGCGGTAAAGAACCCGGAGGACGTAATAAAATGTGTTCCTTTGGGCAGCACAAATTCTCGGTTGGGTTTCTGAGATGAAATGGTGAAATGGTGAAATGGTGAATTTATGATCGAGGGTGATGTCACAGAGCATTAAACCTGAGAAGAAAATCAAAACAAAAGAAACAAAATCTCAACAAATAACTGTCATGTTTGTGCTGGACTCAAAGTAGTCTGTGCCCGTTAGATTCTACGCTGTGACTCCGCTCTAGATCATTCGTTTGCATCGATGTAAAACATCTCAACAAGCCAACTGTCACAAAACAAAACTTTCTAACACAAACAGCACACAAACTAGTTTTAGATTATTTCTCTTTACATGGAGGTTCAGTGAGTGAGTGAGTGAGTAGACTCGGCATGTCTTAATCCGAGTCCGAGTCACTGCACTCTGGAACTCTGCATGTGCGTAGCGTCTCCTCTAGGGGAGCTAGTGTGCCATCCTTCCTCACTCCCATTGGCCGAATCAGTTGCTGCCTGCAGGGAGAGAAGCACACAGTCAGACATTTACTTCACAGATGAATTGTAAATTATTACTTACAAATGGTTTCCAATAATCAATGAATAGCGATTATAGTTTGTGCCCAATGCATGAAAAACCTGGAAAACACATGATGTAGAACAATTACGTGTATATATTTTCTAGTTGCATTTCCCGTATACACATTCTCTATACAAAATGTGGCAAAACACTGATAGGATACAATCACTAAGACAATAGTAACAGCTAGCTAGCTGGGATAATCATTTGCTGCAGTTGTTGCGCTCACATCTCATGAATGTGGTTTTTCAAGCCACCAATTTGTCACTACAATCCACCTGCTCTTTGAATGCAACCCATTGTGTCAACCATTGTAATACTATTGAGGTTCTTCCTCTAAAGAGGCCTGTTGATGTGTAGGACATCTTTCTTTTCCTTCACATCCGGCTACACAAGAGCCCTTAGAATCATGGCCCCGAAGATAGCCCTTCAAACACACACCCTGAACCCAGCCCTTTAGCTGTGCACGCCCGACCTTCCCCCCGCTTTGCAGTTTAATTACAGGATCAGTACTCCTTCTAATCTCTTCAAAGCTGTGGCTGCTCCTTCACGCTAATCCAATTATATCTGCACTATGTGTCACTAGCACAGCTTAAGATGATTCATCAGAGCATTATCCAATCAAAGTAAAACCTTAAGATCATCACAACATTATAGAATCAAAGCTTGAAAGAAAAAAAGAAAAAAAAAAGCTTAAATGACATTCATTTCTGGGATGTGAACCAAATAAATGATGGACTAATTAATTTCCAGTGATTCAAAAATTTGTGGTAAATTTGCACTTTTCACAAGTGTATAAACGTTTCTGATGTATACACAAATGCTCGTGTACGCTCTCACACAAAAAGTTTAAAACATGCAGATTGATTTTTAAGAAAGATGTTCAGCAATTTATACCACTGGTTTTTGTATTTGAAATGGACACAGATTATTTCTATAAATTTGCTACACAACAATGCACCTGTCTGAGGCTGATTTCCTATCGTTTAATTTATGAACTGGACAACGATTCTGCTTGCCAAGAACAAGGACGATGCCTCACTTGTCCATAAAAATCACACCTACTGAATCGTTCCACAGATGATGAAGTAGTGAGCAGAAGGATGAGTATGAGTGAGCGTGTTAGGGGTGGGTCTGAGTCAGTGCTAATTGGAGCGAGTCAAGCAGTAGCAGGGTGGGGGAACATTCTTGCAAGGCACTGAGCTGTCTCCTGAGCAGCCGTACTGGGGGAACTGGTGACTGTCCCTCTGCCCTCACCACATCACCTCCTTTCTCTACAATGAAGAGAATAGGTGAGGAGAAAGAAGAAAGAAGGATCCTTTCGAGGAAGGAATCTGCTTCTCTTGGGCACACGCTGCTCATTATGGCTCAACCACCCTATAGATGGACAACAACAATGATGTCCTCTTGTGTTTGCAAACTTATTCAACACCCCACATCTCTTTCTCTCTCTCCCCCCCTCCCTCATGTTTCTCTATCTTTGTGAGGACCTTAATCTCAGTGGTCGGAGCCCTTTTTTAAGACAGATTTGCACTGTAATTTGCTGTGTTGAGACTGAGATTGATAGTCTTGTGCCACGTTCACGCACACAGTGACTTAAAATGACAAAGCGAATTGAGGACATTCATTTTCACAGAGATCTGCTGACTTCCAATAATGGTTGGTGACTAGACATGGGCGTGTCCGGTGTCACAACAAAGCTGAGAAAAGTTCAGTAGTAACAGTACGGCAGTAGAAACAGTAGTGTGCATGTGTTCTATGGGAAAGGGCAGTGTTTCTTCTTTATCTTGAATATGACGCTAAACACTGGGGAGTTTTATATACAAACAACAAAACTCCTTTGAAAATGTTTTATTTTCCATGTTTATGAAAAAAGATTTTTTCTTTTTTTCTTACAAAAGATTCACTTTTGTAAAGTGGAATGCTAGTTGCGACACCCACTGATAAATGTTATTACTCTGGCAACCACCTACTGTTGACTACACAGTACAGCGTCTGGCAACTTGCAGCGATGAAATCACTGTATGTGTGAATGCAGCTTTAGAAGGAATGATGTGACTTTACGATGCAGTGAGCCAATTTAGTGCTCATCGTCTAAATGCCATCAATAAGGGGACGACCTAGGATTATGTGAGACATGAGACAGCTAGAAATGCAATGTGGCAATGACAATAGTTAATCAAAACATGCTAAAGGACAGAAAAATAATAACCTCAATATCTCAAGCTCACAAAGAATGTTTCAGTTTACAAAATCAGAAGCCCAAATCACACTGATTAAGGAATAATTTTCTTGAAATTTTCTTCACTGTATAATTTAACATGTCAATGCAAGGTCGACTAAGATTTACTAGGTCTATCTCCTAGTGTGTCAAGTAATCATCTTAAACGGATCTAAAGCCTGCTTTATTCCTTATAAATAAGATTTTTTTTTTTTAATTTGGAGACATTTTACACCATCCTATCAGACCCTTTGGTCCTCACAAACAGTATACATGTATACAGATCACACACACACACACACACACACACACACACACACACACACACACACACACACACACACACACACACACACACACACACACACACACACACACACACACACACACACACACACACACACACACACACACACACACTAATTGAGCCCTTGTTCAGATCTTATTTTGGGATAATGTTTGCTGTGTCTATTGAATACAGCGAGTGTGTACAAAAGACACGTATATGTATTTACAAAAAAAAAATAATAAAAAGACTTGAATGTGGAGCGCAAAGGACCAAAAGCTTGTGTGTGTGCCAATTAGCTGGTAATTAATGCAGCAGGACTGATGTGGCGACCGGTGCGACAGCAGCTTGCATTGACTCCTGCTGAATGCTGCAGTCTAGAGGAAGGCAAGCTGTAAATGAGGCAGAAAGACGCAGCGAGAGATTCTTGCTTTAATGAAGCGGTTGGTAAGGAACGTGCTCAGAGCAACGCAACAGCTCCTCATACTGAAGCCTCGCTAGCCTTTGCTGCCAGTCATTGACCAAAAGGTCAACATGGAGGCAGTCTGTTCTTACCAAAGTCTCTAATGAGAGAGGAAGAGTAGTAGAAATATGATGCACTTGCTCAGTGTGCAAAGGCTCTCATTTGCAAAGATCTGGAATGGTTAGACATATAATGCATTCTACACTAATAAATAAATAATTAATTTCATCAGTGGTTGCAAAACACAGTTCATTTAAGGGATGAATCTGCATCAACTGATTGTATTTTTTTATGTTTTTTTATTTATATTTATAATGATCATTTAATTCAGCATTCAAAGACAATACAAGTCAAACTGAACTGAACTTAGGAAGCAAAATCTATAATAATCATTACAAAGAACAAAAACACAATAATAATCATTACTATTATTATTAAGTAGAAACTTAGTCCTTGATCTGCTATTATTTTTACTAGAAAAAAATCTTGCCGTGAATAAAGATTACTCAGAGAGCAAGAGAGAGATTTATATGTATTACTGTATTACTTCAGCTAGAGTTTCATCAAGTGTCTCCAAACTGCATCATCTGCCCAAATTTAAAATTAGCATTTACAACAGCACTCATGGGACCCACCTTGACAACTCGCCAATCATGTTTGCAAGTTTCTGAGCTTCATACTCCTTCTGTTCCTCGGTCATGTCATCAATTGGGTTTGGCATTGGCTCCTCTATGTGGCCTGTGATTGGGTTAATGCTAAAAGATACAAGTGGGGGCAGGGGGGAGTGATTCATGAGACAAGACGAATTATAACAGTGATACACTTCATACACCATATGTTTGTGGACACCCGACAATAAAACCTAAATGTACTTTTCCAACATTGCATTCCAGATTCACTTCCATTTGCTGTGTTATAAACACACTGAAAGACTTTCTACAAGGCCTTGGATCTAGTTCAGCCTCTATGGCATTATTGAGGTCAGGTACTGACATTGTAGCCAGAAGGCAAGGACTGAGGTCAGCGTTTAGGATAAACACAAAGGTGTTCAGTAGGGTCAAGGTCAGGGCCCTGAGCAGGACTCTCCAGTTCTACCTATCAAAAACTGGCACCATGTGGACCTTGTTTTGTGCACTGGGGCATTATAAACACTAGGAAAAGTTTGAGCCCCTTTATTCTAGTGACGGTAAATTGGAATGATAAAAAAAAGCTCTTCTACATATTTATGTACTATGAACACTGTGATGGTCAGGTGTCAACAAACCTTTTGCCATGTTGTGTATTATCAGGGAATCGAACTGTATAATATAATTTCTATAAGAAGCTGCTTTTAACTTGTGTCTGTGTTAAAAATAATGGCTGAATTTCATGAAGTTGAAGATGAAGAAGAAGAAGGAAGAAGAAGAAAGAAAGAAGAAGAAAGAAAGAAAGAAGAAGAAGAAAGAAGAAGGAGACTGCAATGCTGTTTCATAAATGTATGATTATAGATACATAACATGTAACATGGCCTTATTTGACATTTGTAACACATTAGATCTTTTGCCACTGGTATGGTATGATGGTTTTGATAACTTACAATGGTTTTGCTGATTTATACTCCTCCGTGTCTGAATCCTCATCAGGAGAGTACTCAGTGTCTCCTCTGCCCCCTGCCAGCAGCCCCCGAGCCACCAGCAGCCCTGCAGCATTGCCATAGCCGGTGTACTTTAAAAGGTTGTCCACTGCAGGATGGTAAGAAAAGCAAAAATGTAAAAGGCTCAGCACAGAACCAAGGGAGAGATCATAATCCTGCTGTAGCTTCAAAATAATATGCAATCATGTTCAGCATTGCACCTAATCTAAAGCAGGAAATAAACATGTTCTTAAAGCTATGGCCAAGAACCATAAAATCCTCCAGGGTCCTAAAGTGGAACCCTGCCTTTAAACACACAGACACTCACCATTTTCTTTGCAGAGGACGAAAAGAAACTCCGCGGCTCCCTGTTTCACTCCCATGTCTATGTGGGTCATGAGGCGCACCAGTTTGTTACGCACTGTGCTGCCCACTTCTGGTCTCACTTTTACATCTTTCAGAGGTGGTAAAACCTGAGCATTAAACACTTTCATTTAGAACAGGCAGAATGAAAATGGGGTACAAACTCGCTCTAGTGGACGACTGCCGAACAGACAGCAGGGTTTTACAAACGCAAACGATACCTTAGCTTTGAGGTATCTGCGAATCTCCCGGTGGTATCTGGAACTTTCAGTCATCAGGCTGAGCACTGGAGTCAGGCCTTCTTTGTAGTTTGAGCCCTGAGAAAACAGAAAAATACAAACCCTGTATAAACCCTGCATATTCTACACGCATATTTGGGGGCAAAAAAAGCCCAGAGCAATCTTGTTACTAAAGCTTTATATCTGTTTCAGTACCTTGTTTATTCTTTTCTCCATGAAGTCGAGAAGCACTTGCAAAACATCCATGTTCTTTCCACCATATTTCTCAAGTCCTCCCTGTACAGGCACATCGATCAGGACATCTAAGCAGGATACGGGAAGGTTGCTCAGAAGATTTATGGCATTACTGTTAGAGATTAATGGACAGAATAATTGATGATTACTATTACAGTACTGTAAAAGTGATTATACTTGCAAACAGTCAGCTCCATAATTAATGCAAAGCCAAATATCACCATTATGAATGCCAGTGACCGATAATCAAAACAAAGACCTAGAAGAAATGGAATCGTTCTAAATGTTAAAGCTGCAAAATGTATAGAAAGTTTTTAGTCAAAGCGAGTTCTGTGTTTTTTTTTTTTTTTATTCCTCCCTGAATATACACTATTGGGATGTCAGTAATCACAAAGAATACATTATTTATATATATTTTTTAAAAAGTGTTTAATCCAGCTTATTTAGTTTTATTAAGGGTGTCAATACGTTTTGAAGATATTGTTATAAGTTTATAAATACTGCCATTAAGAAGTAATACCTCCTCACCCTGTAATAACAAAAAGGTTTACAAAAAGGTTTGCTTCAGTGATTTGTACTTTTTCTGGCTTGCTGTCATCTCCTTATAATTCATCTGTACTGACTCGCTGTAAACCGTGCCAGTAGAGACAAACAGACTGAATAAATATTTACAAACCTCTTTACAAACTGCTTAAACGTACATGCAAGCCATCTTACAGACACTAACATGTCATGCTAACACTGCAGTCTAGAATGTACATGTCTGGGCATTTTGCAAAGCCGGAAAAGGCCCGGGGTAAAGTCAACTCCTGATCTTATTTGAATAACAAAAGCCCAGCTACTAGTGCTCAAGTCTGCTTTAGCACATTCAATCTGGCTTTAAAAAGGCACAGAATATAGTCAGCGAGGCCAGAGAGTGCTAGAATGCATTGTGTTTGTGTCAAGAAAGCAAGACATTCCAGAGGTGTGAAAAGACTGGCGACTGAGCTATTGGGCACACAATGAGTCAAACCCACACAAACAGGGTGCAGGGAATCAGAATGCACTAGCTTGTCTATGCAGGGCAAAGAGGGACACCATTAATCACTGAAAAATGACACCCCTTCACGCACACTTACTGCTGCACTCTTTAAGTGAACTGAAATTCATTCGTGTAAAAGCATACACACCCATTTTGATAAAGATTTCAAAAACTGATATATCAATACTTTACAATATCTCATGTAACCGCTGCTATAATACTGTGTTCATTCTAATATTTCTTCACAAGCAATAATGTTTAAACATGCAGTATTTACACTGGTCAGCGCTGTGTCTGTTTATTGTCTTGTATTTTTTTTTTTTGTCTTGTCTCACATTTTCTTTTGTATTTTTTTTGTCTTGCACTGTCTTTTGTCCTGCACTGTCCAGGTTGCACAGATGCACTTTATGTATCTAGGACTTACTTACTATAGTTTAGGACTTACTTATAGCTCTGTCTTTGTTTTATGCAGCACCCTGGTCCTGGAGAAACATTGTCTCAGTTCACTGTGTACTGCAACAGCTACAGTATATATGTCAAGATATATGGTTGAAATGACAATAAAAGCTTCTTGACTTGACTCCTTGATATAGCACTATTAACCCTATGTAAAACATATACACTCACCTAACCAGTGTTTCACATCTGGTTACTGAGTCTAATTAGAATGTTCTTATTATAATTCACCTTAACATGCAAACACAGGAATGGGGATATGTGTGAGAGGTAAGGACTTCAGAAGAACCTACCTGTGCACGTCTTCGGTTTTCTCCTCGGTTTGAGCCCTCAGCATCAGAACATGCCTCATTATGGCTGTGATACGTCTCAGATGGTGATCATTGTGCTGTTGAAAAAAGACACAAGCACAGAGTGAGCTAACTACGTAAATATAAATATATAAACTGGTCCTAAAGTAATGCACGGTTGTAAAGTTTTGCACTGGGGATGCAAAATGCTTGGCCACCAGATATATTTCTCTAAAAATAACCAAAATTTGCACATTCGGTAGTCTGTGTATGTACGTAATATGCTAGGTTTTTTTTGTTGTTCTGCTTAATTACTGATGAAGCAGCAACACAATACCAGAGAAGTTCTGCTCTGCCACCAAGCCATATTCATATATAGATTTTCTATTTTCTGTATATTTTTTCCCCTTTGCCTTTAAAGATAATTTTATTTATATTTCTATTGTAGCAATTTTATTCTTTTTTTTAAATAAATCCTACTTTTGAGACACGGACAGTCCGAAAGCATTTCATGTTGTGTTGTGTATCTGACAAATTAAATTTGAAATTCTCCAAACACCACAGACGCATGTCCCCAATAAATACAGAAAAAAAGCACCTAGTACAGAAGTGTTTTCTGTAATTATACCCAGACAATCTAATGCTGTTGAAGATATGAAGCATGTATGGAGCGGGCATGTATAAAGCAGAATCCACCTTTTCAGGCTAAAAGTGCTGAGCTATTTAACAGTAAATATGATACATGAAAATATTTGCCCTGAAAATTGACCTAATAAGCATAGTTTATTTTAATAGACTACTGTTTTACACCTACATGTAACACTCATTTGAGAAGAATGACATCGATATATTTGTTAGCCAAATAACAAGCAGAGAGGAAAACTGTAAATCAAGCGTGTGACTGAAAAAGGGCCTGAAAATCTCTTTTCACATCTGCACAACAACCTGTACAACCAGTACATTTCCCCCACATCATCGCTTTAATGAGGAATAAATGCATTGTTAAGCAAACAAATTACATTCTATATAATTGTATAATTTGTTTGTATAAAGAACTGTGTTGTATTAAATATGGATTTAAAAATATTTAATGTGTCCACCAATTAAATTTGGTGTTCCGGAGCTCTTGGAAACACTTTGGCTGGTATTTTATTCACTAGCCACTTTAATGGGAACACTTTCTCCTCTGCCTGTTTATGCAATTAATAATTACATTAAGGTTCATTTGGTCTACTGCAGTTTAGTTGTCAGCTTTCAGACATACCAGTGGTTATTTGAGCTACCATTCCCTTCCTGTCATCACCAAACCTGTCATTCTCCCATCATCAAGGCCTCTCCATCTGTAGCACTACTGTTTACTGGATGTTTGTTTACAACACCATTCTGTAAGGGTTTATGAAATACATTAAAACAGGCTGTCGGACACCAACAACTGTTCCATGGTCAAAGTGTCTGGTTTGTCCCATTTCATTTGTTTGTGAACATTAACTAAAGCTCCTAACCTGCGTCTGCATGATGTTCTGCATTGTGCTGCTGTCACATGAATAGATTTCCATATCAGAACAAAAAAAAAAAGACACTGACTGTCCAAAAGACACAAGGTAAATTTACTACTGGTTAACTAGCAGACTATGATTTTGTCTGGAGAAATAAAAAAAAAGTTGCATTACCAATAAGCTTTACTTAAAAAAAAAAATAATAATTTACAATTTCCAGGAGAGTTGAAGAAGGGGCTCCTACAGGCTTCTCACCTCATCACTGGAGTTAGCCATAGTTAAGTTGAACAGAACTTTGAGTGTCTCCATTGTCCGCTCACTCCTCTCTAAAGAAAGGGGTGGGGCCTGAGAGTCAGGACATGTGACCTCGTATTGCCCCGCCCAGCACACTTCCAAGGTGCGCTCGAGTACACCAATGAGCAGCTCCACCGCGTCTGATTCCTCGTGCAGAGCTCTCCGGACGTCTGGCCTCAGGGCAGAAAGCAGAAAGAGCAAACGGAGAGAGAAGAGCTCCACGTCATGTTTAGAGACGGTCAGCTTGCGCAGACGGGCACACAAACCCTGTGCCAACTGCACGTCTGCACCCACCTGCTGCGCTGCCACGCTGTTAAACACCACGTTACACATGCACTTGAGTGCCTCCACCACTACCCGCTCCTCAGCCGCTGAGAGCGATTTCTCCAGAGGTTCCACATCGACATCAGGCAGTGGGACGCATGCCAGCCGCGCAAGAGTGACAATGCCGTCGTGGGTGGCAACAGGCCCAAGGACACGCTTATCACGAGACAGGATGCGCATGGTCTCCAGACAGGTGCTCTGACACTGGGGCCGCACAGGCTGCCTGAGCACTGTGAGGATGCCCTGACACAGCTTCTGCAGGGGAGAAACACAGACAAACAGTGGAATAGTGACACATTTACATGACTAGCTTTTTTAAAAACAAGCTTAGTTGGTCTTTGTTGTGATCACACAATTTAGAGGCCATATAATCCATCCACTGACATGTGGAATGTGGACTAAAACCAAAGAACTGAGAGAAAACGCACACAGATATGCAGAAAACATGTTCAAATCCACAGAGAGAGTAACCTAAGCCCAGGATCAAGTCACACACCCTGGACCTATAAGGCAGTAACAAAACCTGCTGCAACACCATGCCGCCTGTGCAGCACAAATACTCATTTTTTTTTAATGATTAATGTTTAATTATTCATTAATTGTGTTCTAGCATTTCCATATGGAAAAACTCACATTTCCAACCCTCAGCCAACGTGTCCTGTTTTTTTTTTTTATGGTCTGCTTAAATTTGTCAGTTATAAAACCAATTAAAAAACCTAAATGAATTTCACTCAACAATCTGGCCATGAGAAAACATCCTTTTTTCATTAGATTACAATGCAGGACATGACATCACTCATATACTTACTATTCGAGCCTCCTCTTGTTTGCAGTCAAAGGCAAAAGTCTTAGAGTTCTGAAAGAAAACAAAAGCAACATGAAATACCAGAGTACGGATTCTCATCTAATTGACATTATGTACGGTTAAGTCACATGACTGAGAAACACACCGAGGCCGTTGATGATCAAGATGTGGTGACCACTCAATCGGAAAAAAATCGCACACATTTTGCATAAAAATAACTTAGAATAAATATATAATAAATAATCATAAAGCATAAAATCATACAGCACACTATCCACATCTTCAATCAGTAGTCACCTTAAAACTGAGGTAAAATGCGAATGTGTCATTTCATTTAAAAAATGAAAATTTTTTACAAATTTTTAAAAATAAAAAAAAAATCACTGACTTTAGACTATTGGTCGTGTATAATTTCAGTTCAGTTGATAGACCGATTACAGCTCTGGCATCAGAATCAGAATCAGAATCAGGTTTATTGGCCAAGTGTGTTGACACACACAAGGAATTCCAGCTGTTTGTGACTCTCAAAAGTACAGACATAAATAACACTATACTATACAAGAAAAGATAATACAGACTATACAAGAAAATGCAGAGGATACAATATAGACAGTGTGAGTATTAAATATGAATACAGGATATATGACTATGTACATAAAGTGTGAGAAGTGCATGATAGTGCAAATAGACAATATTGTGTAATATGCTTTTGTGCAATATGCAGCAGTTCTGATAATACTGCAGTACTTGTTGATATAAAGCAGGGAATATAATTATGGTGAGTTGTTAATCAGGGTGATAAGGGGCCTGGGGAAAGAAACTGTTCCTGTGTCTGGCAGTTTTGGTAAACAAAGTTCTATAGTGCCTGCCAGACGGGAGAAGCTGAAAGAGGTTTTGTCCAGGGTGCGAAGGGTCAGTAGTGATTTTTCCTTCCCGGTTTCTGGTTCTTGTATCGTACAAGTCCTGGGGAGTGGGCAGGGGGGCACCAATTATTTTTTCTGCTGTTTTTACTGTGCGTTGCAGTCTGTTCCTGTCCTGTTTTGTTGCTGCATCAAACCAGATGGTGATGGATGTGCACAGGACAGATTCAATGACTGCAGTGTAGAACAGCATCAACACCTCCTGTGGCAGACCAAACGTCTTCAATTGACGTAGAAAGTACATCCTCTGCTGGGCCTTTTTGATGATGGAGTTTATGTTGCTCTCCCATTTCAGGTCTTGGGAAATGGTAGTGCCAAGAAACTTGAAGGCCTCCACAGATGAAACCAGGCTGTTGGATATTGTGAGGGGGAGTAGTGTTGAGGGGTCTTTCCTAAAGTCTTCTATCAACAACACAATTTTGATTGAGGGTGTTTAGCTCTAGGCTGTTCTGACTGCACCGCAACACCAGCCGCTTCACCTCCTGATCCTTTGGCAAAGCATTGTTGGGTTTTTAAAGATGTGACCTCTAGTCAGGAACCGAACAATAAGTAAAGGGCCTTAGCTGTAACTGCAAATGAGATCAATTTTCGATTGTCAGATTGTAGCAGTCAGTAACTATATTCTTGTATAAAACGGCAAACAATACACAAGCGCAATAAGCACTTTATTAGAGTTCGGGTGTGTTCTGATACTAAAAAGGTGAACAGGACAGACAGCAAGCTACATGCAACAAATTGAACTTTAAAATGATTTTAACTTAAGATTAGCCTTTCAAACCAAAAAAGTAACATACAAATGATAGATACAAACAGACTGAATCTGTAAGCTGAACTGGACTATTTGTACAAATGTGTCTCAAAGTTATTAAAACCAGAAATGGATTCCTTTAAAGTAAAATAAAACAACACCAACAACAACAAAATTCATAAACACTACTTAATCACAAACAGTAATATTTTCTCTCTTTGTTGAAGCCATATAACCTTTTATTCCATAACTTTCCACTTAAAAACTTACTAAAAAAAACAACAAAAAACTAACATCAAGCTGTCAGCAATTCAAGAGACCACTCACAATAAATAATAATAATAATAATAAAAATAATAATTTTTATAATGTAATGGTAGGTTATTCCCAGCATTATAAAAATTGTAAATAAAATTAGGAACCCTTATTTTGAGAACCGATGAGCTAGAACAACAACCAATGCCTGGTTGACAAAAAACAACCAGGAAACACCTAGGATCTAGTACTGGACCTCTCTCTCTCTCCATCTTCACTGTTTATGCACACCTTTTTATTGCACTGACACTTTAACTTTGGACTTGCACAGCACAGTGCCACTTTATACACTATTTACACACCATACTGCACACAGACACTTTAAGGACAATCTTTAAAAAACATACCCATTTATGTATAATTAATTATACGTATATACATTATTTTTCCACATATATTTTCATATTTTATATATAGTTTATACTATTTTTCTTTATCTATCCCCTTTTGGTTTTGCTTTATTTTATTTTTATCCTAAATTGCATTCCTTTTATGCTTAAATCCCGGACAGATGCAAAAAGCATTTCACTGCATGTCGTACCCTGTATGTATGTGTATGTGACAAATAAAATTTAATTTGATTTGATAACAGCAAGCTAACATGGTAAAGCTAAGTGTGTAGCATTACTCCATATACTTTAATTATACTTTACATTTCGGCTAAGGATAGTACAAAGATGAAATAATATATATATATATATATATATATATATATATATATATATATATATATATATATATATGCACAGATGAGTAATGAGTTTAGTAACCCTGAGTCAGTACTGTCATACAGTTAGCTATCAGTAGTATCATGCTAGCAGCTTGCTAGCTAAGCTACTACTGATAGCTAGCTGTATGAAACTTACCTCTGCGTTGTATTCCTGCAATCGCTTTTCAATTTCCTCATCGTTCCCGTTTTCAATATGCATCAGAATTCTACTCAGATCCATGGCTGGATGCTGACAACCTTAATTTACAGAACAGTGTCTGAAGTCCTACACTGGCAGCAGCGGATGTTTTGGTTTTGTCTCCTCAAACCCCAAGTTTTCATTGCAAACCGTCGCGTCAGAAAGAGTCACGTGACTTCCGGCATAACAACGTACACAAGCGTACAAATCATAGCACTTCATGTCGGATTATTATGGGGTTTTAAGTTATTGCTATAAGATCATACTCAGATAATAAATTGTTATTGGTTGATAGATTAATACAACAAATGTATACAACAAATTGAAATAATAGCATAATATATTGAAATAACTATATGTTAAATAAAGAATATAGCTTCAAAATATTTTTTCTTTCAGGCTTTTTTATATTTTGGATGCTAGAAATAGCTCTTTTGACAAAGATAATAAAAATACCCAGAATTCTTTAGTCATAATGTAAATAAATAAATAACATGGCTGAAGTACAGCTTCTTATTCACTCCAGTTACCCTAACTAGTTTAACCAGAATCACTTAGAAAAGTGAAAGCACAAGAATGATTCACAAAAGAAAAAGATGCACAGATGACAAATTGTGCCTCTTTTACCATCAACGCAGGAAAATATGCCATATTCCTAATGATGACAAACTATACTGACTAGTTGAATGTTATAGCTCCTTAATAAAAAATATGTCACAATGACATTTTATATACATAACAGTGTAACGTTTATAGTGATAGTCCTGCTGAAAATCCAAACCACTGGTCCAAATTGCTAGACCATTTTTGACAGCTGGTCAATTATTTTTCCAGCTTTTTAATTGAGTTAATTTTTCAATAAATGTTTGAAATTTTATAACAGCTTTACTGTCATGTTATTTTCTTAAAGAACTGAAACTGTTTTATTACCAGTATGAACAGCTGGACCTGTGTTTTTCCATCCGGGAGCAGTGAGGTATTAGGTCTTATTCTCTCTGTTGTAATATTTGTTTTTTTAACCTGTTTGTCAAAGTAGATTAGGTCATTTTAAAATGCTGCAGCATAACACATAAAATCATGCAGGCTACAGTGGGCACAGACTCAAGACCTCTAGGGTCTAGCATTGATTCAACTGTAGCTTCATTTGCTTGTTCTCAGGTAACAGGAGTGGAAGCCGATGTGGTCTTCTACTGTAGTAGCCTATCCTCCTTAAGGTTTGACGTGATGTATTTTCTGAGATGCTTATTGCTTGATTCAGTAAAATACAAAAGAGGCGTATTTGAGTTATTATAGACTTTCTGGCCTCTATCACTAACAGATTATTAAAATATTTTGTATGATTCTGGGTAACCTTTGGAAAACCAGCTTCTGTAATACTCAAACCAGCCTATCTGGTATCATATACTGGTATCCGGTATCACAGTATCTGTTATCATACTTTCTGTATTATGATGCTACTAGCATATGACACATATGACATAATTGCACAAATGTGCAGGTCAACAAGTGTTCCTAAGAAAGGGGACAGGGATATGCTTATAAAGAGTTGTAGTGATGTAATGTAGAAAAAATGTAGAGTATAAACTTCTCTTTAAAAATGTTAAAATAAAAATGATTAAGTGAAAGAAACAACAGCACATGCAGATTACAAATACTTTTACAGACTTTTTACAGTTACAGAGTACTTTGTTATTCCCCACCTCTGGGGTTTGTCCATAGCCACGGTCTCTAGAAAGTGGTGTTCAAGTAAGGCAGACTGTTGACAAAGATTATAGAATACACTTTATTTCTGTTAGTTTTCCCTTCTGCACAAACAGGATTTATTTTTAAAATTGTATTTTTAAGATATGTATCTGTGCAATTGCAATGTTTTTAATGTCTTGACCTACAGTATGTGTCCATAAATGAAAAGATTGACAAGACAGTGAGTTTCAACTTTCATAGTATGTATTACTATGTTTTCATGTATGCATGTAAGAGGAATGAAAGAGTGGTTCATCGGTTTGTACTTTTAGGAGAACCATCCTTGTAAATTTCTGCAAAAGTGGGTTTTGAGTCTGGAAAACATTCGAAGCAGAACTCCTTTAGAAAGAAAGAGTGCTTAAAATAATAGTTTGTTCATCTGTAATGCTACTGACCCCTACACAATCTCCTTTTCGATGATGTGTCTGTATTGGTTCTGCACTTGAGCCCATATCTGAGTGAACAGGAGTAGGGGAGGCTATTCAAAGAAGGTGAAAAGGTCTGGGACATTTCTCATCAGAAACAAGAGACAGAAGGGAATTCTGTCAAAATGATACACTAGAATGACTCGTGGCAAGCTACTCTGGAAAGAAATATAGAGCATTTTGGTTTAAAGAATTTAGCAGTTACATAAACTGAACTAGTATTATCAGCCACTCCTCTGACAAAAATGGCATTTAGATCACAATTTAAGGAACCATCTCAAAAGCATATGTGAAATACAAGTCGGGTAATACTTCTCATTTAAATAGGCAAATAATCACGCTTGATAGTGGGTTTTAAACATTGTTTATGTGGCAACAAATAATTCCACATATATCATTTACACGGTAACAGCTGTCACCACAGACGTTATTGAGTGCTTTTATTTACAAGAGAAAGTGGCTAAAGATAATAAATGTTACATTTTGATATTCTTTCCTTATTTATTTCTACCCATAGGGTAATAGGTCCACTGTACCTTTGAGTGCATTTAAAAACACACAAACCTAAGTTAACACTTTTCTAAAAAAAAAAAAAAAAAAAAAAAAAAAATGCAATTTACAATACAAACATATTTATATAAACAAAGCCAAAGGACGCCATGTTACTAAAGAAAATGTTTAGAGTTACGCTCTCCCACAGTGACAGTAATCTGTAATACAAAGAACAGCACAAAATGCTGACGCACAGCATCTAAAACACTTCACTGTGAAATCGTCAGAACCCCACATTTACATATACAATCAGCAATTAGATGACAGATGATATTCAGGTCTGCAGTAAACTCCCTTCCTTTGACGTCAGTATCATGGCAATGGGCCAAAAGGCGTTTAATGGAGTTATTAGTTTACTGTAAAACATGAGCCATGAAACTCAGGAAAGCAGTCAGCAGAAGCGCTAATCCAAATATGCAATGAGATAATAAAATCTTTAGTGTTGTTAAAGAGCTGCTTTGACGTCAAGCAGCAGAACAGAGGCATGTTAGATGCATACTTTCAGAATTAATCTAGGCCACAGTCCAGGAATTTGGAGAAGGAATGAAAATCAGGAATTTAAAGATAATTAAAAGGCACGCTTAGGCTAGATCTGCACTGTCATCACGTCACAATATTTCTGCTTGTTGAGAAAGTGAGTTTGTGCAGCTCTTGTATACTTTCCAGTCCTCCACTGACACATATGTTGGGTGTATGATGCTGGTTGTTCCTTGGCTTTGCTGGATCCCTTCCTTTCTCCATACATGTGCTGATTCACTCTCCACATCTCTGCAGATATTTCTGAATGGACAAAAAGTTGGCTATTTGGCCCACCCTGTAGTAGCTTCTCCACTAATATAGGCAAAGCCAGGAAAATGTTGTGCATGCTCATATTCAGAGTTTCTGCGTGGTGTCAATGAGGAGTACATATCCCCTGTAGAGGCATAGCGTGTTGAGTGCATAGGAGTGCTGGAGTAGCTGTTGGCTGAAGGAACATCTGGCCAGCGGGGGGTCACCGGGGTCGCATGTAGCCGAGGAGTACCACCCATTAGACAAGGCTCCATGCGGGACATCGGGCTGTTCAATGAGTACTAAAGAAATAGAAGGAAGAACGGTCAGTGTGTTTGTGCGTACTGCAGTCATGTAACTGCATTTTAAAAGATCACGAAAAATTCCAAAACCAAAGACACATGTTTGATGTCTTTCCCGAATGCTTATGATTGCTATATTGTCACTGTGAGCATTTTTCAGTCTGTTGTATTTGATGATACCTAGCCAAGAGAACAAGTTAGACAAGAGAAGGTTTCATCTGTAATATAACATAACAATTTATGTACTCACAAGCAGGACTCACTAAATGGTATATCAGTTTGATAAATAAAGAGATATTTAAGCAGTATTAATAGCTAGTACATAATAATTAATGAAATGCTTGATTATGGCTGATCTTACTAGATCATCAAATGCTTTGAACAACAGTAGCTCAGATTGTATTTTCAAGGTTTATATTATTAATGTGCTTGTTGTAATGTTATTAATGTTATTGTCTCTACAGTAACAAACTACACATGGACGTATATGTCAGATGCTCCACATAAACAAATTATTATAGATGTTTTAATTCACGGATATGGAGAGTTTCGATGAGAAATGTATATATGTAGAATTGTTGAAAGGAGTCTGCTGTGTTGGGGCTTCTATCAGAGGTAATCCCATCCCTAACATGGGGAAGTCTTCAGGGTAGTGAGTCTCCTTTTTTTCATATTAACTTCAAAAGAGAGAAATTCAAAGAGAAGCTGGAGAACGAGGACTTTTTATAGATGAATATTTGATAACAGGAACTAACTTGTTTTGCAGATGTTGCAGATTTAGCTACTAATTATGCAAATGAAAAGAATGTAATTACTCTTTTAATATTTTTTGCAACAATAGCACATCCTGTAGTATTTTTTCCTTACACGTTATATCCTGTTTATTTGGAAAAACAATACACACAACGTATGCAACTGAGCTAAAGGAAATAGTGTTTCAGCAGAGACGCATTTTCGGGGCTCTATATCAAATTTTTGTTGCTATTGGTAACTCAAGTGATCATAAACAAAATCATATCATACATGTCAACATGTGTGCTTCCCAAACATCCTTTCTGTCTTCAAACCAGCACAGTGTTCCGTTTGTGTCATCTAAATCACTCTCTACTGAGTGCATCCACTCAGACAAAGATCAGACATTGTGCCTGTTTTAAACACACAGAGGAAAAGTGGAAATAAAAATCGGTCTTCTCTCTAAATAGAAACAGTTCACAGTCAATACCATTATGAAGTACTGCAGCATGGAAAAAGAAAGTCAGTCAGGGTCAGAGACCAAGATATGAGCCTTAGTGACCTCTTGTTCGTGCAGAGAAAAGAGGCCATTGAATAACAATATTTTAATAAAGGCATGCTCGGTCTGATTTGCCGCTCGCTGGCGGAGGATCTGTGAGACAGCTATTGAGTGCTGGGTAGAGGGGTGTTGAGTGGGGGGGTGTCAGAGCTGTGACCAGGCCACCTGTCAGTGTCTGTATCCGCTGTGGAGAGAGGGATTCACCCCCGGCTGCTTCGGTAACACTGAGGCTGGGTCAAAGATCTCTTGACAGGAAATTACTGTTACTATTAAGTCTGCTTCGGGCTTACAATATACGATGCCATCAAGATAGCAATCTCTTTCCTTTCCTTTTTTTTTAAATCTAGAGCTAGAGTTAACCATTGCCAGCCACTTTCAGTTTGATAAACACAAAATACAAGGCTCTAATCATTTATTTATATTTGGATGCACATGTTTTAATTAGGGTGGTGAAGAACATATAGAATTATTTGCGGTAAGTCCAAATTAAGGAAAGACTTTCTTTCTAAATGTGTGCTCCAAAACATTCCTGAAAAAAAATACAATGCATTACATTTGACCGAAATGACAGCGAGTTCATCCACAGGCTAAGTGATCCATTACTACAGACCTCTCTGTATTACACACAGTTCAGCATTTCACATGCTAATGAACAGTGTGTCATTCACCATTCTTATTCATATTAGCATTGTTGTCTGAGAAACAGGTCTTGTAAGGTGCTATTAAACAGGCAGGATTGGAATACACTTTCATTACCATTTCCATTTCAATGAATGAGAATACACAACTATTATGAAACAGTGGAAGTCATTATAGTTGTATAAAGATGCATATTGTACTAAACAAAGCCTAAACTCAGCAGAGGTTAAGACTGCAGTTATTAGAGGGAACTTTCATACTGTCTACTGTTTCATAGAGTAGAGTCTTAGCAAACAGCTAACCTGTGCAGAAGATCGGTGGTAAGAGGAATAGTGCAGCGGGGTGGGGAGGGCTGCGTCATGGGGCAGGCTTGGATACTGGCTCTGGATGGCATGATGATGCTGGTTCGTGTAGCTGCTGTAGTTATAGCTGCCCGTGTATCTGAGGGAAAAAGCAGGGAAAAACCATTAGCCCATAAAATCAGGATTATTGGAACCGTTCTGCAGTATCTCTTGTAATGAGCTCACCCATGCTCGTCTCTGTAGGGGTAGACTTGCATCCGGTGTGCTGATGAGGTAGGGTGCACCGGGGCACTGCTACGCATGCAGGACAGCTGGGATCCTCCATCGGGGGGATTGCCTCCTGACGTGGTCACTGTGTATGTAAGGGACCATGTATATGACTGAAGAGCTCCTAGTATAATACACACATATACAAACATACGTTTCTTCCTTGGACCTCATTTAAATTACATAAATGATAGAAGAAACCTTTGACACTGGTCATCATGATTAAATATTAACTGGCTTTCTTTGAATGCTTATATACCTGAGGTAACAGACACACTGTTGTATTCTGGGGATTGAGCTGAAGTTGGGGTGCTGGTGGCTACAGCTCCCACCGAGGGCACCGACTTTGCAGGAGAGTAGGGTTCAGGTGACACTGAGGTGCTCTCAGTTAGCACCATATCTTCACTACTGTCTGCTGCAGAAAAACAATAATAGAAACCTCATTAAATTAACCTACACTTACTCACTAGTCTAATAGCAATGCTAGGTCATTTATGTAACTATCCAATCAGCCCATCATGTCACAGTAGTGCAACACATAAAATCATGCAGATACAGAGCACTTGTTGTTTTCAGTAAGTATTGAAAACTGATGATTTGCTGGGGTTTTCATGCACAACATTTGGTAATGAAAAACAGAAAAACAAAAACAAAAAAAACAATGAGTATCAGTTCTGTGAAAGGAAATGCTTTAATGTGAGAAAGGACTAAGGAGAATGTCCATAATGACTGAAAGAAAGGCTACGGTAACTTAAATAAACACTCTTTACAACCATGCTGAGCAGAAAAGCATCAATAAGCAGGCAATAAGCTGAATTCTGAGGTGGATATACTGCAACAGCAGAAGACAACATCAGGTACACCTGTCAAGAAACAGAAACCTGTGGCTGTGAGGAAGCTGTCACGATTGGCTGACTGGCTAGTTAGTCAGACTAAATAGACTAAATAGTTGCATGAACAAGCAGGTGTACTGCTATTCCTTATGGGCATCACAATTTTATAATAATATTGTAATGTCATCATTCATTGAATCAATATCACGAGTCCCATAAAAAGAGTGGGACTTTTTCTTAATGCTTGATACTTAAAATTTAAACAGCTAATACCTCAGATGTGTAATCTGCTTGTCCTGGTTGCCCGAGGTACTGATTTGTCCACCAATTTTTAATTTATTTTATTTAATTTTGTAATTTTTAATAATACAGCAAAAATAAAACTCCTCCTTATATACACCAACCAAAAGAATCATCTTTAGAGGGGTCATAGTAAAACAAACATATTGTCACAGTTAATAGCAAAACAAAAAAATAGTAGTAGCGATAGTAGAACAGTGTATAAAACTGTCCACCATTTTAAAATGACTATCGTCACTTCTTCTAACAGTAAAGCAGTTTTTGACTGATCTATATTGGTTTTGTCTGTACATCTATTTAAAATATATTAGTTATATGGTGCATGCCTTACATACAGCTTGAGTTATGTTAATTTGCCATTCTTATGTTTCTGGCCAATCAAAAAACTTGTGTTTCAATAATGCTGTATTGGAATATACAGCGCAATAACTGACAGCCTATATCCTCGGGACTCACCCGTTGTTCCTTCTCCCTTCATGGCCCTCATGAGCTCATTGGCTCTTTCCTGGCAGTGCAGTGACTCCAGCAGGTATAGCACATAGTCATCAAACATCAGGTGAATCAGATGGAAAGAGCCTGCACATACAGGACAAAGGAATATCCACTTAATCACAGTGTACCCTGTTATGTTCTTATACACAGCTTTTTTCTTAGCTCTAAATTTCAGAAGCTAAGCTACTGTTATCAAACTACGCTTGGTTAGGCTTTTATTAGACCCTCTAATGAATCCAGATTACAAACTATGATTACAGATTAGGCATAAATAACACACTTTTTGGAGTTGTTGGTGCGAATATAATGTAAAAGCCCTCACTCATAACAAAAGGGGGAAAACATTTTTAAAAGAGCATGACACAATCCCCACATTGTACTAGTAAGTCCAGTCAGTGTGTGCGTTATAAACCCCGTGGCTATTCAGAGCACCAGGCGCAAATACTGCCCACTCATAAAATGGGAAGCAGAAGGAAACACTTGCGGAGGGGGTTAGCCTTTGTTAATTAGCTGTTTTGTACCAAGAGCTGCATTATCAAAACACTGCAACCAGCTGTGTCTTTGAGATTCACAGACAGAGCTGAAGAGGAGGGGGGGTTTTGCCCTCTTCTTATAGTCCTTCTTTCAGCTACTTTGCTATAGACACGGAACTGCTGTTAGCCAAGAGTTAGTACGGTAGCCATGTTGGCGCAAAGCTTTGGGATTTGGATGGTGAGAAATCATTTGACAACAAATACGGAGGAATAGACCTCAGGTCATAAGAAAGTGAAGACTTTAATTTGTTTTGACATAGTCTAAATTCAAATCTAAATTTTACTTGTGTAGTGCTTTCAACTAGAAGCACTGCCACAATGCAGCTTTAAACAAATCTAGATGTAGATTTAGATTCAATGAACAAGACAGAGAATACAGTGACAAGAAAAACTCCCTAAGATAAAATTAAATTACGAGACACAAAAAAGCACCATTCTATTTTGCATTAGACCAGATAGTGGGAATATAAATTACAGTATACAGCTATAGGAGAGTTGTGTATTGTGAATAAGAGTTCTGAGACAAGCACATGATGTTCTGGCATTCAAATATCTATTACATGGGGGTTGCAAACTTATGTGACTATAATAGGATATCATGGCTCTTGCAGACTCACCGAAGCTGGGGGCGCTGTGCAGAGTCATGTCCCGGATCACTCTTGTCCCAAAACAGGACCACATGAGAAGAAACTGCTGAGCAACCTTCTTCAGGGACCCAGGTCTCTTCCCTGCCACCTAAAGGAATATTATCATGAGAAAGGCTTTGCAGGAGGAGCACAAGGGCCTTAACTTTAACGTCCATGCAGGGGTCTAACCCCACAGGAACGAAAAACATGTCAACAAGTCAACTATTTGATTTTCCCTTGGGGAAACGCCTTCCCATTCAACTATTGTCTTCTGGGTAGTGGACGTTCCCAAGGCGACCAAATATTTACAACCCAATATCTGCAATATAATGGGTGCAAAAGGGGCCATGAAGACATCATTAAGTTGGGGAATTGCAGCACAAATGGCCCAACATAAGCATGTCATAATGGGGTCGGCATTTTCACGGATGCTTTACATTTCAGGAGTATTGCTGTTAAGATGGGCACCAGAATTGTATTTAATTCCCAAATTATATTTAGGAAAAACTTAAATCTTAAATTCACTTTCAGGGAAAAAGCAGAGAAAATATAGAAATGTTAACAATCTGTTGTTTTTATATTTCTCAATAAATTTTAAGCATAAAGAATCATTATCTGAGTGTGATTTGTGAATAGGCAATCTCGATATAATAAAGTTTCTGCCCAGGGAAAAGACTCTGAACTGACCCGAACAACACATCTGTCCACCATAGAGTCCAGCCACTCGATATACGCTTCAATAGGGGACTGGTCCTCTAGCAGCCGGTCAAACTCCTGATACACTGGAGGAGGAAAAACAGGACAAATGAGACTAAATGTATGGAACATTGATCAGGATTCCTTGGAATCAGAGGTCTTGTATCTCAATAGGACCCTCCTGGCTAATTAAAGGATTAAATATAATAGAACTTCTGATTTATGCTTACTATGTTAATGCTTTAATTATTAGACCACAACGATTCATAGCCCAAAGCAGTTTGACCAAGAGCAAAGCAGAAATGCATGCAGTTTACACCGTGTGAATTTACTTATCATAGAAATGTGATCTTTATGTCACTTCATGTTATTCCTAAAACAAAAAAACAAAAAAAGTCTGGCATAAATGAATGAATGAATGAATGAATGAATGAATGAATGAATGAATGAATGAATGAATTATGCCGCTTAATACTATTCTGTACAGTGATGCAATGGCAAGAGCCAGTTTCCGAACTTTGATCTCATCGTCATTTGTGGCTTGCCACCGAAATGAGTCTGAGATTCTCCCTGGGTGTTAAAGTGTGAGGGTAAGCTCGGTTAACCTCTCAGTGGCTGTGATTAAACACTGCCACTCATGACCGTGGGAATGATTCAACTCTGGATACATACTATAGCTATTGAGTGACATCAGATTGAACAGAAAAATCTTGCCAGGGGAACAATACAGATATTAACAATTCACCGTTAATCGCTACTTATACATTCACATCAACTTCGGTTTCTAGTAAAGTTTTACATTTGCAGCAGAGATGATTCATGAGTCAAGTCAGAGTAGCTGGAAAAGGACCAAAACCTAATGTTCTTACTAAAGGTTAAGAACATTTAGCCCCAACCCTTTGTATTGTATATTTTAACTGAAGAATACTTTCTACAATTTATTAGAATTAAAGACAAGCTCCTCCACTTTCCTCTCCAACAGGGTTTTATTAATCTGTCTATGAGATGTTTCTTCAGTCACTCACATTGGATTATGAGTCGTCTCTGCTCCTCCCGCGAGTCCTCCATTGTGTAAAGTGTCTGCTTAGTGATGCTGTTCAGATCTACATTTCTCCAGTCCTCCAGCATCTGAAAGGTGATATCTGCACTGTGGATGACGGTCCGTGACGCCTGCAGGTCAAGAAGTGCGAAAACGTTTCAGTTCAGTTCAAGAATTTATACCCCCTTACTTACATCTCCTTCACTGTTACATTTCAAATCAATTCAAATGTATGTTAAAATACTAATAGTAAAAAAAAACTCCTAAATGAAATGAATTTGCCCCATCTTTCTGCTTTCATAACCGTAACCCCATTCATATCCTCTGATCATCAGCATTTGGATCCACCAGTATGTATTTAATAGATTTAACCCCTCAGCACTTGCTCACACCCACCCAGATCTTCCTTGTATAACTCAGAATGTCACACACTGGCTTCTTCTGATCAAGTCTGGAGACAGAGAGGGTTATTGTACAACTTATTTCTTTTGCTTCTTTTCTTTTGGTTCTTTTTGGATATTACACTAGGCACACCACATTTTCTATTTAACATCATGGAATTTGTTTTTTGGACAAACTGTAATTTGTGCACATAGTAAACGACATGTTATATAAGAAAACAGGGACGCATTAAAAGATGCATGATATTTCTGGAGGCGAAGGAATATAGACTCACCTGACAAAGATGATTTAATGACGTTTGCCGCTTGAGGATCTGTGAGAATCTTCTTGACACTGAAAAATGTAAAATTAAACATTTCTTACACACTGCCTTGAGATACGTCAACTGTTAATACTCAATATAAACGTGGCTAAAACTAAACTTACATTCAAACTTGATGTTACGCAGGTTCTCAGGCAGATCGTGCAGAGCCACCCTCAACCACTCATCAAGCTGCTTAGCAAATTTCCTGATGACCTGAGTCAGGCTGCATGGACCATTACAACAGAGAATTAAAAAAAGAAATACTTGTCACGCTAATTATGTACATAAATATGGCGGATATATTTCATTTGGAGGGAAATGGAGATGAATAAAAAGAAAATGTGTCTAAGTACTGATTAAAAATGTGTGAGGACTCTTCACATGGACTATTTGCTTCTTTTCTGTCCATATCTTAAACATGGAATTTGATGCTTCGCTTACACATACCTTTATAATCTAATACATTTATGGAAAACAATAATAAATGAGGAAAGTCGCATGAATGTTGCTATTGTTGCTAAAAGAGCTGGTTTAAATATTTCAGGAACTTCTATTATCCTGGGAATTTCAAGTGCAACAGTCAATAACGATTGCACAGAATGGTGCAAAGATAAAAAGCAGAAAATGCGTTTTATAATCTGCATCATCTGCAATTCCACTGAAGTAAGTTACGAGGTATTTATACACAAGCCTTATTGTCATCTTTTCACCTGATCGTTACGTGCTCTTAAATTGGTTTGGAAATTATCGCTGATTATAAACATCAGGATAAGGTTTCAACAAAAGAACTAAACTGGGAACTTCAGAAGACTTCGAGTTAACAAATGAAAACAGTAATAAGACTTAATGCAATCTTGTTCTTTTTAAATATCTACTAGCATGATAGGGCTAGCAAGCACTTACCTATCAGGCAGGGCCTGTAGGACTGTGGGCATGAGGACCCCTGAAATGGCTTTGTATAAGATGGAGTCACAAACCCCTACGATGTTTACTACAGTGGATGAGCCCAAAACAGGCAGCATGTGTGGAGGCATGCCTTGCCAAAAATGCAACAGGAAGCTCTGGACCTATATCCACATACACACAGTAGGGAACACATCTTAAACATTTTAAACACAACGGGTGTTAAGTTTTATAACCCAGACATTCAGAAAAAAAAACAATTTTGAGGAGATACTCAACCTCATCGAAATTGGCTCGTATAACGGTGTCTAGTATTCTCTGGCAGTGAGTTCTGTACATCATGATAAATGTTGAAACCTGGGAATAAATGAGATCATTTAAATGAGATTTATTGTCAATGACATGAAATGAAATGGATTCATTCTACATTTCTGACAATTCGCACATCATTATGACCTCTCATTCCTCCTTAAAACATGCTCTAAAGGTTCCAACAAAATAAATGCCACATAAAATACTTGCGTCCACAAATTTTTGTCAAATGTGGTGTATAAAAAGTGGCTTTGGAGATCAGCAAGCCGTAAACCATTTCAAATTACAGCTCCCTTTTTTTTAAAGCAGGACAGCTAGAGTCTGTACTTTGTTGTGTGTGAGATCTTATTATCTACTTGAAAGATTAAGAGTTCGCTAGGACCCAGCATATAAATCCTCTGGGTCCTTGTTTAAATCCAGACCCAGGAAAGGTGCAGGGGGCAGATGAAAGGAGAAGCAGGAGGGGTGGATGTATGAGAAGAGATGGGGGTGGGTCGGCTGGCTAAAGAAGAAGATAGTCACTGGGTTTTTTAGTGCTCTATTTACCTTCTGTTCTGGCAGAATGGCAGGCAGATTTAGGTCTTTGACATTTGGAAATTCTGGCAGCAGAGTGCCCAGTTTGGAGCGGGGTGAATACGCCACTGTCTGCTTGGTAACCTCTTTCTTGCCCGTCTCATTTACCCAGGCGCCACCCTTCTTGGAGTACATCACATCGTAGTACTGTGAGCTCTCCTTCACCGCTAGGCCATAGTAGTGGTACCTGAAAGAGAGAGAGAGAGAGAGAGAGAGAGAGATTTGCAGACCCAGTTAGACCCAGAGAGTTTTGCAGACCCAGCTAGTAATTGACATTTAATTATATCCAATGTTATCTATAATAAATACATTGATACAACAGTGGAATTAGAGAAGTACTTCAGAGAAATAACCAAAATGATCACATAATAGAAGGAAAAAAGGCACAGACAGTGTCAGTCTCCTAAAACTTACTTTGACTGGCCCCTGGTTCCCAGCCTTCGTGTCGTTAACTGAGGGAACTGCTGCCTTATTATCTATAAGAACAGGGCACATGAAAGCATTTGAAACAGATCACACATTGCTCTTCCTTCACATTTGCAAACTGCTTACAAGTTAGACAGTTTATTTAAATTTACTGGACATGTCCAACATGAAAGGAGGAGAGGTTGCAGTGTATAAAAGACTGGCTCTCCGTTTGACCACTGAAGTTCTTGCCAATTGTCACATTCACAAAATTCATATCCAACAGCTCTTCTTTCCATCTTTTTCCCCCTTTTCCTATGTCTCTCTCTGAGTGTCTGTCTCTCTGTTCTGTTTTTGTCCATGAGATTGGCTCCTTGGTCCAGCTCCCGGTGCAGAAACTTTAGCAAACAGTGGAGCTCTCCATTGTGTGGGATGAAAAAAGAGGCCAAGCTGTGAAGTTTCTGTCAGGCTCGGCTTGATAAATGAGCAGACAGGGAGGCAGCCCCAGCTCTCTCTCTCTTTTTTGTCCTGAATCAATGAAGCCTTCCTAAAGGACACCCCACGCTGCTTCAGCCACTGATCTAACATTCCGCAACATCTCACCCTTCCAAATTTCCTTTAATTACACATTAATCCAGACCCCCTCTCTTTTTCAATATCCTCGGGCAGGAGCTGTGGAACAGGGCAGGGATGTCAGGTGGTGCCGGCGTAAAGAGGTGCTCGGACAGATTGTGGGAACAAGGGGAAGCATGTCTATAGGTTTAGATTGTTAGTTTTCCAGAAAAAGTCAGTGACAGTGATATTCTATTATTCTACTGAAGGTTTGTGGTTTTGCACAAGTGTCTAGAAGGGCTTGAGCAAGGCTCTTAACTCTCACCTTGCATATTAAAAGCTTCAAACTCACCTTGTAATATACTTGTACGATTATAACATATTAAGACCATCTAAATGCATTTAGCGTCTGAAACTGATACCAGTATTTTACGTGTCTTTGAAATAAGCGATAATCCTGACACAATTCAGCTATAATTCTCAGAAGAACTAGTTTGTGAGAACTTACCTTCCCAAAACTAGCAGCATTGACAGGCTGTGTGCCATGCTTCTCACAGAAGTCTAGGTAGTGCATGTAAAGTGCACTGCGAGGGACACACACACCCTCAGCAATCTCGTAGTTCTCCTCCAACCTGGTGAAAACCATCTTATCAACACACTGTTTTTGAAAATTCTACTGTATAACATTTCTTAGAAACATTTCAGAGATCCTGACATTGCAGTGAAGCAATTAAAACCAAGCTTGTATTAGCTAAAGTCAGTAAGATAAAGTCAATACGCACTCTCTTCTCTCTTTCTAATCATTTTGACATGAATTAAATGTTTAATGATAAGTAATTCGATCTTAATTATTAAATCCAACTTTTTTCAGAAAGTCTGGCAATTTTTGCTTGAAAGCCAAAGCTAGTACAATAAAACATCACTGACTATAAAACAGATGAAAAGTTGTTGACTTTGAATCTAAACAATAAATAAAACAGTGGAATAAATTAGGCTGTTGGCACATTTGTATGGCAAACCATGTACAGCTGTTATTCAAAATATTGTTAACTTATATATAATATCTATCTAAAATTATATTTATATAAATATTATATAATAATTACTATTAGTAGGAGTATTATTTTAAATATATCACCTGTATATTTTTGTAACAAAATAACTACAAAAAAGAATTCAGTTACAATTAATAGAATCGATTTCGTTTCGTACCTCACGAAGGTCATATTATGCATATTTTTAAATCATGAGTAGAAACTTACTAAAATTCATATGAATATTATTAATCAGCTATTCAGCTTCATGCATCATAAAACCAATTCATTTCTCAATAACTGTTTTATAACATAAGATTATTTCTATAATTCTATATATTATTTCTCAGTTCTATAATTTAATTCTGGACTTTTATGTCACAAATATGTCAATTATAGCTTATGAGGTTTGTATAGCTGTCACAATTATATTACAAACAGCAAATAGAGAAGAAAACTTGGTGACTGAACAAACCAGGAGCTCCTACATTTATAGCAATTAATAGAGTAGGTGTGCGACATTATATATATATATATATATATATATATATATATATATATATATATATATATATATATATATATATATATAAATTTAAAAGCCCAAACACAAAATATCTTGACAGAAAGAGTTGACGCTACACTGAATAACAATTCTGAATACTGTATAAACAATTCTTAACAATTTTAAATACTGTATAAATTGTGTCATTTGCACATCTACGTCAATCTTTGAACCAGAATGTAATCAAAATAAATTCACCAAGAGCTACAGTGCTGCAAAACATGTTACAGTGAACACTTATGTCCAGCTGTGCTTATAAAAATTAACCTTGGGCTTTTTGTTGTGAATGAAGCTTTTTCTGTCTCATGAAGCAACATGCTTAATATTGAACCAGCCAAATATTCATTGTCCAGTGCATAAAATGACATAAAAGAAACAAATGGTGTTCAATAAAACTGAGTAGCTTCAATCTTACCATTGTAAAGTTGCAGGTGTTGAATGGCGTTTAGATGCCCGGTTGTTTTCCTTCTCTTCATCTTTGACAGATTATAAAAATAAAACAAAACATGATGTTAAATTACGGTTCTAAACTAAAATCACTTGTTCTAAAGAAGAAAAACAAATCTTAGGGTATAATAACTTATTGTATATAAGTGACATGACTTACTTTCGTCTGTGGACATATTCCCTAGGGACGTGTGGCTGGAATAGGGTTTGCTCTCGCTTTCATTCAGGCACCTTTCAATCCAGCTTTCTGTAAAAATGCACAAGTGGAAATGTTTTTTTAAACTATACAGCTATTTAGCTAAGTAACTAATATTCAGCAAAGAGAAGATAAATGGTTTTCCAATTTCCAAGGCCTGCTTTTTTTCCACTGTCATAAGAATCAGAATCAGAATCAGAATTAGAAAGGTCTTTATTGCCAAGTATGTTTTCACATACGAGGAATTTTTTCTAGTACAGGAGCTGCATAAAGCAACAGGTGTTCAATGAGTTGGATGCAAAAAAATAATAATAATTTGATGTAAAACACAATAGTTTAAATTTTTTTTTCTAGTTTGTGAAAGTCTGTGGGGGAAAAAAGTAATATCTGTTATAGCTAGATTTATGCTCAATTTAATCTGGAGGATTAACTGTTAATGCAAGTTTATTTTAATAAAGGATAAAGAGAGAAATTGGTGTCTTTCATCGATTTAGATTTTCACATGAACGCATGTTCTATAGATTTGTCATGATTTATCAAACTATCCTGCCATAGTGAGCATTTATAGTATTTTGTGCTGTTCTTTCTCTATTCTTTATTTTACTGTGACTTTACTAGGGGAAAAAAGCATCTCTCGGGAATCTATACGTAGCCTATTTTGAAGGTGCAGACTAAATTTCCTTGTCAGAAAATATAAGCATAAAACTATTTTGGTAGCATATTCTGACAGGTTCTTTTATGCTCAGAAATAGTCATTTATAGGTGTGCAAAAGTAACGCGCGCATGGGCAGAGGCTCTTGCTGATTTTGGGGCTGTTTCTGTTCTGCATGTTGTAACCGCCATAATACCACACTAAATACTTATTCATACATATATTAAATACTATACTAAATACTGCAACAGCCTCCTTCTGGACATAACCAGAGGTCTGTACTGTTTCCGGCATGGGTAGTGACTACTATCACCATAGCAGCGGTTGCTAAGGATGCGCGTCGGCAAGGACTCGACACATCAGAAGTGTTTAAAGCTGACTTGCAGGAGAAACTTTCTCTAAACTTTCAGTGCAATTGCAATTATTTAACATGCACACAAATGGAATTGCAATTATTTAACATGCACACAAATGGAATTGCAATTATTTAACATGCACACAAATGGAATTGCAATTATTTAACATGCACACAAATGGAATTGCAATTTTTTAACATGCACACAATTGGAATTGTAGTTATTTAACATGCACACAAATGGAATTGCAATTTTTTAACATGCACACAATTGGAATTGGAATTATTTAACATGCACACAAGTGGAATTGCAATTATTTAACATGTATACAAAATCATTTAAAATAACAACGTGGCTGGGGTATATGTCACTGGTATTGAGACGCTATCAGTTCACATTTAATAGTATAGAAAATACAAATAGAAATTGCATGTTGCAGTATAAGATGACCTTTATAAACATATAATAAGATAATTTTGTTAAATCGTGAAGGGTTGAAAATGTAAACAGGCATAAAAATGTAAATATATGTAAAAAAAAAAAAAATACATAAATATATATATGTATTTTATGATCCCTATAAAATATTTGCAACGTGCCGAAAAGCAGTTGGGCCTAATGGGTTTTTAATTGGATCACAACAAAATAGGTCTTCTCAGAAATGTGTTCTCTTAATTATATACTAAACCCGGTCATAATTTACCGGGTTAAAAACAGAAACGTTATTGTTAAAAGTTATCGTAAGGTTTATCCTAGATTCTTGTAATTGAATGATTTGTTCTGTGCGCAGCTTTAGCAGGTCTAAATAATTGGATTAAATCCAATCTAAAGGCGAGAGACGGATCAAAGATCGTTTCTTGTGTGGCACTGAACATCACCGAGAACATCCACAAGAGAAAGGATGTTCTGTTTATTTTTAAATAAATAGAATATTGTACTTAGATTGCTATTCTAATGAATATTCAGTTAATAAGATTTAGGCCTAATATGCACTTTATTATAAACAAGTAAACTGTGGGCATCTTAGATTTAGAAAAAAATTAGCCTACTGTTTCCAGTAACACATACAACAGCACTATTAAATAAAAGTACACTTCAATACACTTCTGTAAGAATGTATTTCACCTTAAGCTACTTTTAAAAAAAGAAGAAATTAAATGCAGCTCGGTGCGTACAGCAGGTGCAGATCTGGGCCTCAAGAAGCAGCCACTTTTAAACTCATTCACCATAAAAATAACTCCAAACCGCTTGTGAAAATTAGAAGCACAAACCAAAAATAACGCATTTAAATTCCAAGTGACCCAAACGCTGCTCAGAAAGTTCAATAGGATTCAAAAGTTGAAAAGTAAATTGTTTGCATGACTAGAGCATGCATCCTCTGCAGCAATGAAAGAGAATAAAATAGCCCTCCAAGTTGTTTATCTCTAATTATTTTAGGCCACCACGGCTGTCCTGCTGAAGGATACTGAAGTATTAAATATTTAAAAAAAAAAAAAAAAAAAAAAAAAAAAAAGAGAGACAGAGAGAAAAAAAAAACTTTCTCTACAATAAGGTTTGCCAATAAGACACAATAAGACATTTCCAAGTCTTGAGTCCCAAAACTGCACAGGCTCCCAAGCATCCAAAAAGCCAGGAGCAGCGCAGCAAGAACCAACCTGTGGATTCCATATCAGGCTCTTCGAGCAGCCCACAGTGCATCCTCTTCCCATCCAATGTCCCCAGGGCTCCTGTGAGAAAATGGCTTCGAGCAGGACTCCCCCTCCTCAGCTCCCTCCGAATCTCCGAGAGCACTGCCTGTCACTGAGACGCATACGATGTGCTGGCTACAGAGAGAGAGAGTAACAGAGAGAGAGAAGATGGTGGTGAAGGTGGTGGTGATAGTGGAGGAGAGGTGGCGGGGGTGAGGGTTGGAGCGGTGGGGGGGGATTGGGGGTCAGAGACTCCAGAAATCCAGAGGGGGGAAAAGCCAGAGCCGTCAAAATGTTTGCTGATGTTTCATGGGAAAGGGGCTGATTTTATAGGAGCCCTGATGGGGGACATGTCATTGATAGGCTCGGCAGGCTGATGAATGGCTTCGAGTCAGATGGGGATGTGGCAAGGCTCACTGGAAGTCTTTTGTGGGGCTGTTTTGAATAAGAAAAGCTCCCTCCCCAGAAAAAAAGAGGCTTAGATCTACGCAATCCCAGCACTGTGGCCTCCCCGTCTCCCATTATAGCATTTAATACGTTTTCATACCCCCTCCCTACACACACATACACGCACTGCCCCCACTGTCTCCGTTTTAAAGTTCTTGATCCAAGGGCCACTTTTTGGCCCATTACAGAACTTTCTTGATGTCTGCATCTTCTCTGGTAAATCCAAATGGTATTTCATGAAGCAAGCTAACAAACTGCATTGTAACAGTTCATTTTAAAAATTTAGGCAGATTTATAAAGTTTGAAATATTCTTGCCACTTTTCTAATCGAGCATTGGTATATTTCACTAATACAAAAAAACAAAACAAAATGGCACCAAATCTTGAAAAGTGAAAAAAAGAAAGTTGAAGAATTTTGTCAAATCCGCTCTTTCGCAAACAGCATTGGTTGACCCCCTCCCCTTCTGTCTCTCTCACTCTCTCCTTGTACCAACCTTATTTTAGTGTGCTGGGAGGAGAGCGTTGGCCACAAAAGGGGGAAGTAAAAGTGTAGAGCCTGAGGCAGGGAGGCTCTGATGGAGTGCCTGCGAACTGCAGAGGGGAAAGCTGTGATTAGAATATGAATGGAACCACAGGGGGGAGATAGAAGGAGAGAGAGAGTGAGCAAGAGAAAGGGGGATTATTGCTGAACTGCTCCCCACATGGTGGATAGAGGAGGAAGACTCTCCAGCACTCCGTGGGCTCAAGTATGGTTTACTGGGGTTACATTATAACTGTGTGGCTACTTGTTGCTCCTTAAAAAGCAAAAGAGAGAGCAGGGCAGGTAAAGAACATATTAAACAACTTCTAAATGTTTCTATTCCCCCAGTGGCTGCCAGATCTTACAACATGTCATGCAGATAGGAAATGGGATACAAGCTGAATGCATCAGACTTAAGGATCACTTGTGAGTGCCTCATTAATTCCATGTTTTCATGTTGTACACGGTCAAAGATGGTAAGATGTTAGGAGGAGCTTCTGTTCTCCTCCTCAAAAGACATCCTCTTTCTGTTTTATTACACGCAGTCTCTCATTAAGTCCTCATTAGTTAGGGCAGGTGCAGTCTCCTAAAAGAGACAACAGCACACCCCACCTCCCTCCAACTTTTATCAGCGAGTCACTGTCAGTGCCCTTTCTACAGCATTCTCCCAATCAAAAGCTTCCAGAACGGCTTAGTGGGTGGCGGCAAGCTTTGAATGCTGGACGTTTTATTAGTGTAAAAAGCATCAGAGGAGGAAGGTGGCCAACAAGCACTTTTCCCTTGTCAGTGTTGTCACATTAGCACTTAATCAAGGACACAATACTTTCACCTCCATCCTTACCATCAGGCCAGCTGGGATAAACACTTCCTGTTTCACTGACCCTTCATCCCTAGCAGAGGTTAAATCGGGTGGGTGTGCTGGGGAGTGCCGCTCTGGGACCATTGATTTATGCAAACAGCAAAGAGATCTGATCTTTGCTACTTTAATATGGTGAAAATGTCAAATCATAGCATAGTATTTATTCTTTTATTTCATGCAGCTATTTATCATTTTACTGTATCATGCATTTTTGTCAGAAAGGAATTAAAAGTAGTTTGACAATTGTAATTAATGTCAAATCTGACCAACAAGGAATTCTGCAAACATTTGATTTTTATGACTTTTATAATCCTATTTCAACCATTTTAGTGTTATTAGAGTCACATCTATTTCCACGTCGCTCTCTGGTTACTGGTCCAATAATAAAGCAGTGACGATAATAAATTTATGAAACATCACAATATTTCTAAATAACTTAAAGAATGATTTATTACTTACATAACCATACAGAAAATACATTACTTTATAAGAGCACAAATGAATGAACCAGGCATTTCAATGAATTCTTCTTCATTGGGGAAAAAAAAAAAGGAAGCTTGAAGTAGGCACTTTTTCTACACGCAAACTAATTTTTCCAACATTTGGGAATATTGTGATATACAAGCTATATTACATCCTCTGTATATTAATGCAGAGATTTTCTCTTAATGTGTCAAATGTCTTATTTAGGCTCAATGTAACCAATGATGGTTTTCAAAATGTCAAACATGCAACAGAAGCCTCAGCAACAGCATGTCATAAATATGCAAACTGAGATATGAATCTACATCAGCACATGAATCTACATGGACTTTGACAGTCCAGTGTTTTTTTGGCCTGAGTATTAGCAGCATCAGTGAGCAAGCTCAGTCGTTGTAGCGTGCCAGTCTCAGGCGAGGCACGATGTTCATAGACTGTAGTTCCTGGAAGAGCAGCTTGCAGGCGTAGGGAATGCGCAGAGATGAGACGTGGCACGAGGACTTACAATAGTGGCACCTGCGGCACACAAAGAAACAGGAGTGAATACAAAGCCTAAAATCTGGATATTCTGTACACAACAAAATGGATTTAGTGCTGACCATCCAGAGTATCCCAGCAGCCCACACTGGTCACACACGTCCACTTCAAAAGCATCACTGGAGATCATGAGGCGCTCTAGCAGCAGCATGCTGGCCCCGTAGCCAATCAGACAGTCCCTCTCCATCTCCCCCAGACGCAGACCTCCGTCCCGGGAACGACCTTCTGTAGGCTGTCTGTGGACACCATGGACACGTGTGTACTGTCATGTTATGCCTACTATAAGGCAACTACTACAAGGCAGTAATAATCATTCACAGAGTTCTCTACAGGATCCTTTTTCATAGGACACTTCTGTTAATAGTAAACATATCAACTGACTGACCAATGGAACCCTGTTTTCAGCAAATGCTAAGACACAAATTTGTACAGAGCTCCCAAGTGGGTGTAGGGGGCACACTTTAGCCTCGACAAAACTGCGGACTGGCATTTTTTGGGTGTCAGGAGGAAACCATGGAACCCAGATGGAGAATATGGAAAACTTCATGCACACAATAACCTGAGCTACGATTGAACCTGGAATCCTGTAGGCACAATCATACCAACTGCTGTGATGTCTCTAGCTTGCATTTATTTTTAAATTTGCTTTCAAATCCCCCTGTTCGATTCTGTTGGTATTCTGAGAAAAAAGGCTAACTAATTTAGTTAATTTTGCAATGGAGATCAGAAAAATATCTCTAGGGGAATAGTACTCAATGACTTAAAAATGATCATAACTTTACAGTGAATTTAGTGGCCATCCTAAAGCAGTTATGATTATACCTGGTGAGCACTGCTCGCGGGCCTCGTGCTCTCGCGTGCATCTTATCCAACACCATGTGCTTTAGTTTCTGGTAGTATACTGGACCAAAGTAGATGTAGGCTTCCAGAGGTTCGCTGTGTAAACACAAGGAGTATATAGGCATGTTAGTAATCCAAATAATGAAGTTTAATTATGGAACAGCATTCAATGGATGGCAATGTGATGACATTTTCATGGTTCTATAGTAAAGCACACTGTGTTTTAATAGGACATTAAACACACATTATGTATCTGTCTAAGCTATTAAAATGCATCATTCTGAAAATACGATAAAGCAATTTGAAATCTAAATGATGTTGTTACCCTGTAATGCCGGATGTGACGAAATCTTTGCCCTGGTAGTTGTATCCATAGCGAATAAGATCCTCACACACATCCTTCACTTTACTGCCCCCGAATGCTGTGCCATAGTGAAAACGCCCGTCCAGCACACCTGCTTTTCCAGCCAATAGCTCGATCAGCTTCCCGACCTAGCGCAGTAAACATGATGCAAATAAGATAAACACCTCCATGCTTTAAGCAGCTCACTCTTATACACTAGTTGTAAGCTGGGAATTAACCTGTTGCAGTTATGCTGCGAATTTAAACACGGATATTAAAACTGTGCATGACGTCAGAGCTTTTGCAGCTGGAGAATGTGACATCACGGACATGGTCACGGTCCACTGCACCGGTGCCTTTGCACAAAAAGGGCTGAATGGCCTTTGACCTCCTGATGCTGAAAGGGTGAATCCTTTTCTTCTACTTACACCAGTATCCATCTGAGAGCCTGCTGGGTGCACCCAAACACACACTTCAAATTGTGTGTTGGAAAATAACCCCCAAAAAAAACACACTTGTGCTAAATGACTTAAACTGAATTTCTTTGAAAATCATACTTAAATCAAATTAAAAAAATAAAAATGCATGTTGCAAAATGCAAAAAAAAAAAAATCACTGCATGGCAATTCAAAACTTTAGTGCATAGAATATTTAAGGTTGAAAAAAGGTTTATGGTTAATGGTTTAGGAACAAAATATTTTTATAAATAGAAGTTCTATAAAAAATAGGGAAGAGAATTAAAAAAAAAAAAAAAAAAGACCTTTTTTGCTTAAAACTTTGTTGCTCCACACCATCAGCACATGAGCAGTGGGCACTTTCTAATTAAATCTAAGGGCTTGAGAATGTTCAACTCTTGCTGCTAAGCTGTCATTGGTCTGGTTCTCAGCTGCATTTTCACTCAAGAATCGACTAAATGAACAAACGTAATTGTAGCAATACTTATTACATGTACTTCAGCATGAACTCCAGTGGAATTCAATTAACATTGATTGATTCATTTCCACTGGATGGGGCTTACAGTCATTCTGGAGGGGTATCCATGTGGGTTCATGATGATGTCTGGACATATCCCCGAGTCGCAGAACGGCATGTCCTCCTGAGGGACGATCAATCCACACACACCTGTGGTGGGAAAAATGTACAACGTTGAAAACATCAAAAACGCAGATGTAAATTATGCAAGGTGTTTAAACAGTGATCAAAGGCTTCGGTTATTGTGGAAATGGTACCTGGTTCACTTTTATGATTATTTCAAAGGATCTACATATATTATTTTTGTTATGTAATATTTGTCAGTACCAAACCAATGCAAATATTCAGGAATGTCTTCATGTTTTATCATTTTCCTTTTGCCCTACAACTAAAGTGCTAGCTGTGTGGTTTGTCAGAACAAAATCAAACAATATAAACAATGTTAAATATAAATGCATGTAAAGGCATTGTACAGCTATATAACTATTATTTTCAAATCTGATTATTACTGATATTCCTTAACAGAGCAGCTTGGAACAGTTGGGGTTGAAAAGCAAATCGACATTCCATGATGTTTGTGTTTATATTCAGGTAATCGCATGATGGATGATCCGCATAAAAAGTAGGCGGATTGAAAGTGTATAACTGTTGATATGAGGAGATTTTTATATAGCATTTGTCAAGGAGTTTGCTGTATTGTGACCCTCAAAGATGTAACTAGGTTATTTGACACAGATAAAGGATGGAGGTTTTTCAAAAGGGTTAGTGATCAAAAGGGTTTTATTAGTGAGGGAACAACATAATATATTCTAAGTGATAAGATTAAATTAAATATTAAATCATACCTGCTACGATGGGCTGTATAAACTATATTTTTTTTGCATTCGTTTTTTGACGTTTATGAAGAATAAAATAGCATAATCTTTTTCATCTCAAATGCAGTCCCATACACAACAACCCAAAATCTAGAGTTACACCATCTGCTACGTGCAAGTACTGCAACGCTTTAAAAAAAAAAAAAAAGTTTATCCTGCATTTCAACCATCAGTTTCTTACTAACAGACTGCTGAAAAAGAAACGTATGCTGTGTGGATATCTGCATATGATAGTGATCAGGTCTGCTGACTTTAGAGAAAAGGCGAAACAGGGGCATTAGCCATTCACAAGGTGGGCTAGAGAAGTGGTGCACAGCTCCGAGTGTGAGCGCAAATGTTTGCTCTGAGGGACAGAAGAGTGTGGAGCAAACACATTATTGGGCCATTTGCAAGTTGTAAAAAGAGAGTGGGCAGGAGCAGGAAGTGAGGAGAGGTGCTCGGGCAGACAGTGAGAGAGGGATTAAACTTCTGTAACTTCCCCTTGCTGTGCCACACACAAAGGCAGGACCAGTCCGTGAGCGGAATGGAATACGTCCGTGTGTAAAGTGAGGACAAGCCTGAAGATATCTAGTCATGATGTTGAGGTCATTAACCCTGAGTACGTTATGCACTACAATCAGAAAGCTAAATCTATTCACAGTGAAGCAGCAGAGAATTTTCCTGCTGATGTTTTATTCAGAATGACGATAGCTGGGTTAAAAATAAATATACGTTTACCACAGTGTTTCTGAATTAAGAAATCTAATAAGTGACAGTGTTTATTCGTTTTCTAACAGCAAGGCTCTGACAGAAGTGCTGGCTATAGTTCAAACCGGAGGTTACAAATGCGCCTGATTAAATACGTCGTAGTTTCTATAGCGACAGCTAAATCTGCGGAGCCTGTATGTTGGTAGCTCTATAAACATGCAATTATTTATATGGCGAATTTTTCTTTAAGAGGTTTAGCGAGCCTATCTGGAACGCTCAGGTGTCAGCACTTTGTTCTTTCTTTCTAGCAACAAATGCATTTTTTGGTTATTAACTAAAAGAAACAGAAAGAGGCAGGAGAGGACACAAGTGTCAGAACATGAACTTTTCTCAAGGACGATAACACACTTCATAATAAGCTGTTGCAGGAAACTAATCAAACTTTGGGGTGGTAATGGATCACACTGCACTGTTGAGTATCTTCTTTCTTACTTACTTTACTTCAACAACACAGCTCATTTTATTCCTTGACTATTGGACATTATAACCCTGTTTATCTAGGTTTGATTAAGTATCCAATGTGTCAGGATAAAGTACAACACAGAGGCTTACCTTCACACTGAAAAATCTAAACTATGTACACAAAAATAAACATGTAATAAAACTAGAGTAGAATTAGTAAAGCATTAAAAAAAGTGATTAAAACGATATAAAAATGTAAAAAAAAAAAAGAGTCACTCATCATATTCACTGTTGTTTATTTGGTGAGCGAGTGAATGATGAAAGAGGCATGAAATCAGCAGAGAAAAGGTGGTGAGCATTAAGAGTCCACGGCCCTCCATCACACCCCATACAGCCTCAGACTGGCAGCTCACACAATAGGCCCTACCAACACGGCTCAGCGAGAGTGTGTGTTTATGTCTGTGTGTTTGGGTCACTGGTGAATAATTAACCAATTTTGCTCTGTTGACCAGAGCTTATGAGACCAGTCAGAGTAAGCAGGATCGGTGAAGGGGGATGTAAGTAAATAGTAAAAAAGACAAAACCCCGGTGAAACTTGCCTACTAGAACTGGCACCAGTGCACTGTGGGATATCCTCGGTTGGCTCTTGGTACCAGTATAGCTGCCAACTTTTTTCCTCCAAATACATAATTTGTTTAAATATTTAATCCTGCAACTGTAATCCTGCTTCTCTTTTAATTCTAAATTCCTAATTATCTGGCCTATAAAAAAAAAAGAAAACGGGTTAAAGCTCTAAAAGAAATGTAATATAATCATTTTTTTAGACAGAATATTGGATGATGAGTGAAATTAAATTCATGTTTACATTTACTATTAAAATGAAACCAGAAGGAAAATCTAAGAAATTGCTAAGTACTACTAACTAAATTACTGCCTCAAAAACAAAAACTTTTTTTTTTTTTATTTAATCCATGGTTCTCATCCTTTCCTTGTGAAAATCTTATTTAGTCTTATTTTAATAACAGAACATCTATTTTCCATGTCTGGAAATAAACCCCATGGACTCTCAAACATTTGGCCAACGTAAAAAGGTGGTCTATAGTAGTGGATTAGATCGCTATATCATCTCAGACTGTCCTTCACTTGCACTTTCAGACAATTCTATTCTTCAAAACAATTAATTTAAGGATCCCAACAAGTAAAGTTTATAGCCTCTAAGCTTTTCAGCAGCACTTGGGAGATTATGCTTAAACGCATTCCTAAAACACATTCAATTATACCAAAACAACGGACTGGAAGCCAAAACCACAGAAAAGGCCTTCAAGAGAACCGCACTGACCCTTTCAAACAATAACTGTCCTGTGTTAGCCCAGTCTAGCAGCTCTGTGCCACTCCTTTAAATACCAAAAGGCTCGGTAAAAAGAGCAGTAAATAGCATCCCGGGCTGTTTGCAGCTAACCCCTCCCTGACCTCTGATCACTCTCATGGGCCGTGATGAGTGCCCAAGGACAACCTTGGTTAATGAAATGAGTGAATTATGCATGGCGCCAGTTAGTGTGCTGATTAAACCATCATCGTGGCCTGGGCTCTCAGCAGAGGTGCGTGGAAACAATGGGGCCTGTAAACACTTTTTTCCCAGGAGCAACACGGCTGTAATAAATTTGCATACGCTGCTTTGGGACAAAGGGCTAATTAATTGAAAAACAGCCTTCAAAAAAGAAGGTGGAGAGCAGGACCCTGAATCTGAATACATGTTGAGACTAGGCAGGGAAATAAAAAAAATAAAAAAAAAAGACCCTTGTACGTTGAGATTGCACACACAGAGAACTCACATTATCTTGTATGTGACTAACTGGCAGTGAAATTCTGGCTAGGTCTTACAACCAAATACATGTTTTTAGAATCATCTACTGTACCCAAAGCAAGAGAGAGCTGTGAACGCTGGTCTACCTTTCTGCCCGTGCCTACTGCTGAACTTGTCTCCTATCTCAGGCCGACGTGTTTGCCGGAGCAGGATCTTGATCAGAAATGCGTCCTCGGCGTTTGAAGACATCATCACCTTTTCGATATACGAATCTGTTGAGCCCTTGTACCTGTGTGTACAGGAATGTCAAAGTCAGCGGTCATGTCCTTAAAATAGTACAAAAGAGAGCATCACATGAACACTGGCTCTTGGGCCGAAAATATATCCTGGATCAGATGCAGATCATATTGGGTACCTGTGCAGACACATTTGTACACACCTAGGGGTAAATATTAGGTCACTACCTGCATTTTTTGGAGGTGGAAAGACCCAGAACAAATACAAAAAAATTTTTTTTCTATGAGTCTCACCTCATAGTTTATTGGCAGTATAAGTGTGACCATCACTAATTATACTGTGTGTGGGGTAAACAAACTCACGTGATTGGCACATCTCTGTATTGTGGCTGGCCTGGCTGGGTACTGCCCTCCAGTGGTGTCTGGGTGACTGTGGGCATGGACTTATTCACCAGAACCTGCTTATTCTCCACTCGCTCCCCTGGTACACAGCACACAAAGATCTCACTGTGGATATAAATCTTATTCTATTTCTAAACCCTATTTTCTATCCTATCTAATTTCGGGATATAAATTATATCTTATTGTATGTATACTGTTAAGTGGCGTATACTCATTAATGTGCATGCTCATTTGCTCCCTCTGTGCTATGCTCTAATGACATAAATCTCTCCTGTGCTCACCAGGGGAGCAAATGCCATCGGCGTCCAGGATGCTGTGTCTCCAAATGGGCTTCCGTGTTTCTGCATCCAGCATGGGACCCATGACCTTGTCAAAGGTCTGATTAGTATAACGTCTTAGCGTGCACTTTGCGTTCTTGTATACAAGACACCTGCCAAAACCTGAGATGAAGGAAGAAAAAGCATTTCAAGTATGGTTGAATATGGAAAAGGTTATTCTCTAATAATTGTTAGATGTTTGGTATTTAAAGTGGCTGGGATCAAATTATATTGTTATATTACTATTATAACGTGATTCATACAGAGCATCCTTACTGGGAGAATCAAAGCCCTGCAGCACCAGGGCAATAACCTCCATCAAGGATCCAACACGCCTCATGTAAGAACTGTTTTGATGGCCGTGGTCCAGCGAGTGTCTCCACAAACTAAGGAGGAGCTTTTTTTCCCCACAAGCCATCAGGAGGATGAACCCACAACCACCCTTTCCTTTTAGCTCAGTACATTTAAGCACCAGCTAAATTTTTATTTTAATTCCTTTGATTAAATCAGTCCAGTGTATAAAGTCTACTGACTGCCTTTGGACTTGTATTATCAGAGGGTTTAAAGTAAAAGATGTTACTTAACACCGCAATACATTCTGAAATTCTTGGTCCTGGATTTCACACTCAAGCTCCATTAGTAATAGATAAATGTCCGGTTGAAAAACGCTTCATACTGTAACTGTTCTCTAACTGTACCGTACCGTGTCCTGTCACTGGGGTGGTACTCTTTTACACTTTAACATAAATGTTCTAACCTTGTGTCATGCACATTTAACATGATTTAACATACATAAATGGCCCATAATTACTTTTTAGAGTAAATACATGCACCTTTTTAGGTAAAACATACATAAAAGTTAAATCAAAATATATACACACCTTTGAGGTTAAACAACAAGAGAATATATCTTAACAGTATTTTTCAGTGTGTGTTCATACAGCTGGTTGTCTGACTATTTGTGAGATAATATTTGGGCACATAATGATGTAATCATTATTAAATGTTGTCATGTTTTTGATTTGCACTTACCTCTGTCGAGAGAGGCCTTATTTAGTACCAAAGCGTCCTCTATATCATAACCGCTGTAGCTCATCACGGCCACTGTAGCGTTCTGACCTGCAGGTAGCTTCTCAAAGTCGATCAGTTCAATGGTCTTGGTCTTTACCATGGGCCTCTGTGGATAAGCTAGCAGGTACATCAGTGTGTCTATACGATTCCTCTGGTTATAGCCAATAGTGCCTGCAGAAAATAGAAACGCTTCTCAGTAAATAGGCAGACAAGAGACAAAGATGTGAGCTGATAATGTGTCTGGTGGAAAATATCTAGTATTAGCAGGTTGGTATGATCACCTTCTATAGCCCTACAAATGAGTGGGAAAACAAGCTAAAAAAAATAAAAGTCTCTCATTTACTACTTCTCGGAAATTACAAAAAAAAAAAATAAAAAAAATGCACAGGCGTTATAAAATAAAATAAAAATGAATGAATTCTTCATACACAATGATTCAAATTTAAGACTAGGCTAAATCTGCATCCCTTAAAACTCCCCTAAATAACCTCTTCATGCTTAACTAACTTCAGGCTGGTGGATGTGAGTGCATTTAAAGTGACAGTATCTTTAGCTGCAGCGTTCCAGCATGATGCGGTCTGACAGAGGACCGTCTCCTTAATCCACCCGGGCAAAGTTATGAAAGAATAGCGGCCGTCCCTTGAGGCCTTGACATTTGTCAGATGCTATTACTTCACAATCAGGGTACAAGCACACAGTGTGTGAAAATAGGTCCGGGGCCACACAGAGAGATTTGCACATGTATGGGGGCCATCCGCAAAAAACCCACAAGAGACAAGGGCGAGGATATCGGGCCAAACGTAGCTGAAGTCTCATTGGTTTTGTAAAGACCAAGGGGGGCAGGAGTAGTTCTGGTAACCAGGGAGCGGTGTGTATTCTCTCTCGCTCTCTGGTGCAGCTGAGCACACTAACCCTCTACACACACTGAGCAAGACACAATGAATGGCTAATGACACTTGGGGAGACCATGTGTAGCAGCCCTTTTCCCTGCCCCACACACACACACACACGCTGGCAGGAGATGTTTGATGTACACAAACATCCACACTTACTTTAGTGTGTCTAAGCGTGTGAATGCCACCGTGAACATGAATATGCCTTAGAGTGTGTGCATGTGAGTCTGTGTATACCATACACGGTTATTTAGTTGTAAAAATGATGAGGTTGGAAACACAGCTCTTACCCATGGCCTGCTTGCCCATAGCACACTGATAGGTATTCCTGGGGGACTGGTTATGATGCGGATAAGGAATCAATCCAGCACAAACCCCCAGCAGAGTGAACGGCTCAATTTCCAAATGAGAAGTGTCCCTGAAACACACCAATAGACATACACTGGAATTTTTAGTGTTCATGTAAACAATTGGCTGCCACCTGCATTTGCCAGGTTATCTAAAATGTCAGACATGACAATAATAAAAGACTGTTATCAACTATGTATTCAGTGCATGTATACAGTTAATCTGATCTCCTTTGTTTTCATGCATCTGCACAAATACAACCAGGTGGTGAAAATGGCTTACACTGTCGTCTTTGGCTCAAAATAGCCTTCGCCTTGTATGCAGTGAAACCTTTTATCTCATATTAGGTAAATTAAATAATTAAAATTGATTCTTGATTGAAACGTTGACGCTACCACCACTTTTTTTCTAAACAAAGTGAACCACATTATAAATAAAAGTAAACCACTTTATAATAAAACCTACTTGCTGATCATGTGTTCATACAGAGCAATGCTGCAGTCATTCTCCTCATTCACATCCAGATACTCCACCAGACCTTCATGAAGAAAGTCCTCAAAGCTCCTGTAGGGAAATAAAGGAGGTGTGTTTATTTAACCAATAAATAACAGGGTAGATAAAGCAACCTGAATACACAAATGTCTGCCAAACGCAGCTTTATTAAAATGTGAAGACAAAAAGAAAAAACAGAAAGAAGGCTTGTTCGAGCCTCTTTTCAAAATCAATGAGTGTTTCAACTATTGATCCCACTGAAGTGCACCTGTAGCCCTGAGACAGCTCCTCGATGTGTTTGTTCTTCACAGCCGGCTGCCCGTTCTTCACGATTATGTAAGGTCTGACAAAGCACAACACAACAACACAATCAGCGCTGAATGAAGCTTTCACTATTATCTGAGAAACAGGCTCAACACCAGAAATAAAGCAAGACACTCATGTTACACTAAATCACAACTGTGCCACAGAGGATGACGTTGAAACGATGGCACGTTTAGTACTGCAGCACGAATACCAGAAATAATTTCTCTATCAGGTTAAACAAAGGATATGACTGACTGTCTTTATCGTTCATTTTGATTTTGATATGACATTCTACAAAAAAATAAATAAAAACACAGACATTTTGGGAAACCAAACCGACCACAAGGTAACTATTAGCAAAAATAACTGTTCAAGCAGGATTAATATTTCCTGTCCTGTGCACAAAAACCAAAACAACAAAAAAAATTCTTCTTAAACCTGAAGACAGCCAAAAATATTTGGAGCACAAAACAGAGAGAGTTCAGCATCCATACTTTAAACAACCTGAAATGTTCAGCAAGGACGCTGAGGTTCTGTACCTGCAGAGGCGCCCCCCGTCAGAGGAGATATACACACAGCGGTCGGTCACATTGGTGGAGATGGACACAAACTCGTTAATGAAACCGGCTCTTCTCATCAGCCTGAATGTGTTGATGAGCTTGTGATGGTCTCGAATCACTCCTAAGATGTTACCTGTACAAGCACACATGAGGTTTTATGTGGTATCTCAGCTGACATGTTGGTTAGTAATACGTTTGTTTGGAATTAATCAAATGCTATGCTTATATACCTTATAAGAAATCGTTCTTAAAAGGTCAAAAACGTGAATGTGCTTTTAAAAAAATTCCTAAAATAACTTTTTTTGTAAATAAATAAAGATCAGATGATGCTTCTGCATGTGAGAGAATAGGTGTTACCATTCAGGAAAACAAGGAAAACACTGGGGTAGGACAGCTCCTCGCCACACAGCAGATTGACGTCCTCCACTCCCAGGTTAAAGGCTAGCTTAATAATGGGTCCATCCTCCATGTCGGTGGTGATGTGCGTCATCAGAGCCAGATTCTTCACCAGACCACAAGCCTGAATCACAAACATTCAATACGTGCATTTAAAATCTCGGCACAAGGCTGAGGCAAAAACAAAATAAATAAACAAACAAACAAACAAACAAACAAATAAATAAATAAGAATAGGCTTCAAATAGCTATTCAATTTTGGATCATCTTTATGTAGTAGATTTTCTTATTATTTGTAACAATTTTTACAGAATATTGCCATAAACTATTCAGTTTACTATTCATTGAGTACAACAGGGAGTGTGTGTGGTTACAAGTCTGAGAAATGGAACACTGCTGGTCTTCATTTCTCGAATACATTTAAACAGACCTTATATAAATTGTGATCAGGTCATTGATCAAATAAATGTATGTTTAAGAAATATACATTTACTGATCGCTTTTACAGTTGTTTTTTTTAACACCGATCCGTTCATTCATTCAATTGTCCAATAGTGACTGTGGCATCAGAAAAATGATTTTTTCTGTTTTTGGTTTTCTGCTTTTTTTTTTTGGTTCTTTGATAATTCCAAGAATAAGAAAGCACACAGTTGTTCCTAATAAAGTGTTCAGTAGGTGTTAGGATCAAGATATTTAATAAAAATTGTAAACACAAATTCTACTTTTTTTTTTTATTGAGAAAATATTCCAATGTAAAGCCCTGATCATGAAGGATAAGTGCAGAGTGCTCCTGTTCTTATGCATTAGATTAACAAAAGTTTCTACTCATTTTTATATAGACATGTACTGACCTCTCCTTCAGGAGTATCTGAAGGACAAAGCATTCCCCACTGTGAGGGCTGCAGGGAGCGCGGTCCGCTCACCTTCCTAGTCTTCTCAAACTGAGAGGAAATGCGCGTCATCATACCCAAGGCTGAGATGAACGAGAGACGCGACAGCACCTGCGTCACTCCTTGCCTGTCCATCTTAAACCTCTTCAGAGACCAGTTCCCCTGAGGACAGCACACAGAGAGACAGAGTGAGGTGTGAAGGTATCTAACACGCAGAACAAACGGTCATTAGGAATAGGAAACTAAAAATAGGTTCACAAAGAGCCATCAAGACATTAAGAGATAAAGGCTGTTATCACTGTAGTAGAAACCCTTGAGTTTAGTGTGTATGTGGGGACATTGCAGTATCAGAGCTTTCTGACTTTATGCCATCACAGCTTCCAGGTTAACAGTTTACTTATATGCCCTGTATATACAACCTGCAGTACGTAGCAGAAAGGGTGGAACCGTCAGCATCACTTAAAGTCATTTGAGATCCAGCTCTTGATATAAAACTTCGCAACTGTACCATCTCAGACTGCTCATTTCCAGCTTTGTTTATGTCAGAAACTCACGGTAGAGATGGCGTTAACCATGCCGTTTGTGATCTGGTCTTGCCGCATGTGTTTCACCACGTCGAACTGGGCCGCTCTCTGCTTGGGTATGATCTGGTCAGCGATCTTCTTCAGCTCAGAGTTAAATTTCTTAAATAGATCCTCAAACAGCAGAGACAGAAGCTGAAGGAAAGATCAAACAATACATGATTTCAACAAGTTCCACAGCAGTTCCACAGCACTCTAGAGGTCTAAAACTGACAGGTCAGAGTGACTAAAACAGGGAGTAAAGCACAACAATGCTGCACTAAGCTGGAATCTTTCGATTAGAGCATCAAACAATTCAGTGTGCTTTGAGCATTCAAACCTCCTTCTATTCATTAATTCCTGTCAACGCTCCTCTACTTCACGTCTCTTTGTTGTTCTGATTCCCGAGTGCCACTTCCAAAAAACAACCAACTTTATTAACTCCATCTGGCTCCTACAATATCTCATTCGGTCTCATCACCCTCTGGGTGCTGCAGCATGTAATAACCAGGTGTGCTCGTGTTCTGATAAGGCTGACCTGGCCTTTCGCCCGGGGCTCTCTCATCCTCACTGAGACTCTCCAATAGCAGCTTGCCTCCATTCAGTAATATTAGCATACATCAAAACAAGCAGACCGCACTGAAATTAATAAAGAAATTAAGCTTCTGCAGCACAGCAGAGCCAATTAGTTGAATGTCAATGAATCATAATTGAGGAATGAAGAGATTGACAGTGTTGGGAGTGTGTGTAAGCTCTGCTGAAAGGGCTTGCTTTGCTCACTAGCCTCACACACACACAGTTCACCCCTAGAGAGGGTTGGTTGGGGGAAATTAAAGGACTTAAGACTGCGGTAATTACATTATCAGAGCCGGGCTTGTGGATTAGCTCAATCGCTCCCGTCAAGGCAGCCATTCTTTTGTCACGGCTGCGCTAAATAATAATAAAAGCCAGAAAGGCCTGAGCTTGGCTGGGCTGGGATTTGGGTGCTGCCTCTGCTCTGCTGCATATCTCGCCGTCAACAAAAGCAGGCGAGCTGGGAAACGGGGTGGGCAAAACACAGAGGAGACAAACAAAGCGGCGGGGCAAATAATGAAGGTATTAATAAAAGACAAGGAGGGCAGACACAAAGAGGAAGATGAAGGATTGGGAGGAAGCCAGGCATGCAGGTCTGAGTTCAGTTTCACACAGGAGCGGCGATGTGTGGAAAAGAGAGAAAGAGAAGCCGGAGTCAAAGGCTGGAAATCTGAAAGATCCGGAAAACATTGTAATCTAGAAAAAGGCCCCATTATGAAGATAAGTAAGATGGTAAAGACAGCACACTGAGGAGAGAAGCTCTCAAACAAGGAAGAGTTTAAAAAAAAAAAAAAAAAGGAAAAAAAGCATAATATTCACAGTACATGCTTATCTCAAACTCAGCCACAAAATGTGGCACAACCATGCTCTCAGGTTGAAGCAAAAAGCATTAAAAAGCTGTCAGTCAGCCTTAATTAAATTAGGGGCGGCGTGAATAAGGCCGAACAGGGAGGAGGGGCTGCTTATAGGAGCAGACATTGTATACAACCTATTTGTAGACTCTAGAATCTGTAGTCATCAATCTCCTCTCACTCAGACTGCTTCAGAGGCATGTGTGCGCATTTTTGCATTACATCCATCATCCATACCTGCCCGGCCAACTCGAGACGCTTGTTTCCATAGTAATCGCGATCGTCAACTTTGTTGTTGCCTTGAGCAAGAATCACCCTGCGCACCATGACAGCCAGATAAATGCATTTCGCTCTGAAGTTAAACTCCTTTACCTGGAAAAAAAAAAAGAAAAGGCCACGCTACTAAATAAACCATCACACAAAATTTACATATGAGAAATTTAACAAGGTCATGATCAATGAAAAGAAAAAAGCTTGAGAATAAAAGCCTAAGTTTTAAAGACAGAGACTCACAGGTACGTGGGTGAGAATGGTGGAAGCGAGCAGCTCTCTGGCTTCCTCCATCTTGGTTTTCTTCGGTCCACCCCACATGCGTTGACGCCGTACTTTGTTTCCTATGTACTTCAGAGCCTAAGATAAAGAAAACACAGTCACAGATGCTTTAGAAGCTGGAGGTGGTTTGTTTCAGCAGAAGGATTTCCGATTACACACACACACACACTTGTTACTTTCAAGTCAAGTAAAAAAAACTTTATATCAGTGAACACACAGGATAGCTCAAGGTTCACCTACTCGCTAAATACGTGTTAGTGATCGGATGCACAATCGCTCATCTGACGCACACACCTGAGCTTGGTACTGCTTATTCGACCACAAAGGTTAAAGGTCAAATGTGTATTCCCCCCCAGACCACCCACTCTGGCCGAGCGAACAATCGTGAAGCTGTAACTGTTGAACCAGCTGAAGCCTCGCTGAATCTGCACCGTTAAATCTGCAAAAATCTTTTATGCAGCTCTTACTTAGCTTTATATTAATGCTCTTGTTCCAATATGTTAGTTTTTATAGTAACAACTTTCACAGGAACTTTAAAGAAGCTCCACATACACAGATTTCAAAAGATTATATTTATATATAATATAATCTTTTGAAATCTGTGTATCAAGCTATATCAAGTTATAGCTGTTATAAGTAGCTGCTTCCTCACCAGAAGCTCCTTTTACTAGAAGTTCTCTTGTAGAAAGAAGAAAAATCTAAGTAGCTGCAAATACTGCTAACATTTAATACTTAAACTTAAAAAAACTTAACACTTTATATATATATATATATATATATAAATAAACTGATATATATATATATATATATATATATATATATATATATATATATATATATATTTATATATATATATATATATATATATATATATATATATATATATATACACACATATACACACACACACATATACATATATATATATATACATATATATATATATATATATATATATATATATATATATATATATATATATATATATAATCTTTAGAAATCTATTAAGTGCATTAAGTGTTAGCAGTATTTGCAGCTACTTAGATTTTTCTTCTTTCTACAAGAGAACTTCTAGTAAAAGGAGCTTCTGGTGAGGAAGCAGCTACTTATAACAGCTATAACTTGATTACATAATAATAACAGGACTGAAATTTTTTCATGGTCTTTCAATAACATTAATTAAAACTGTAAATATTTTTTTTGTTTGTTTGTTTTTTAAAGTATGACATGTCTTAGTCTAAGTAATAAACAATAACACAACAATAAATAAACTTTATGCCCTGTCGCACTTTCCGATTTCTCATCATTGTCCTACGACAGCCCAGCTCAATCGGTTTATGCTTTATTAACTACATTTAACAGTTAAGTACGTTTAAGACCAAAAGTCAGTCTCTGCACCCATCATTAGCTGACAGCTGTTGCCTCTAGTGGTCAAACAGTGTAAAAACATCTACCCTCCCCTCTTATTAGAAGCCTTTAATGATTTTGCTCTAATACATCTTATCTGAAGTTTGCCTGGGTCAATTGTCGCATGCACATAAGGCTCATTAGAGTCCTGATGTGACACACACAATAGTAGCGGTGCACAAACAGGCACGTGGGCATGCTCAGACAGGTTGCTAGGATGCAGATATGCTTCTTACTAACCTATTGTTGGGGATTGGAGCAAAAAAAAAAAAAAAAGGTGTCTTTGCTGCACAAATTGGACCTCAGTACTCAATAACGTACATAAGACATAGATGTGTTGTATCGCAGTGGCTCAGTAAGGATTTAATAAAGAATTACAAAAAACTGTATTGTTATGTAAGCTGTGAGAAACAAACAGAGTTAATATTGTTAAATACAGCAATGATAATTCATGTTAAATATGGTGCATGAAGGGCAATTTGTACAAGACATTCAGTTATTCAATAGGTCAGGGTGATGGGTTTTTTTGTCTAATTTGTTTAATGTAAAACCAAACCAAAGCAGCGTGTACAGAATTGAAGCAGTGCGACGAAACGCTGTGCTTCAATTCCTTCTCCTTGCAGCAGAACACAAACTTTAAAGCATTTAAATGACATGATGGCAGTATCTTTTTAACGGTTTGCTTTAACGTGCATCTTTGGTGCTACAGTATGCATAGCCGTGGTGTACCTGCGTCTGGGTGAAAACCTGAGCCTTCTGGCACTCTTCCAAACTGGGGGCAAATGCAGCCATGACGTGCTCCTCTGTTCCAATCATCTGAACTATCTCCTGATCGCTCTCCACACCCATGGCCTGAAAGCGTTCAGGAAAGCAGTGGTGAATAAATATATACAAACAATCCCTGCATCTTAAACTCGCTGAGACAATGTGCACGTCACAGGCAAACATCTGTATGTGACACATCAGAGGTGTTTCAGAAGTGACGAGCGAATTTTAGGCCTCTCCGACATTTACTTATGCTAATAGGCAACTGTGGGAACAGGACTGGGCTTACACACACTGCGTATAGGACTGCATCGTTTGTCAAAGCCTCCAAGGAGAAAAAAAAAGCCTGAAGGAATTTACTCAGGATGCACGAGTACAGAACAAATATATGCTCGACAGCTAATTTAGCTAGCTGCAGTCGTATCTGTGTATTTGGAGGAAGTCTGAAGCAAAGTGATTCCTGTAGAGAAAGAACTATGGGAGGCACTTTGGTTCAGATTAAATACAATAATAAGACCTGATACCCTGAATCTAACATTCTAAACACCTGTACGCAATGTACTGTTATGTCAGCTAGTGATATTATTCAGCCCTGAAACTATACAATACTACATTTTTCTGTCTTGCAGGCTTTAGGCTTTTGAACTTTTAAGCCAGCCAGACAAACTTTCTATACATTTTTGTTTACTTTTCTTAATAAAACCCACATTATATTATTTTTTAAACTCTTTTCTAGGGTTAAAAAAGATGTATTAGTGCTGAAAATTACAGCTGTAGAATTTTAAGCGTTTTGGTTTTTTTGACGTAACATATTTACTTTTTTTCTGAATACATTTCCTAATGTCTATACTTATCCAGGTCTAGAAATGAATGCATTTGAATTTTTCTAAGAAATAAATGATTAAAATCGAATAAATGTGCTCTCGGACTGCATACTTTACTTTTTCCTATATTCCACTACCACCGAATTTCTTTTTCGTTATATTGCACCATCTGCTGGTTACTGGTTAAGCCCAAAATCCCAACATAAGGTTCCCCTAGCTCTTCTGACTCTACACTACATGTTCTTATTTCATTCTAAATTCTTTGCTTTCAGCATTCTCACTTTGAAGATGATGCCGATGGGAGCGTCCTCTGAGAGCGTGTTGTGTTTTAAGTAAAAACGCCCTTGCTTGACGATCATGTTGGTTCTACTCTTCTTCTCGTGGGTGGAACTAAAATCCAGAAAGAAAAAAAAAGATGTGTGAGAAGTTATTCACGCGCTAAATGGTGGAAAACAGCGAGAACGTGACTGCAGCACCTGGTCACTGAAGCTCCCACCGCCCCTTTGCGGTCTTGCTCCACAATGATGCGGTTCTTGGACAGCTGCTCCTGGATGAGAATGACTTTCTCCTGACCTTTCACAATGAAGTATCCACCTGCACAGAGAGATACTCAAAGGAATAAAACACAGTTCCTCTAATTACATCCTGATTTCTTTCACAGATTTGGCAGAGGATCTACCTGGATCTAGGGGACACTCGTTCAGTTTAGAGAACTCCATGGGTGTCTTGCCGGTCAGCACGCAGTTGGAACTGCGCAACATAATCGGCATCCTGAAAGGAAAAAGAAACCACATCATAATGAGTCTTACATCACTGCTAAAGTCTTGATTCGGATTGGACAGAAGCTGGTGATCACTAGATATCCATCTATTTTAATTTGAATCAAAATCTCATCGTTTTTATAGTCTATTCTGTGGAGGGGTTCCACATATAAAGATTTAAACCACTGATGATATGGTGAAGTTGTTTTCAAAAAATGTGAAATAACCGAAACCCACTGCAAAGATTCTCGGTCAGATGTAAACTTAGCACTTTAAAATCTGACAGTGAGAGAGTTGCAGTTTCTCTGTAACAAGTGTTTATTATTCATTTTAAAAAGCAAGGGGAAAAAAAAAAGTAAGGCTGCTGATGGACTGGCAGTTAAGGCAAAAAATAACATGTTGTGTAATAATTTATTACACAACATGTTTTCTTTAGCAAATTGTTCTGGTTTAAGAGAGATAAAACCCCTCATGATGTGCTATTGTTTTCAGTATGGATGTGATGTGATGTCTGAGTAGATCTGAGTACCTTCCTATAGGTAAAGCATTACGGATGATCCTCTGACTGCCTCTGGTGTACTCGATGTCCACTGTAATAGGGGCAGAGTACGTCATGTCTCTCAGTCGACACTGAAAGGTAAAGACAAAGAGAAATGAGACTGAATCTGTGCTTCTGTTGCCCATCCCTCGTTCACATACAAGTCACTGTACTCAAAATTAGACAAAGTGAAGATAACTACATGTTCAGGAGGTGGAAAATAGATTATGATTAAGATTATGTGCAAAAAGAAGTCAAATATTTGCAATTCTATGGATATTTTTCTAACAGATTTGTTCAGGAAATATGGGAGAGCTACAGAATAATCTTAACTCAGTGTTCTTTAAAATCAGGTCTAGAAACCTGGAGGACCATTAAAAAATACACCCAGATTATGAACTGACCACCAGGACAGATGATCATTAAATTAATTTATTACCTCATGTGGAGTCACAGGTCTGGTGACATTAAAGGTCTCTTCCACATCAGGCATCCCAACATAGATATTGAGGTACCTATTAAAGAAATACAACAATGTACCTTATATAAAAGTGTTCTATTTAAACAAAAATACAAAACAGAAAAAGTACTTTAAATACTTTAGATACTTACTTTAGATACCACATTGGATCCGCATCACTTGTAATCTTCTCGTTGGCTTTCATGATCTTTTTTATCTGAAACGTAACAGCAGATTATGTTAAAAAAAAACACTCATTTCTCGAAACAAGTAACATACATCTAAAATCTCCTTACCTCCACATTGATAAAGTAGTTAAAAGAGTCAATGTGCTGTTTCACCAAGCCTTTAACCTGAATGAAATGAAAACAAAACAGTCTCTAAGAAGACAATACTGGTGTTATTTCATTCTTAGTTTGGTATTGGATATTAATATTAGTCACTGGACATGGTGCTTACCTTCAAAAAGGCTGGAAGCAACTTCCATTTTTCCTAAAAAAAAAAAAAATAAATAAAAAATAAAAAAAATAAATAAATAAAAAAATAAAAAAAAAAGAGTGCAACTTTTTCTTAAACACAAACAAATTCACAACATCCAAACAAAAAACTCTTTTTATCTCGTTTATACTGACAAAGCCCATGTAGTGTTGTGCACAGTGGTTTACACAGTGTATTAAAGTCTTTGCATGCTTTAGTGTACAGAGTGCAGATATACAGGGGTTTGGGATCACACACGTTAGTTTACACAGTGTATTATACAGTGAATACTGTACATACGGAACAATAAATACAGTGGTTTGCACAGTGTATTAAAGTCTATACAGACTGCAGATATAGAGTACAGGGGTTTGGGATCACACACATGTTAGCATCCAGGCTAACATAATGATGCAAGCTGCAGTGGAGTTTAATGCCTGCTTACCTCCACTGTGTCTACTGCAGCTGAGAGCTGTTGGGGAGACATGTCCCCAAAGTCCTCCTTCAGTAACTCCATATCTCTGCCAAAATCTAGTCTATAGAATCATAATAAACCTACTAACAACACATCAACCGGTAGTTGAATATACACGTGAGCAGTGCATTGCTGCAGTGCAACCATTAAAGTGGGCCGGGTAATAAAAATGACAAAGATGATTAGTTCCACTCACAGAAATAACCTCCTTATTATCATCTGATTAATCTTGTTATTTAATTTAAAAATATTTCATATATATTTCTTAATATAATCTACTTTTTATGCAGCATTATACATGACCATAAATAAGCATTTGAAATATAGGTTTTTCTTTTGCAGAAATGTCAATATAAGGGGTAAATATTAATTTGATTTTAATCTCTATTAAAATCAATAAATATGTTCTTCAACAGCAAGAAATACATAAACGAACAATTAATTAAAAAACTACTCAAGTGGTTACCAGTGTTGGATGAATGAATGAATTCTCTGTAATCTACAGTAAATTAAATAAATATATTATTAAAAATCAATAGAATTGATTAAAATTGATTATACATCATTACTATGACAGTGATGTATTTAAGTTTGATTCATAGATACAATATATATTTCATTTATTAATTGACTGCAAGATACTGTAAAAAAACAAACAAAAAACAAAAAAAAAACAAAAAACACAACAAATGATTTAATGATGCACAAAACTCTCCTAACACTATAAAATAACATTCTTCTAATTTGGCATGAAGGCTTGCAAAAGTGTTAAAAAAGAAGTTGTTCTTAACAAGAAAAATAACAACAATTGTAATCTTTGTATAACTAATAATCAATCAATTATATTTATGAAAATAATGACCATAAAGTGACTTTTTTTTGTCTTTTGGGGTGATGCATACTACAGTCAGACCATATCATTTGTTAAAATTAGAAACCTTCCCACACAAAGATCTGAAAAAGCCCTTGCAAAGGCTTGGCAATACATCAGTAGGAGGTGCATTTGTAGTATACTATTTTCAGATGAGAGCACGTTTTGTATTTCATTTGGAAACCAAGGTCCTAGAGTCTGGAGGAAGGGTGGAGAAGCTCATAACCCAAGTTGCTTGTAGTCCAGTGTTAAGTTTCCACAGTCTGTGATGATTTGGCATGCCATGTCATCTGCTGGTGTTGGTCCACTGTGTTATTTTGAAAAACAAAGTTACTGCACTCGTTTACCAAGAGATTTTAGAGCACTTCATGCTTCCTTCTGCTGACCAGCTTTTTCATTTTTTATCAGGATTTGGCACCTGCCCACACTGCCAAAAGCACCAAAAGTTGGTTAAATGACCATGGTGTTAGTGTACTTGTCTGACCAGCAAACTCACCAGACCTGAACCCCATAGAGAATCTGGTATTGTCAAGAAGAAAATAAGAAGCAAGAGACCAAAAAATGCAGATGAGCCATTGTCAAAGAAACCTGGGCTTCCATACCACCTCAGCAGTGGCAAAGACTGATCACTTCCATGCCAAGAGAATGTGACAGGCTAAAAATGAGGCAGCTAAATAGCAAATGGCATTGCTTGGATAAAACTCTGCAAAAGATTTAGAAATAACACTCATAAAGTATTAGAAAGTGATTTTTCTCTTATTCTTTTGGTTATATATGTTTTTTTTTTTTATACAGCAATCATACTTTCATCTTCAGGCATTTGAATACCCAAACCTTTTCCAGATTGTGGTGACAGTTCCTGAGGAAATGATGGTGGAAGCATGCGAAAGGATCAGGGAATTCTGTGCACACCATTACAGACCTCGTAGCCAAGACAGCAATGACCTGGACCATGCTCCATGAACAAGCTACAAAAGGGAACATGTAGTAGACAGTGAAATCCACTTCAATTGGTTTGAATGAGGATTAATGAGGACTGAGAAAAACAAATACTCCATGCACTAGTGATGACTGGTCATGATATATGATATGGTTGGGATAAGGCTGAATATTTATCAAAAGTTTAACAATAAACTATTAGAGCTGAGAAATGACATTATAGCATGAAAGCATATTCCTGAGTTCTCTTTTTTATTGCCACAATGCCCTACTTTGAAAACCAAATATAAATACAGTATTAGCTTAGTCTAGATTCTGAAGTCAATGGCATAACATCGGTCCAATGATAGACCAAATAATCCACTGCATTCTCATTCATTATAGCTTATTAGGCTGTATTTCTCACTCAATGTTGATGATGTGTTACCTATAAGTCAGGCTTTAAAATATTACCTCAAATTCACAAAAATAGTCACTAGACAGCGCTTTAGTTTGAGTAATCACATCATCAGCGATATTTCATTCTATTCTGTACTAACTGATGGTATTGTTGAGCTTGTTTGCACAAATGTCCAAAATTATCCACCTTAAACCATTTGTTAAAAGAAATCTGATGTGGATGCAACCATTTTATTAATGTCTTTTTATTACAGCAAGATGGAGATGAGCTTAGGCCATGCGACCCCATTACTATTATATATACTTGGCATCTATTCTGTGCATTTTATATGGACAATCAAACTTTCTTATGTAAATCTTGCACGTATCACTTGGAGAATGTAGTAGTTTCTTTTGTGTATGTACATGATCCTGGTTTGTTTTAGAGAAGCCCATGTCTCACCATTGCATTACAAACTGACTGGAAGCTATGAGTGCTGTTGTTGGATCTTAACTTTCATACAACAAACCCTTTATCCTGCATAACATGAAATTCTCTGAACAGATTGATGAGCGCAAACACTTGTCTTTAAACCCTCAATGATGTCAGAGATTCCGAGGTATCTTTGAGATCTCTGTAAAACATATTTGTAACCCCACCATTGTATAAAAAAGAGTTAAACACATTTTTTTATCCTCTTGTATATCCTTTATATGATTTTTCAGTATTAAATAGTAACAGTCATTTACAGTAAATAAAATCTTACCATAAATGTTAGAGCACTGTGATCTAAATGAAGTCTAAATAACTATGGACACAAAATGTATAAATTGTTACTGAACTATTTATTGTCATTCATTACATTTTTGTTATTTAACCCCAAATCAATATCTTAAATATATAAAGAAGTCTTGGGTTTTGTTAAAGCTAACCTACACTGCAGAAATGGCAAAGCCTTATGAGAATGAGCAAAATAAATATAATAATGAAGAAAACTGATAATAAGTGATGTCTTAAGAATAACGTTAACACAATATTGTGATTTTTTTCTCCTCAAAAACCTGGTTTCTAACAGTTAAGACCCCCCCCCCCCCCCAAACACACACACACACACACACACACACACACTCACACACACCCCTGCTTAGTCATAGATTATACCATATATGCAGTTCCAAACAGAAATAAATATTTATTAACTACAATAACTTTTGCTCACACTGTGCAGCACAGTGAATCAGCAAGCACAATAGTGTCAGCACCTCACTGCCCCAGGATCTGGGGTTCAGTCCTGAGCTGTGGTTAGTGTCTATGTGGGGTTTTAGATGTTCCCCCAGTTGCTCCTGATACTCTATTTATACTCTCATGCCTTAGGATAAATATTACTTAGCACTATTGTATTTGTTTTTGCCACTTGTTAATAATGTAGGGTTTGACTGATGTAGGGTAGTAAGTTGGAATGATGGAACCTTTCTAACATTATAGAACTCTGCTGCTCTCTGCTGTCTGATCTAAGAACTACACAAAGAAAGAAAATTTCAGTCTGTGTACTTTAAAAACAAAACACAGAAAAAGCTTTTAGATACTTAGCAGTAATAGAGCTGAAAGGGGAAATGGAGCGTGTGTGTGTGTGTGTGTGTGTGTGTGTGTGGAGAACTGATGTTTAGGTTATCAGAATACGTCTACCATTAAACTCTCAGCATGACATCTTCAGTATCTTTGATTTTATTATATTTGATATAATATTAACATGGTGCCTGTGAAGTTTTTTTGTATGGTGCCATGTTTTTTAAAGAGATGAAAAACCTCTATTCACATCTCTATTGTATGAGATTTAAGTTGTATGAGATAAATTAGGAAGATCTTTACAACATTAGAGTAACATGTGTAGTGATTATTTTCTCACTCTCACAGGTTTGACAAAGAGGCAGGTATCAGACTTAAAAGGCCTCTTCATTTTTCCTCTGCTTTCTTCTTTTAAAAGAAATAAAAAAAAAATAACCACACACAAACCTGGATTTTTATTGGTGTTACTTTGCAGATAATATTTATTTCACGGTAAGATAAATAAGAGTACAATAATTCTGTTTATAGAGTACAACAATACTGTGTAAAACTACATCTCAGACAACCACAGCTGCCAGCATTTTACCAAAAATTAACTGAAAATATATCTTATGTACAGTAATGTCACTTATTTGACAGTAAGTATCAGGGACGGGGGGTCTTCCTGGATAAAATACAGGCCCATATGCAGGGATAACTTAAAAGGGTTTTATTAAGGGAAAAAAATAATGAAAGGCTGGGGGGAGCCGAGCCACCTCCACAGCTGAGCGGGAGCAGCTGAGCCACGTCCACAGCCGAGTCACATCCACAGCCGAGCCACATCCACAGCCGAGCAGGGATAGCTGACCAACATCCACAGCTGAGCGGGGGCAGCTGAGCCACGTCCACAGCCGAGCGGGGGTAGCCGAGCCACGTCCACAACTGAGCCACATCCACAGCTAAGCCATGTCCACAGCTGAGCGGGAATAGCTGAGCAATGTCCACAGCCAAGCGGGGGCAGCTGAGCCACGTCCACAGCCGAGCCACATCCACAACTGAGCCACATCCACAGCGGAGCGGGGATAGCTGTCCAACATCCACAGATGAGCGGGGGCAGCTGAGCCACGTCCACAGCCGAGCCACATCCACAACTGAGCCACATCCACAGCCGAGCCACATCCACAGCCGAGCGGGGATAGCTGCCCAACATCCACAGATGAGCGGGGGCAGCTGAGCCACGTCCACAGCCGAGTCACATCCACAGCTGAGCCACGTCCACAGCCGAGTGGGGGCAGCTGAGCCACGTCCTTAGCCGAGTGGGGGCAGCCGAGCAACGTCCACAGCCTAGCGGGGGCAGCCGAGCCACGTCCACAGCCGAGTGGAGGCAGCCAAGCCACGTTCACAGCCGACCCGGGGGGGAGCCAAGCCACGTCCTTTTAAAAAAAACACAGAAACAACAACAAACCAAAGACAGCAAGCCAAGGACAAGAAACAAGAGACAAGGGCTCATCTAAAAACAGACACAATACAACTGGTAAAAATAAAGAGAACAATCATTTAAACACAAGGAACAGGTGTACAGAGGCGGGAACGGATTAAGGATAGGTCAGGGCAAAGACAGGTGAGACACAAAACAAAAACAAAAGCAAATGGCACAAGACAGGACAACTGCCAGAATGTCCCCCTAGTGTCCAGGTAGGGAATAGTCCCAGCCATTCTGGACAGTAAGACTATAGAAGCAAACCCAGTTTGCTATTAAATTGTTAATTAAACATTTGGCTACTGATTTTTTTTGTACGTTTCTGTGTTTTCACCACAAAATATATGCGATAGTCTGTATTGCAAATTCTAGCACTGCCAACTTTTTTTATAATGCATAATCTAAAAATTTGTGTTTTTAAAAAATGTGTTGTAGACAGGGAAAACAACCTGGTAATCTAAACCCTTCTGCCTATCTGACCACACCAGCTTTTTAATAGTGTTTCGCCCTTATACAGAATTAATAGTACTTAAAATCTTAAAATTAAAAATTTAAAACTTAAAACTTAAAATTTCTTCCTAAAGGTGCTTTAGCTCCAAAGTCTCATCTGTAAACTAATCAATTGATCACCATGCTGCAATCACTTGTGAGAATGAACTTGAACATGTAATAGTAAAATCGTACCTTGAGATTCACTTATTATCAGTTTATACGGCATTATAAGATTTATGATGCTCAGACATAAATATTAACAATTTATGAATTTCTTTTTTTATTTTCTCTTGTGTGGTATAAATAAAGACAATTATTAAAAAATAATTCATAATTATTTATATAATTGATGGCTCAGGAAACCTTTGCAGGTGTTTTGAGTTGATTATCACCATAGCCACCAGAGCCGATCCTGACCTCCCTGGGGCCCTAAGCAAAATTCTGCTAAGGGGCCCTCCTACCTGACCCGTGAGCCATGTAAACCCTTTGCCACACATTCACACTTGCACTGGTAGCACTGCACAGCTAATTTAACTAGTCAGATAGAGACTAGAGACAGAATCACATCAACTTAACTTTACTGAAATTTGCTCTTGCTGACATCAAACTTGAAGTGAACACAGGTTTACCTGATGGCTGTTCTTGCATTTCACTCTCATTTTGTTTTTTTTTTCTCTTTTCATGGCCAGATGGATAGCTCCGCTTCATATTGTCATCTACACAGTAAACATTAACACGCACTGTAAAACGAGGCAGAGACGAGAGAGAGAGAGAGCGAGAGGCTTTATTTTACAGAATAAACCCAGAAAAGGGAATAAGTTCACTTCCTGATTTTCACACTGTTCCAGAGGAAATGGGAGAGTGTCACATGGGTGCAACTGTTAAGGTCACTTTCCTCAGTTTTGCCAACAGGCTGAAGTGCATACATGCACAATAGTGGTAAAGTGGTAAACACACACACAGACAGGGAGAGAGAGAGAGTTGAATGATTAACTGTCTAGATAAAGTAAGTGGCAAACAGCAGTGGAAAGGAGAGAAGGAAAGCAAAAACGCGGTAGAGTGGAAAACAGAAAATAAATTAGCTTGAACAAACTGCAGGACAAAGCAACTTATTCACTTCTTATTCAAATTATTCCCACATGGAAGAAGCTAGTGAACAACCCAGGAAGATTGAGCTAAATGATGGCAACTGGATGCCACTGCTGGGCTTGGGGACATGGAAGGGAAAGGTAAACATACACATTACATTTCTCTAATGTACATGCAGAAAGGAGGTCTTATACATAGTTACAATTATTACATTGAAGTACATAGATGATCTTTGTAACTGCTATGGAATTGCTTATGCAGGATTTAACCAAATCCTGACTCATGCTCTGATTCCGAAAATTTGTGGACCTCAATGAATCAACATTAAATAATTCAGGATAAAAATGAGGCAGCTAAATTTGAGAGATTCAGTAACATTTATGTTGCATGGAAAAAACTGCACCTATTACTAAATAAGTGTGAGCAGGCCTTGCAAAATAAAAACCACGGTGTTGATTTATCTCATTTTACAACAATGAAACTAACTTTCAATAAGACAGCTGGCTATGTCGTATTTATCTTAGGTAGTTGCACACCGGATGACATGGAGATAGCTGAGTGTTCAAGATTACTTCCTCTGTTTTCTATGCGGTTGGATGGACAACGCAATCTTAGAACTTTTTTAGTTTATCATGAGTAAAATAAAGGAGGATCAGACTCTGTAACCATGCTGTAAAAATATTATTAGAAATTAAAGAAGATTCCTGTCAGTGATGATACATAAATAATAGAATATGCTTTCCCTATTGGATTTTTTCATGTTTTTCTAGAAGTGTAAGATGGTAGTTTAATATAATATATTGGCCCTCCTGAGATGTACTGATGGTAGTTTAATTGCACTTAAGGATGGCACTAATTACTTTTAATGTGTTGCTCCTGGTCTGTGATAGTAGTTTATAGTATACAGTAGTTTGATAGGGATTTTCAATTACCATTGTTTTCAGATTGTTACAAAAATGTGTGTCATATTAGTACTAAATGATAAGGATACTGTAAAGGAAGACACAATAAGGTGCTCATAGTAAACAATTCAGTGTTTATTACAGGAAATCATTCAAAGGTTGTTAAAGTGATTAAATGTTGTTAGAGTCAGAACAGTAGGCTGGACTGTAGTACTGTAGAAACACTCCATATACTCTGTTAGAGGCATAACATAAGAACAAGGGAGAGAAAAGTAAGAAGGTATTTTTTCACTAGTGAAACCTAAATTCATTATTTAAAGATATTTTAGCCCTCTAAAGAAACCCATAAATGTGCCATACAACAGAGGGATTCTCTGTTAGAGTGGATTGCAAGTAGAATTTCTTTAAGAAGATAAAAAGCCTGAAATCTCTACAGAACCTTTGGTGAACCTGTTTTCTAGCAGGGTGTCTCTGGTGTGATTTATGAAAACAACGGGAGTGACTCCTGTAAAAACAACCTTTGACCCCAAATTAGAGTTTTAAAAAAAACCTCTTGATAGGAGTGTGTAATATAAGACATATTTCTTATCAGCATGTATAGTGAAACTGGCAGTTCGTTACTGTTTTATTACATGGTCAACAGAAAACAAGTGAAGAACTGTGTCAAGGTGCAGCAGAGACGGCTATAGCTGCTGGTTATCGTCACCTGGACACAGCTTACAGTTATGATAATGAGGTGGAGCTGGGCAAGGCAATCCATTCCAAAATGCAACAGGGCATCATAAAGCGCCAGGACATGTTCATTGTGAGTAAGGTGAGTGTGTGCAAGCTAAATCTTCTGTAGCTGCTGTAAACGAATACTCTGGAGTGAATAAAACAGATAATTGTTTGAGAAATCATCACATAGCACAACCACCTTCAACACAACCCTGCATGCTGATGTGGCATAAATACTTGTTGCTACTTGGTATCTCCTTGAGCCATTCTTGTGTACTAATTGTGCATAATTGCCTAACCTCAGTAGACAAACTAATGGTTTGATTTCTGCAGTTGTGGGGAACTCATCATGCCCCTAAGGACATCCCTCTGTGTCTGAATAAATCCATCAGTGACCTGCAACTCGAGTACCTGGACCTGTATCTGGTGCACTTTCCTGTGGGACTACAGGTTATAATAAAACTATATTCAGTCAAAGAAATTATGGCATTTCAAAAGTATTATTACTGTTACTATGAAGTTCCAGCAGAACACAATTGAATTCATTATAAAGCAATGGGAAGAATAAGGCACAAAAAGGACACTGCCGAGAAGAGGCCATCCAACAGAAAAATCAGTAACCGGCTAAGGAGGGCAATAGGGTAACTCACAGCTTGGTGCTACCACCACCGGGCTTTACTGCAGAAATTGTGTTCTTAAGATTATGAGCACTGATAAATGGAAGCCACACAGTTTTACCATCAAATCTGATACAAACGATCATCTACTCGTACACGCATTATATTCATTGCTGGTTAATGAAAGAATCAAATATTATCACTATCATGTTTTCATCTTCAATACCAGCCACTAATTCTGTTATTTTCTTTTCCATAGAAAGTTGATAACGAGCTTTTTCCAATGAAGGATGGAAAGATGCTCACCTCAGACATTGATTATGTGGACGTGTGGAAGGTAAGGAAAGAATGCTAGGCTCTAAGAAAACACATACCACAAGGTTTTTGAGATTTAGTGTAGCTTTACTGTTTGTATGTACTGTACACGGCAGGGGATGGAAGCGCTCAAGGCCTCTGGGAAAGTAAAAAGTATTGGTGTGTCCAACTTCTCAATCCAACAACTAGAAAGGCTGCTGTCTGTGGCTAAAATCCCACCAGCTGTCAATCAGGTAACATTCGAAAAGATGACCAGATCCACGTTTTATGATTTACTGATTAAACTCAATTTTAGGTTAAATCCATTTAGACAAATAGGTTAATAACTGAAATAATTATGCATAGAATAACTGTGATAATGGTGGATTAGCCAGCTTGAGTGATAATTGCATGCAGAATCTTTTTATCTTCAGGTAGAGCTTCATCCTTACTTTGTACAGTCTGATCTTATTGAATATTGTAAAGCGAAAAACATTGCGCTCACAGCCTACAGTCCCTTTGGGTCACCAGGAAGAAGCAAAGAGTTGTGAGTTCATATTGACTCATCAGTAATTTGGTTTAGTCATTGGATATGAATTGCTAAAAAAAGAATGATCATATTTATGTTAGATTTATTCTCCTGGTTCTGAAGTAATCTAAATTTCTCTCAATTTTGCAGTCTTAGAGGAGACAAAGATCCTGAAAAGCTTCTAGAGGACCCTGTGGTTAGGGAAATCGCTGCAAAACACAGACGGACTCCGGCACAGGTCATACATCCTCGCTCACAAAGCTACAACAGATACATGATTTCTTTGTATGTGCATATGGCATTAAAAATCTTGAATCTTGGATATACTGCAGATTTTGCTGAGGTATCACATTGAACAGAATATTGCAGTGATTCCAAAGAGCGTTAAATCCAACCATATTCTGGAGAACACAAAGGTAATCCATCCCTCCAAATTCAGCCTACATATTCTCTGTATTTATTAATGCCAAATGGATTGGAATACGAGTGTTAATGAAGCAGTGTTAATGATGTATTTTCATGTACCCGTTGATGAATGCAACTGAAAATAATGATTTCCCCATATTTCTTAAACTGCATGTATTAAAAGGACAACGTCAAGAGAAATAAAAATGGTCAAAGGGTCAATATGAAATATGTAGTTATAGGCCACTGGCTGTATACAGTATGATTACCTGGAGGATTATCATTCAGACCATTAGCTTAGGGAATATAGTTTTAAAAACAATCACATTTTACTTTAACTTACTAGTTATAATTCTTTCCTGAATTGGGAGTCAGTTCCTGACTAGGCAAATCAATTTGTTTAATTATTTTTCCAGCACAAAATCTCCTGAATTTGCGTGGGAACACTAATGTTTGTAGGAGGAGGAGATTAGGAAATCTGGGACCCAGTTTTGGATTCAGTGTTAGTATACAAAGTTGGAACTTAACCAACTTAGTGGGTTTTTACACCTGGTTATGTCCATCATGCGTTTTCTGTGATCCGATAGCTATCCGATCGTAAAAAGACCAGGTGTAAATGCCCTCCGAAACGTTTTCGAGACGGATATAAATCCGATGGTTCAAACCACTTCAGGAGGTGGTCTGGGACGCGTTTCAGATGAAACTGGACAGGTGTAAATGAATGTGGTTGTTCAAGCCACATACGTCAGCGCTATACTCCTCCCAAATGGAAGTACGTCACTCGCAAGTGACTCACGAGTCGTGCATCGCGCCAGAAACAAATAAATGTAAATGCTGTTTTTTGTAGCATAACCGTCGTAACAAGTTTTTTCGTCTTCTTTTTGATTGCATTCTGAAAACCGCATACACCAAAGTGTGTTCCATTTCAATTACCCCAGAAATGAGGTAAAATATATTTGCATTTTGGGCAGGAGTGGAAAGATCGGATTGATGTCCGATTCGCCGAGACGCATTTATGTGGCCTAATGTAAATGGAACAGTTTTAACAAATCAGATAGCTATCAGATCAGAGAAAACACATGAAGTGACCGGGTGTAAAAAGCCCCTTACACTTCAGTTTTATTTGTGCACAAGTGACCTGCAGGCTGGTCCAGAGAAGAAGTATTTTAAAATGGAGACATTTCCATAATGTCTATAATAATGTCCTGGTGTATATTTGCAGATCTTTGATTTCTGCCTGGACTTGGAGGATATGAGGGCACTCAAGTCTCTGAATCGTGGCTGGAAGGCCTGCATTATAGAAGAGTAAGAGAAAACACTCGTCTCACTCACACGTCTCATCAAACAACAGCTTTAAAAGAGCAGCCAAAAACAAATACATGTTAACTTGTTAACAATCTATTTCTTTTGCCCCACAGGTTGGAATCTCATCCTTACTACCCTTTTAAGTGAAATGTCATTAATCCTGTATGCATGAGAAAGAGAGACGTGTTTCATCTTTCTTCTGATCAGATGAAAATTTTAAACAAATGCATTTCGACTACAACAAATCGTCTGATTTAAAATACTCAATCAAGAGTGTTAGTGCCAAACTTGACTGTGATTGTAACACACACTGTGCTAAACTGAGCCTCAAAGAGAACCAATAAACCAATGCCACATTCTGAATGTTTTCATCTAATAATGAAAGTGATTGCTCATGATAATCTGTTATTATTGAGAAATGCAAATGCAAACATTTCACATAACCAAGCCATGGAGCAAACCGCTTCAGCACAAAACTGAGTGACACTGCAGATTATTCCTACACATAGAATCACCCTGAATAATAAAAGACCGAAGAAGCATCTGTAACATCAACCTTTAGTAATCAGCAATTCCAAACTTAGTCAGTCCAATTCCGGCTTCCATAAGCAAGTACTGGTGTCTGATAAGGGCCTGCACCCTTGGTGCTGTTACCTGCATGTTGGGAGAATAACTGCCCCATCAGGGCACATTACTGAACCATTTTTTTTTTGCACTTCCATTCATCTGTCTTGTCCTTGACTTGTGTTTTGCTTGTCTTTCTCTTTCCCTCCTGTCCTGTTCTGCTCAGTGCTGCAGGACTTTCGAGCTCGGACTGTACACACACACGCAGAGGCTCCAGCAATGTACCTTGGTAGGTTGGGTCCCATCACCCACTGGCCCTTCTCTGGATTGAACACCTGAGTGTTTTCTGAGAAGTCCATGTGCTCCCAGGTATAGCCTCCCATAACGTAGATCTTTCCATCCCATACAGCAACAGCTGCTTCGCTGTTTGGGTAGCACAGTGGGGCGACCCTGCTCCACTGCTCAGTGTGTGGGTCAAAGGCTTCTACTTCTAGCACATCAAAACGCTCCATGCTGTCCTCACGGTCATCACTGCCACCAATTACATAGATTCGGTCATGCAGCGATGCCATGCAGTGCCAGCCACGAGCAAGAGGCATAGCCTGCCTCTCTACCCATGCGCCCCCGGCACCCGGGTCATAACTGAGCATGTCACGTCGATAAGGTCCGATCTGATAGTCATGGCCTCCTGAGATGTACACTACACCTTTGTGTGTTGTGCCAGCATGGCCATAAGTTAACCTAAAGGAAGGAGTCATCAAAATTGGAATTAGACTTGTACAAAAGTATAACAGTGGCAAACAAACTATGTCTGTAATTCTCTTCTATTTAGTAAGCCTAAGTTTGCAATAAAAAAAAGACGTAACACCTTGGAAGCCCAGCTACATAGGTCCAGTAATCCTCCACAGGATGATAGACCTCAACAGATGATAGTGCGCCACTTTCATTGCGTCCCCCGACAGCAATCACACAATCTCCCATGGTTCCGAGATAGAAATCAACTCGCCGTTGGTTCATGTTGGCACCCTGCAGCAAGAGAAGTGGCAAGATTTAGGAACAACGGCACCATGCTATAGCTAGACACTACGATAAGTTGTGGCTTACAAGCTTACACTACAAGTTACAGCAAGTTTCATGAATAATGTTAATGCCCTCTCTTTAATTATCTGTTATAGTCAACAGAAATAACTTCAAAATCAAAGTCACCCAAAACACACCACCACCACATCCACACAAAGCATAAACTAGAACCCCTTAATGATAGGGGAAAGTTCTGAGTTGACATGAAAACAGAGACTCTTCCTTGTCCTGATTAATTGGATGTTGGTGGTCTACTTCATTTGTATTTATCTTGTTTACAGAGCCCTGTTTTTTTTTTTTTTTTATTAAAGCCTGTATTCAACCGTGAGCGTTCAGAAAATTAATATAAAAATTGAGAAGGTCTACCACACCTTAATAATTGGTAAAACTATTTACCTTGAACCATGTGTTGTTACGTGGGTCATATCGGTAGAGTATGTTACTTGCAGCGTCTCCCCAGTTATCCCGTGACGAACTCCCCCCAGCGATAAAAATGAATCCTCCCAGAACTGCAACACAGTGGTGGCTCCTCTGAGCGGGTAGCTGTGTCTCTACAACCCACACTCCTGCTTCTTCATCTAGCCAGTTCACATCAGTGCTAAGCTCTTCACCACGCTCATACACCTCTCCTCCAACCAGCAACAAGCGCTCCACTCCTCCTCTCAGGGCTGACTGTGCAGTCTGTAGTACAGGCTGAGCACTGACATGAGCATGGTAACCAAGTGCTTCCTCCACCAGAGCTTGGCAGCCTGAATCCGGTGGCATTAAAGAGCGTACAGCAGGCAGGACATGCTCCGCCAACTCCACAGGTGCAATCAGGGCCAAGCGGACATGGCAAAGGAGCTCGTGGGCAAATGGCAAGCGCTCAGGCTTTTGGCTGAGCCACTGGAGGGCCACCTGAAGGAGGGTCTGCTCACTCTCATGCTGCACATCTTCACTGGCTAAGTAAGAACGGAGTTTGGATAATCCCACATCTTTCAAGAACTTTGGCATGAAGGAGAGAGTGCTGAATCGCTCCAGAACAAAGCGGTCTATGAAGGTGTCCAGACGCTCCAAACTGTAAAGCATCGCCAGGTCCTGAAGGTACAGATAGTTGTCCTCATTGACCTCTTTCTCCAGATACTGACAACAGAAATCGACAGCCTGCCAAACCTGCAGCATGTGAGCCGTCTCCAGCACGTAGTCAACGTTTCCACCATCCAAGGACAACTCGCCACTATAGAGGAAGTCCACAACCGCCTTAACCCCCACATACGAGGCACCTACAAGCTCCACCTCATCTTGCCGCTCCTCTCTCATACCAAGGGTGAACATGGCCTGGAAGTACGGGCTGGAGACGGCGAGCAGGGCACGGTGGGCGTGAACCCGCTGCCCATTCGCCACCAAGACCACATCACACAACTGACCACATTCTCGCTGCTCATTTAAACCCTGTAGAAGGTAAACGGCTTGGTCAGCCCATCGATACACCTGGCAAAAGAGAAAAAAAAAAACAACAGAATTGGTCATACACTATTTTACAGCATATGAAACCACTTAGGTTAGCACGTTCGCCTCACACCTCCAGAGTTGGGGGTTCGATTCCCGCCTCCGCTTTGTGTGTGTGGAGTTTGCATGTTCTCCCCGTGCCTCGGGGGTTTCCTCCGGGTACTCCGGTTTCCTCCTCCGGTCCAAAGACATGCATGGTAGGTTGATTGGTATCTCTGGAAAATTGTCCGTAGTGTGTGATTGCGTGAGTGAATGAGAGTGTGTGTGTGCCCTGCGATGGGTTGGCACTCCGTCCAGGGTGTATCCTGCCTCGATGCCCGATGACGCCTGAGATAGGCACAGGCTCCCCGTGACCCGAGGTAGTTCGGATAAGCGGTAGAAGATGGGTGAGTGAGAGTGAGTGAAACCACTTATGAGCGCATTATGAATATCAAACATACCTTTGAATTCTCGCTGATCCTGTGTGGTCGAGAAAGTCGATTGTGCTTCTCCTTAACACCCTCCATTTCATCTCCTTCCTCTAATACTATGTCCAAAAATATGCCAACAATTACAAAACACTTTCAAACTTCATGTGTACACATCCTGTATATACAACAAGTCATAATGCCCAATAAGAAAAGTGTCTTTACTATTTCCACTACTCACTGTAACATCTAAAGACAAGCCAGAATAGCTGTTTAAATGGTTAATCAATAAACCATCAGACCAAGAGCCTGAATCCCAAATCTCTGCCTGCTCCCTACACTAATTCACTACATTAGACATAAACAATTCCTTTCGCACACTATGTAGTGAACTTTATTTTGGACAGAGGGCCATATTGAATTGAACCCCAGTCTAAGGAGTACAAAGGCTAGCCTGAATAGAGACCTGGAGATGAGCAGTGCTGCATGTTTCTCTGAGCAGAAATGATGACAGTTAGCTGTGAGAAGAAGGAATCACTTCATCATTCCATCGTCCTGTTCCTGTGAAAATCAATGTTATCAAATGGCTATCTAAGTGTCTCCAAACAATTTCTATTGCGTACAACTCGAGGAAACGTGAAGTCCTCAGCAACGACCTACAGGCATCATTCAGCTCTTATTTTTCAAAATAAAAGACAAGAAGCGTTAAAAATGTATCCCTCTTTTACATTTGTACCTAATAAATCGGTTTTAAAATCGTTGTAAATACCTTCAAGGTGTGATTTAATCCTAGTTTTAGAACCTGGTTTTTGAGCACGAATTAAATTGGATTTAATTGTGATGAATGATTCCATCATGGTTGTCTGTCAGAATTCATTCTAAATCGAAATGTTAATCAAAAGGTCAAGGTTTAAAAAAGAAGATCAGGTTTTAGACAATGACTTATTATTTCATGTTTATAATTAAGAGATTTAACACGGCTCAAGTAAATAAATAAATTAAACAAACAAACAAACAAATAAATAAATATCCAGGGTCGACAGAAATTTAAAAATATCCAGAAATTTATTTATTTATTTTTATATTTTATATATTTTTATTATTTATTTCTTTTTATATATAATGATTTTATATATATATATATATATATATATATATATAAAACTTTAATATTTATATATTTTTTATATATATTTTATATATATATATATATATATATATATAAGATTAAAGTTTTAGTTATTATTATTATTATTATTATTATTATTATTATTATTATTCCTTGTCAGTTCCTCTCACCCACAGCATTCAGCTGATTTAATAACAGAGCTAACATGTAATTCATCACAAAAGGCCTATTTGATCAATACAAACCGTTCATCTTGAATAAGTTACCTAAGTTCATCAAGATAAAGAAAACTATCTTCATGATTAAACTCTCTGTTGATGATTATTGATCATTACTGATAACAGTTGCTTTGTTTGATGTGATCAAAAGTCACAGTCTTTCATGAGTACTGACTCTATCAATGATGAATGCACATTGGGTGTAGGATAATAAGATCAGAGGTCAGGGGATGTAAAGAGCTCTTACACAACATGGACAGTTTGTCCAAATGACCTGAAACAACTTTTTAGCCCTTTTTGTTCATCCCAGAGAGCTGTAGTACAATTTGAGACTCTGGGGCTGGGTGTTGCATGCTTAAGTTCAATTTTCAGCCTTTTGTTTGTCAATGTATAAGTCAAACTGACCAGAAATTCAATCAGAATTAGAATAATTTTCAACTGACATATTCACCAGTTTAGAAACAATGTTAATCATAAAATATTCCATAAAAACTCCATATCCATAAATTCACCCTCAAATGTGTTTACCTTTAATGATGCATGTATGTAGAGTCATTTTAGAAGATTAGCAAGCAGTTAATAAGCATGTCAAAGATTTAGCTATTGCATCATTTGATGTGTCACAACAATAGAGGTGGGACATAAGAAATACCATATGGTCATGCTGCCATTGTGTCTCTGATGTGTCACGAATCTCTACAAAAAAAGCTTGTAGACAGTCTCTCAAGGAATAAGAAGATGTCAGGTTAGGATCAGAATCAGGTATTGGCTGATAGCCAGAATTCTGATATTGGTATTGTACTAAAATTAAGAAAGAAAGAAAGAAAGAAAGAAAGAAAGAAAGAAAGAAAGAAAGAAAGAAAGAAAGAAAGAAAGAAAGAAAGAAAAGATTTAAGATTTAGGGGGTTTGCTGGCGAGGCAAAGGCATTGCTGCATTATGACAAGATTCTAGTATTTGCAGTCAAGGCACTGCTTCTCTCTGCAGCTTCAAGGCAGATGTGTGTGTATGTGTGTGTGTGTGTGAGTGCTTGTGTGTGTGTGGTTTGTACGTTTTTTTATAAGACATATCACACCAGGATCTACCTTCAAACGTTTAATAATGACGACTAAACGACTGAACGAATATTTTTGGTGCGTCTCCGCGTAAAGCGTATAGTCTGAACGTTTTACGCACCGGTTTAAAAGCCCCATTGTTCATCACCAAGCTGCCTGACTGCAGATCTGTATTGTTTTCAGATGAATGGATGAACCGAGCCATGCGATCCACACGATGGCGCAGTAGCACACAGATCTGACACAATGGGTGGATTTTCATTCTTCTAAATCCCTTAGTTGGCCATTAGGAGGAGGTGAGTCCTGCTGCACACGGAAACACATCCATTTCGACACCAGCATGACTGACAAAGATCACCAACGCCCAGGAAGAGCCAGTAGGAAATGAGTGGTGTAGAGAGAGGAGTGTGCTGCTGAGATAGAGGAGAATCCCCATAGCGCAACACTGCCAGCATCGTCTCTCCTGTCCTGTCTCCCCTCCTGACGCATCAACCTGTCCTGGATTTTACCCAGCCGTTCCCTCAAGACTTTCCTTCTATTATAGCTTGTTTTTTTCCTTCCTTACTTTTTTTAAAAGCAAGAAAATGGCAACACGGATCGACAAAGATGCTTGCAGGGACGCGTACAACCTGGTCCGGGATGATAACACAGATATAAGCTGGTAAGCCACATCATTCATTCATTCATTCATTCATTCATTCATTCATTAGAATATTCTCTCGCGCAGCACATTCTACCTGGAGTGGGATCATTAATCGGCCATTGTTGGTACCTTTAACATGTTTCTTTTACCTATTGTAAAAGGAATTGGAAACCACTATTCCAAAAGCCAATTAAAGATACATCCCATGCACTTTCCTATGGAAAGGATAAAACACATGGTACAAACCATGCACCCTTAATGGTGCCAACCTTGTAACCAGAAAAAGTGCCTGTTTGTTTCTGAGAGTAACAGAAGACATTTACCAAACTGACATTTCACAATTAAATCCTTCACCTCACATAGCCTGATCATTAAAATCTATGAAAGCATAATTGTGTTCACACCTAAACCCAGGGTTGGTTAAGACTCACTCTGTGCTACATAATTCCCTCTAAGTATTCATTTGTGCCAAGGCTCATATAAACACTGGAGGTGTTTATTCAGCAACTCTGTATTAAGTGTTTGCTGTTAAGTATTTTGCTGCACTAGTTAGAGATAAAGCTGATATTTTGTCAGATATTTTTGCTTCTGGTTTGTGTATTTACATGTGTTGCTTCCGTTTCTTGAACTAAGGGCAGCCTTTAAGTATGATGGGGCAACAATTGTGCCAGCAGGACATGGGACGGATTATGAAGAATTCAAAAGCCAATGTACAGGTAAGCTATGGTTCAGTTAATGTTAGTTTGAGTATTTATTCTAAGATTTGGTCCTATAGTGTTGTAGCTAAAACTCATCTGAACTGATGAATGTTGCTTGTTTTATTTTTATTTTTCCTGTTTTCATTTCATTCTGTTCCTAGTTATGAAGCGAACTGAAACTACATAAAACTGCATCATTTGTGATTGCTTTATTTTATTTTATTTTATTATTTTCTGTGTTATTGACTTTGCTTTCCTGAATGGATATCACATGAGTTTTGTGTAGAGTGCTGACTACACGGAAGTGAATCGGTTCACTACAGGTTACCTTATATGGATATCTAGCCTATCAATTATTACAAAAGCCAGCTGTTACTGTAAACGTAAAAGAAACTGGAAAAGAAACTGAAGAAAAATAAAAGCTTATATTCCTCATGTATCTAAAATCTCTCATGACTACATTGTACTGCCTAGAATAAATAATTTACTGTTATATCAGTGCAGTTTAAGGTATGAAATAATGGCTGATGGACCCTGTGTGTATCAGGGCACTGATTAACTGAAATGGAGCCAAGTGGGATTTGGATAACAATGTCACTCCTCATTGCTATGCTGATGTGGATTAGGGTGTGGTGTGTTTCTCTATAAAGAGACTTGCAGTAATGTGCAGGTGCTGCATATCACCCTGGCCCCATTAGATTTCCTTAATTTATACAATGACCGGTCCATTCTGGTCATTTACATACTTTAAATACATTATTGCTGGAATTCCGATCCCAGTCTTAGGGAATTTCCATCCATTGTTTTGTTCAGATATATCCGAATAATGAGGAACACATGGATCAGGAGGACTGTGAGCTGGAACAAAACAAATAATGTGGACCATCTGATGGTCCCAATGACTCAGTATCAAAACTGGATTTCAAACACTGATTTGTTTAGTTAAACTTTCACTTAAAGTGGGGAAAGACAGTCAGCCTGGGGGGTGGGTAATAGTCTTATAGATTGCTGTTGATTAGTTGCTGAGCTGGATGTTTAGTTTTTAGACCTTTGACTTGATAAGTTAAGAAAGTTAAAAATTTTGATTATCTGCAGTGTCATGAGTTGATCTGGGCTACGTGTGCTGATTTTGTTTCTGGTTCAATCTTAGATTCCATTTTGTGCATGAACTATTAGAGGTTTATAAGTCATGTGACTATCATTCCCACCTTTAGACACTGAGCATTATGGGGAACTAAGAAGGTTTTTAAACCACTATATTTCTCTTTTTGCTGCATCAACATAGTTGCAGAGTTGGTTTAAGTTTTGGCTTGTGCAATGTCAGCATTTAAGCTGACTGGACCTTGAAAAGGAAGAGCACTACAAAAATGTGGCATTTCAAAAGGAAGTAAAAGTGGGAAAGCTCTAAATAAGGACAAAGATAATCAGAGAAAAATCATTCTAGGAAATACTTTCACGTCTTTCATTTTATTATAGTTATTATTAATGATTATCCAGATTAGTTATTGGTTTATATGTCGCTTCCTGGACCTGATTCCTTTTTGCAGCATGACTACAGTGCAAATTATTCTCATGTTTTCAGGTTAATAACTTGGCTATCATGGAAGAACACCAGTGATGATGATTACTATTATACTTTAAATAATTTATACATTAAATCCAGTTAACGAACAACATTGCTTAATATCTGATATACCACAGTGGGCTGTGTTGCCGGTGTAATTTTCTTATTTTCTCATCAGAATGACTCATAACAGGAACAATCATTAATGACAAGCTGATAAGACTTGAACATGCTTATTCTTTATTTCAGCATATTTGTAGGAATTTAACCTGAGGTAGTAACACTAGCTGTTACAGGCCCTGTGTCAGTATGATATATTAGATATTCTTTAGATAGCTTTGACAGGGAAGTATTATAGTACGTCTCTAGATCAAACCTTTAGTAGTTCTAGAGAGTCTGCTTTTCTCCTAGTAACTCCTAGAAAGGCAGAAAAAAGGGTGCACTTGTTTTTTAAAAGTTAAATTGATCAATTAAATATCAACATTTCACACAGTAAACATCAATTTCTAATTTACAGATTGCTCAAATGGACATTGGCTGTCTTCAGTAAGGCAGAGTGTATGTGTAGTGACATCAGCTGACGTAGCGCTGTGCTCTAGCACAAACAAATTCGAATTTGTGTTTTTAACTTTGTTTGAAAAGTGCAAGCCCTTTTTTTCAGAGCCACTGCAATGCCATTGCAGGGGAAAATCTTACCCAAGGTCAGGCAATGTGATGCTGATTCTGTTATACCTTATTATTATACAAATTTTCAAAAAATATTGTACTATTAGGAAATATGCTAGCCAGTAATACATTGATCAAATCAGATCTGGGTCAAAAGCTGCTCTGATGAAAATTGTGGTCCAGAAATCCTTAAAAATCAAGAAACTGACTTAGTACTTCCTAAAAAAGCACACACACAAAAAAAAAGGTTAGCCTTATTAGGGCCAAGAATATAGAGTTTAGTCCTAATTCCTCTCTTCATTTCAGTCCCTTGACATGAATACTAGTCTCACCCTTGATAGAATTGGATGCATATCTGGGATTTGTCAGACAGCAGTGTGTACGTGTTCACACTTGTTACATTTCTAAGATATAAACTGTTCCTTTGCCTCTTCCTTTGTTTACACAAGATTTCTTATCAGTTTCACCTGTGGCTCCTCCTCCAGGACATTCTTCTGCTCTTTATATTTCAGGGTCATAAATAAGGAGACACTATCCCTATTCAAATATTCCAACCAAGTGAATAGTCCCATTTCTTAATGTCTGCTGTCTGTTCCAGACGACTCCCGTCTGTTTGGTTTTGTGAGGATCACAACAGGAGATGCCATGAGCAAACGGGCTAAATTCACCCTCATCACCTGGATCGGGGAGAATGTGAGTGGACTTCAGAGGGCTAAGATCAGCACGGACAAAACGCTGGTGAAAGACGTCTGTCAGGTGCGTCTCAGATCAGTTTTTACTGTACTTAGCGGTTTGTTTAACTTAATGATAATCACTAAGATGTATCAGGTCTTCTGTGAAAATCGACATGACCTTCTATTCTCTATGCAGAATTTTGCTAAAGAGTTCATGGTGAGCGATATTCGGGAGCTGGAAGAAGACTACATCCGAAACGAGCTGAAGAAGGCTGGTGGTGCCAACTATGATGCTCAGGCAGAATAGATTCTAGCAGATAGGAATGGGATGGGGGGATGTCATCAAAACTGGGTGAAAGAGTAGGGTAAACTTTTCATCTCACACCCTCCTTAAACACCTACTCACACACACACACACACATACACACGCACACACACACACACACACACGCAAGCGCACGAGCACACGTTTCTGTCCTTCTTCCAATGTGGTCATGATTGGTTTATCTGCTGTACTGTGCATCATCTCACACTCATCTTGAGTGCAGACCTTGTTTTTTGTGTTTAGTATAACATCTATAACTGGAGTTTGAGTCAAAGAGGATCTTTTTGTTCTTGATTGGACCTGACAAAGTAACATTCTTGAACAATGAAGTTTCATTCAACTCCTGGGTTTCTTCCACATTGTTTTTGTCATTGTTATTCCATATCTAAATACAGACCACTGTGTTTACGGCCTTAATCTCCCATGGAGAGAGGTGCATCACTTGATGTATGCGTTTGTCTAAACGTGTACGAGTCTGTATGTTTGCAGACGCTGCACTGTGACTCACTCTGCTCCAGGTGATTTTTGGGATTTCAGACACCTTATTTACCTGCTAGCAGATTCAATGTGCAGGCTGTGGTGTTGTTGCTCAGCCTGACTGTGGAGCAGTAATTTCTCTGGTGTAGCCTTTCTTTTAGTCATTTAAATTGAAATTAATTCAGTTTTTCTTAATTTGTAGTCATTCAAAATATTATGCAGCAATTTTTTGTTTCAAACTGGAAGATGTCAACAAAGAAAGAAAACATGTCATGTGCACAAACTCTATGAATCATTTCAAAATAAAAGATTTTTTTTTTTTCAAAAATGTGTTGTATCACAATTATTTGCACTGTTATCTGAACTGTTAACTGGCTTGAGTGATGTCTCTGGTGTCTTTTGGATAGGCTGATTGTGAGCCTGTTGTGGTCGAAAATCTGGCTTATGTAATGCAAGCTGCTCTTCACAGTGCGATTCCACTCCACATTAACTGCCCTGGGGACTTTAGGGGAGTCTCATGGGTCATCATGGTCAACAGTGCTGCCAGACTACTAGCCAATCACAGGCTTGAGCCAAGCTGCTCTGCTTCAACGCCTGTCAATATCCACCCCTCCCCTTTCCTCTATCCCTCTATCCACTAGCTCCCTTTTTTAATCACGGTCTGATTTTTTTTCACTCCTCCCCCACCTCCCCTTTTTGCTCTTTGCATGGCCCATCAACCATTTGGTCTAACAGATGTGAACTTGACTGCATAATTACTTCATTTCCAATCTATAAGCCTCTTGTAGGCTGTTTTTAAGACACTCTGTATAGACAAGAGAGAACAAAAGAATGGAGTAGGCGATGACATGAAGACAAGCATTTTACTCTTTTTCCCATACAATGTTATGTATTTGTTCAGTGTTTGGATTGTGTGAACTGGCTGGAAAACGTCAAAACAGAGCAGCCCGGAAAGGCTTTAGCAATAGTTCTCTGTCTTTGAGGGTAAAAAAGAACAAAAAAAAAACAGCCCACAAGTGTATACATTGCTGAAGATGACGTTTGCCTAATTTTATCAGGAAGGTGAATGAGTGTGAGTAACTGTGTAGTGTACATGAGACACACTTGTGTTTAGGGGTGGGACAGGTGTTCCTCTGTGTCTGCCGGGACAACATTAATGCGATTAATGACTACTGGGGATTGATTAGTCTCTTGCCACAGTTTCTCAAGCTGTGTACTGATTCAACAGTTCCACACACAACCTTGGGCTAGTCTTGCTGCGTCATAGCATATATTCCAGACTGGTGCATGTCCAAACAGCTCCATGGCTTTTCACGAGTGTTGCTGTTAGGTTTTGTTGATCCTTGTTTGTGTGTGTGTGTGTGTGTGTGTGTGTGTGTGTGTGTGTGTGTGTCTGTGTGTCTGTGTGTGTGTCTGCGAGCATATTTCGAAAGATTGCTTAGCATCTTGTTTACAATAAGAGTCACAAGGAAGCCCCCTGCTAGCTATTCTCCTCAGATCCTTCCTGCATTCCAGGGGCCTCTCAAATATTTCATAGCCCACACACATTTCTGGAATTATGTTCTGCTATTTTGTGTGTGTGTACACTGTTATTCTAGTAATCTGTTATCCTAGTAATTGTGTCACTGCAGATTTAAAGCTGAGCGTGAGTAGCTCCTGACTCATTTCAGTGTTTGTGAATTAAAAAAAAGAATCTGACATGTAGAGACGAGTTCGTGGGAGGAGATTTAAATGACCACTGTGACATTGCCTGAGATCCCACACAAGGCTACTGTTGCCATGTACTTGTTATTGAAACTGGCAATTCTCCATTCATAGTGTCAGTGGGGGATTTGCATGCATCCAAACACATACATTTACATGTAGTATGGCTTGGCCAGCAGCAAGCTGTTTAAAACATGCCCTTATATGCTCAGGACACAAGTCGATCTATGGATAGCATTGCTAGCTTAGCTGGGCTATGGGACATCTTGGTCTCAGAGGCAAAGTCAGAGTTGATTTGGTTGGGCCTTTTGGTTGAGCGTTTAGGGTAGGATGAAGGGGGAGGGTTGTGGAGGCGAGCAAGTGGAACCCTTTAAGGCTGAGTGAATAGGGAGAGAATGCAAGAGTGAATGGGATCATTTCTCAATGCTCCTGTGTGATACTCAAGCTATGGCACAGAGCTGCTTTTGTCAGCAGCTAATGAGCTGAGCCACAAATCTCCAAATCGGTGCCGAGGCTTCGTCATCACCAAGGAACTGCTGCCAAAACTCAATCCAACAACCTCCTTCAGCCACTAGGTCCCAGTTTCTGTCTGTAGCAAATAATGTTCAAGTGTACCTGATACCTTCAAAGTAACTCTAAATAAATATTAATACATTCTAGTCATGTCAATTGGTCAACTTGCTTTTTGTGGCAACCCCTAGCAAGGGATTGTTTAAGTCATAAGGAATTGGTACAGGGTCATGAAGAACAAACTAATCACTGACCTGACATAAATCAACTTTGACCTATAGAGATATAGATATATATTAAGTTCCCTTTTAAATGTCACCACACACATTTTTACGCAGTTGCCTCCTTTAAATTAAGCTATAACTCTTGCGTGTACGGATCAATGAGCTTCATAAAACAGCTATTCGTTTATTGATTCTACCTTCGGTTTTAGCATATTAATAAAACACGAGACATGCTTTCACACGAAAGGTCGCAAATATCATTTAAAAAGGTCATTTTTAAAGGACCCTCTAGGGTTCAGTCTATTTGATGAGCATTGTGTAATGTAAATATAACTATTTTTGCATCAGCTTCTGAAACAATATTATAGATAATTTATATATGTCTTAAAGTTCTTTCCTTCAGTTTTGTATGGCTTGATTAGTGAGTCACAGTAAGCACATGTACAAAGAAAATGAACCCCGAATTTAGACAAAAGGTATCGACGTGTAAGCGAGACTACATAGAGATACTACAGTCTGTATTTTGTTCTTAGCACATTTAAAGATGCTAACTGTAACGCAAGTCCTCTAACTTGATTTTGGTCTAGGTTCAGTATTTCAACAAGCCAGTCTTTGGGCGTTGTAGTGAGTATGACTCATATAGTCATGGACATCCACTCTTGGGAAACATAACCTTAAGCAATGTAATTTCCAGAATTATCTAGTAAATTGGCTTTGAGTATCCTGTATATTTGCTAAGATGTAAACAGATCATATTACCTCAGAAAGGTTTGCAAGGCAAATGGTTTAACTATGGCTTCTGAAGTTCAGCAATGAGCTCGAGACTTTGGCACATTAGTTATGCTACAGTCATACTCAACATAACTACTCTGTGAGTCAAAATATGCACTCAGACAGAGAAAGTATGACTCGGAGCTTTAAAAACATATAGAAAAATACGTTTTTAAACAGGCATTACACAACACAGAGCATATCATTCATACAGACAGAGAATGTGCAGCTATGTGTGTTAAAAGTGGGGACGTTTCCTGTTTAAAGCTGAAGTGGATATTCTGCATCATACAGTCACATCTGCTGATTGGTCAATACCGTTACATCCGCTGACAAAACAGCAGACGGAAGATCTGTATACCCACAGTTGTCTCATGTGTAGCCTGTGCGTGCTGGCACCTGTGCATGAATCTGCATATGTAATTAGTTTGGTGGTATTTTTGAGTGATGTGGGTTCTACTTGAATGAATAGGTAGACGTAGGTCGTTCGTCATTTCCTGTACCTTTGGCATGATAAAAACCCTTTACCATATACGGCAGTGAAGTGAAGGTGCCAGACGGAGCAAGAGGAAAAGAAGAAGTGAAGAAAACGCAACTACTCTCGTGTCTCAACTTGCACCTTGCTGCTGGTGTGTGTAGTTACTGCCAGATTTGTCTATTCTATAAAGAGTGTTTTATGAGTTTGTGTGCATGTGCACAGCTGAAATGTTGCTACACTGTGTTCTGCCTGTGCTTGTATGACACATGCCTGAAAAGAGAAATGAAGGGTCAGTGTAGAAAAAACCTAACCACTCTGTCAAGACATATTACGCCCTGGCAGTAACTTACTTTAACAGGTTAATGTATGACTTTCACATCAATATGTTAAAGGTTAATGCACTGGTAACAATATAATGTAGTAATGTTAGTGCACTAGGGCATATGAAAGAAGGAACAAGGAAGTAGGAATAGATTAAGAACTATGCTGAGAAACATAAATGTTAAAGGATATCTAATGAAAAAGGGATTAAAAGTAGGACATTATCATGGTTGGACATGGATATCTATAATATAATGTATGATCTAAGTTTCATAATATGCTGACTGAGCTTTGCTATCTGTGGCAGGGTGAATATGGACTGTGAGGTTAAGTGTGAATAGAAGTGACTTATCTCTAGTTAAATCTATCAGTGTGATGCCCAGTGCAACACTTTCTGTCTCGCTGCATTGTAAACCACTGCATAAGGCTCAGACTTATATATCTACAAACCTAAGGCCAATATATTTTATTTATCTTTGACAAAGAACTCAGTGTACTGTACGTGTTTCGTTATGAGGTGTACAAGGTCATAGATGGTAGGTAAGATGCAAACTAAAGCAGTTCACCCAAAATGAAACAGAAAAGCTTGCACCTCTTTGTGGTTGAAATGCTTTGCATGCAACACTGCACTCAGCGTGGCGCAATACGTCTGCTGGGGCTTTTATATATAATATTTACAGTTAGGTGTAAAGAAAATGTAAGTATAATTGTAAATGTATATAATTCACCAGTCTAATACTCTGTTTAATGCTTTTAACTAAAAAAAAGTAATAAAACCTTCAAAGAAAGTGCATTTTATACTGATTATATATATAATATATAAACATATATTTAATAAAAAATATATATATATATATATATATATATATATATATATATATATATATATATATATATATATAATAAAAATATGTCTTTTATTCTTCTTATGCCTCACAAACCTATAACAATTTATCTTTATTAAAAAATGACACATTAAAGTCTCACAATTTTTAATCTATTTATAAATACCATTAATGCTTCAGAACATCCATGAAACCTGTTAGTTCCTGTTATCACTTATGTTATTGCTGCTACTCCCACACCAGCTTCTCTTTTTTCCTCTCTTTAAGTTAATAATGCAAAAAGAAACCTACAAGCTACTTGTCACATTGCTAAATAAACTGAAAGTTGCAAACGGCACTTTTTTGAAGGTTACTGTTACAAAGTACTGACACCGGAGACCTCTGCTCTAAATGTTAAAGAAAATCTTCTCCCAAGAAAGCTTACAAGAATCCAACAGCACTATGAATTTGTAATTACAATGAGATTATTATGAGATGTTTGCAAAGACTGGAGCAGAATATAAATAGCTCTGTGTCAGCTAGTTTGTCACAGCAGGTGTAGACCTGCTGAGACCTGGCCACAGCCCTCCCCAGACAGACTGCTGCAGTTACATGACATGCCAGCAGGGAATCCTAACAGGACTGGATGAAGAACTAATCATGATATGCAAAGGATGTCCAGCTGAAGTCTTCAGAAGAGCTTCAGAGAGTATTATGAGTTTTAGTTCTAACAAAAGAGTTAGCATTAGTATGGGTATTAGGGTGTATTATTATTATTATTATTATTATTATTATTATTATTATTATTATTATGATTATGATTATGATGATTATTATTATTATTATTATTAATTTTGTTTTATTATGGTATTATTATTTATTTTATTTTATTATGGTATTATATTATTAGTAGTAGTATTAGGGTGTATTATTATTATTATTATTATTATTTTTATTTTATGCTATTATTATTATTATTGTTATTATTATTATTATTATTATTATTATTATTATTATTAGTAGTAGTAGTAATAGTAGTAGCAGTAGTATTAGGGTGTGTTATGGGTGTTATGGGTGTTAAGATAAGATAAGATAAGATAAGATAAGATAAGATAAGATAAGATAAGATAAGATAAGATAAGATATACCTTTATACATCCCACAATGGGGAAATTTCTTTGTTACAGCAGCAAAAATATATAAAAAGAATAAAGAATAAAGACATAATATAATATACAGTATATACTAAAACAAAAATGTATAAAAAGAGTAGTAGTTACACTGAAGACATATTGCACATAGGTAATATTGCACATTTTTAAAAATTTCTGTTATTGCACATGATTAAAATACTGATATTGTTTATTATTGCAGTGAAACAGTAATAACAGTGTGTTGTAAAGCTCTGATTGTAAAGTCTAATAGCAGCAGGGAGAAAAGAGCATCTGTATCGCTCCATCAGACACAGGATGTAACAGGATGTAACTGATGGAGCTGCTCTGAGCTGAAAGCGTTTCATACAGGGGGTGAGAGTCGTTCTTCAGCAATGATGATAGTTTTGCTACCATCCTCCTTTCTCCCACCTCCTGTACAGTGGTCCAGAGAAATCCACAGGACTGAGCTGGCCTTCCTGATCAGCTTGTCCAGTCTCTTCCTTTCTGCAGTAGAGATGAGAGCACCAGCATACCACACCATAGAACATGGCTGAGGCCACCACAGAGTCAAAAAAGGTCTTCAGTAGCTCTCCCTGCACTCCTAAAGACCATAGTCTCCTCAGCAGAAAGAGTCTGCTCTGCCCTTTCTTGTAGATTGCCTCAGTATTGTATGTCCAGTCCAGTTTGCTGTTCAGATGAACACCCAGGTATTTGTAATAGTCCACTCTCACGAAGTCCTTTCCCTGAATGTTCACTGGGGGTAATTAAGTTGGTTTGTGCCTACGGAAATCCACCACCATGTTTTCCCCGCATTTAACTGTAGGCAGCTCCGTTGGCACCAGTTCACAAAGTTCTGGATCAGTCCTCTTTACTCCCTGTCATCATCATCTGATGTTATGGGTGTATTATGGGTGTTATGGGTTACTGTGGGTGTTATGGGTGTATTATGGGTGTTATGGGTTTACTGTGGGTGTTATGGGTGTATTATGGGTGTTATGGGTGTTATGGGTGTTATGGGTATATTATAGGCGTTATGGGTGTATTATGGGTGTTATGGGTGTTATGGGTGTATTATGGGTGTATTATGGGTGTTATGGGTGTATTATGGGTATATTATGGGTGTTATGGGTGTATTATGGGTGTTATGGGTATATTATAGGTGTTATGGGTGTATTATGGGTGTTATGGGTGTATTATGGGTGTTATGGGTATATTATGGGCGTTATGGGTGTGTTATGGGTGTATTATGGTTGTTATATGGGTGTATTATGGGTGTATTATGGGTGTTATGGGTGTATTATGGGTGTATTATGGGTGTTATGGGTGTATTATGGGTGTATTATGCGTGTTATGGGTGTTAGGGTGTGGCACTACCACTACTAATCAGTATTATTAACAAGTCTGTAATTAATGCATTTTATTACTTATTTTCTATTTAATTGAAAATTGGATGTTGTAGCCTAGTGGTTAAGGTGTTGGGCTACCAATCGGAAGGTTGTGAGTTCGATTCCTATGTCCACTGCTGGGCCCCTGAGCAAGGCCCTTAACCCTCAATTGCTCAGTTGTATAAAAATGTACGTCGCTCTGGATAAGGGCGTCTGCTAAATGCTGTAAATGTAAATGTAAATGTAAATTAACCATTAAACTTTGTGCAGAAACCTATTGAGCTCATACTGCCCACGTGTTCTGCCTGTAGGTTGTCACAGTGCTAAGCTCAGCCCATCATCACGCCCAGCTCTCTACCATATCTTATGCCCTTAAAAGGCGCTTTTTCATCGCCTGCTGGTTTGAGGAATAGCTCTGCAAACTCGACAGGGCGCACCACGGCCCAGTTGTACACCACTGCCCTCTTTTGGTGGAGATGAAGAATTACACATAAATTACATGGGGGGGGGGGGACACTTGTGAACGCCATTGTTTATAATTTATATTATAATTGTATATCATTTATAAATATCCTTTTGACAGTTTATTATCTGTACTGTTATTACACGTAACAGAAATGCACAAATTATTATTATTATTATTATTATTATTATTATTATTATTATTATTATTATTAAAATTAAATACTTCTTCTTTCCGTTCTTAGTTTCTTACATTTAGTTTATTTATATGTCTAAGGAGGAGTAGACCGGGTTTCATTCAACTGAAAGTTGTATAATGTATATAACGGTGCATGTAACAAATTAAAGAAATATTAGAGAATTTATAATAACTAAAAATTATATCTAAAATGAATTATTTATTTAAGTATACACTGCAAACCCTCGATATTATATTATATTGTATTTTATTGTATTGTATTATATTATATTATTCATTCATTCATCTTCTACCACTTATCCGAACTACCTCGGGTCACAGGGAGCCTGTGCCTATCTCAGGCGTCATCGGGCATCAAGGCAGGATACACCCTGGACGGAGTGCCAACCCATCACAGGGCACACACACACACTCTCATTCACCCACGCAATCACACACTACGGACAATTTTCCAGAGATGCCAATCAACCTACCATGCATGTCTTTGGACCGGGGGAGGAAACCGGAGTACCCGGAGGAAACCCCCGAGGCACGAGGAGAACATGCAAACTCCACACACACAAGGTGGAGGTGGGAATCGAACCTCCAACCCTGGAGGTGTGAGGCGAACGTGCTAACCACTAAGCCACCGTGCCCCCCTTATATTATATTATATTATATTATATTATATTATATTATATTATATTATATTATTCTATTATACTCTATATAATGATGGAATTTCCTTAGTGATAGCACTTAAATGTATTAAATTGTGTAAACATTTATACTGACAGTAGGACAGTTTACTCAGACTGGATAAAACAATTAAAGCAAACATTTTAAAAATGTTTGGAAAACGCTGAATGAATCACTTCCACGAAGCAAAACAGAAAGGACCAATCATAATAGGGCAGCACAGCAAGCAGGTAAATAATTGGACCCTTTTTATCCAATCACAGTTTGTCTTAAACGACAACCGAAAATGACGTACATGGGAGTCAGGAAGTGAAAAACTCTGTTTACATGTAGCACTGAAATGTGAACACATTATTCATCGATAACCGGTTAGCCTTTACAGGTATAAGCCTTTTATGGCAATTTAACAATAATATTCGAGCATTTGATCTCCATTTATCATAATCATGCTGGAGCTGAATTTGTGCATCTTTTGCCCTTCAGATCGATGATGGGGAACACAGAAAGTGCTGTAGTGCACAAACGTCTGGACCGTTTCCGTCCTGATGAGCGACCTGTTATTGAGGAAGTCTATGACAGACTTCAGAGCACCAGCAGCTCGTCTGTACCTACTGGGAAAGTGAATGTTTTACACATAGACACGCTCAAGGTTGGAATAATGACATCTGCACCTGCAGCTCCTCCCAGTGCTGTATAGAGATACATATACACAGTGATACATATACACAGCATGCTGACAGTGATACATATACACAGTGATACATATACACAGTGATACATATACACAGTGATACATATACACAGCATGCTGACAGTGATACATATACACAGTGATACATATACACAGTGATACATATACACAGCATGCTGACAGTGATACATATACACAGTGATACATATACACAGTGATACATATACACAGCATGCTGACAGTGATACATATACACAGTGATACATATACACAGTGATACATATACACAGCATGCTGACAGTGATACATATACACAGTGATACATATACACAGTGATACATATACACAGCATGCTGACAGTGATACATATACACAGTGATACATATACACAGCATGCTGACAGTGATACATATACACAGAATGCTGAGAGTGATACATATACACAGTGATACATATACACAGAATGCTGAGAGTGATACATATACACAGTGATACATATACACAGAATGCTCACAGAGATACATATACACAGAGATACATATACACAGCATGCTGACAGTGATACATATACACAGTGATACATATACACAGCATGCAGACAGTGATACATATACACAGCATGCTGACAGTGATACATATACACAGTGATACATATACACAGCATGCTGACAGTGATACATATACACAGCATGCTGACAGTGATACATATACACAGCATGCTGACAGTGATACATATACACAGTGATACATATACACAGCATGCTGACAGTGATACATATACACAGTGATACATATACACAGTGATACATATACACAGTGATACATATACACAGAGATACATATACACAGAGATACATATACTCAGCATGCTGACAGAGATATATATACACAGTGATACATATACACAGTGATACATATACACAGAGATACATATACACAGCATGCTGACAGAGATACATATACACAGAGATACATGTACACAGAGATACATATACACAGCATGCTGACAGAGATACATATACACAGTGATACATATACACAGTGATACATATACACAGCATGCTGACAGTGATACATATACACAGTGATACATATACACAGTGATACATATACACAGAGATACATATACACAGCATGCTGACAGTGATACATATACACAGTGATACATATACACAGCATGCTGACAGTGATACATATACACAGTGATACATATACACAGTGATACATATACACAGCATGCTGACAGTGATACATATACACAGTGATACATATACACAGTGATACATATACACAGTGATACATATACACAGAGATACATATACACAGCATGCTGACAGAGATACATATACACAGAGATACATATACACAGAGATACATATACACAGTGATACATACAGTATGCACTGCATGCTGGCAGTGAGTGATACATATACACAGAGATACATATACACAGTGATATATATATATATATATACACACAGAGACACATATACACAACATGCTGACAGTGATACATATACACAGAGATACATATACTGTACACAGTGATATATATATATATACACAGAGATACATATACACATTATTCTCACAGAGATACATGTACACAGAGATACATATACACAGAGATACATGTACACAGAGATACATATACACAGAGATACATATACACAGCGATACATGTACACTGTGATACATATACACAGCATGCTGACAGAGATACATATACACAGCATGCTCACAGTGATGCATATCACGTGTGTCCAATTAATCAGTGTGAACTGTAATTAAGCAGCTTTTAGGAAATGTGCCGAGTGGTCAAATGGTTTACATTACATGCTGTACAAATGTCCCTCCTTTTTTTTTAAGATAACCATGGGTAAAATGGCTTCGGACCCAATGATTTTAAGAGTCTATGAGGGAATTTGCAGTGTGGACCCTGGTGTGCCAGTGCCACCTGGTGGTGGGGTAAGTCGAGAGCAGCTGGTGATCTTCCTGGCAGATGTTCTTCGGGGGACAGCAGAAGAGAGAGCACCACTTGTCATGGCAATGGCACACGGGACCAAAGCAATGGTTATGACCAATCAGATAAGAGAAGTGAGTATGTGTATAGGCCAGAGCTCCAAAATATTGTACCCCTTTTCTTATGTGGCTCATTTTCCTTTGTGGTTTTTTTGGAGAATTTGTGAAGACATTTGGGAAAGCTGTGTGTTTTGTGTTGAACCACATTATTGTTGCCATTATATAATATGAAAACAGCTTGGTGCTTTAGGCTGTTTAGACTCTAACATCATGAAGTAAACCTTCATTCTTCAAAGTAAAAAAAAAGAAAACGCACATTTGGCTGTTTTGTGGGCCAAACAATTTCAAATATATAAAATATATGTAGCCTTAAGTGTTTATTAATAGTGATTGTGATATAATTTCTAATATATAATAGCATTAAGGAGCATAGTATTTTCTTTATGATATAAAGACATTTGCAGGGACATTTATGGTTTCTGTTTGATGTCATCTACAGTTTTTAGAGGACTTGGTATCAGCTGTAGTTCAGATTCTCACACATAAGGGACGTCTGCGAGGCTGGAGACCAGATCGTATGGGTCATGGTGATCAGGGGGTGAAGCTTTTGGCTGAGCAGTTGAGCTCTGAGTTAAAATCCTCAGGTTAGTGATAGCATTTTTCTTATTTATGTTTTTCTGATTTATATTTAATTATGTTATTTTTAAATTGTGTGTAAATATTAACACTCTTTATAGATTAAAAGTAGGTTTATAGCTGGCATTAGCAATAGATAGATTTGTATAGGCTGTATTTTATTTTCTATTTTTTTAGACCTACAGGATTTACTGGGATCATGCCTTTATAATAAATATGAATATTTAATAAATGAGTTATTGACTAAATAGACATTGTTAAGTTTGACCTGATTGATTCTTCTTTTCTTTCCTGTAGATCAGGACATGTGTGATGTCACTTGTATCGAGGACTGGCTATTACGTGTATCAGGTGTGTCCACATACCTGGAGCTCCTGATTGCCGATGGTCTTAATGTAGGATTGACCTCGTTCCCACCTCCCACTCTGCTGCCCCAGTGTCTAAACGCTCCCTGGACTGAGCTGCGCTCTGTATTGGATATTCCACTTCTTATGTTTCTGACTTCTCAGCTGCCTGCAGGACACACTGCCCACTGGAGGCTGCTGTTTTCCACCAACAGACATGGTGAAAGTTTTACTCGTCTGGTTGGAAATTGTAAAAGCCAGGGCTCCACTGTGTTACTGGTGAAAGACACCAAGGGCCACATATTTGGAGGCTTTGCATCTCATAGCTGGGAGCTCAAACCTCAGTTTCAGGGTAAGTGGCAGGAAGAGAGCCAACAGGCTCATATTGACTCTGTGTTTATTGACTTCATAGATGTTCCAGGTTATTCTTTTTCTTAATTATCATTCTCATTTCCTTTATTTCTAGGTGATTCCAGGTGCTTCCTGTTTTCTGTGTCGCCATCTATGCGAGTGTTCACATGTACTGGTTATAACCAGCACTACATGTACCTGAACCAAGGCCAGCAAACCATGCCCAATGGTCTGGTGAGACTATATATCACTTTAATGAGACGCTCTTTAAGTTCTCCTCCAACAATACAAAATATATTTGCATGGAGGAAAATTTTTTGTCCCTGTTTAAAAAAAAATTAAAACAGATGACTTTAAAATGATTGAGATCTCTCTTCAGTTATGTTGCTTGTAGATTCAGAAGATTTCAGAGTTTCTAGTCTAGGAGTATTTTTGGGAGCATGGTGTCCTCGAAGAAAATTACTGACTACACCTTCAAAAGCAATGGCAATTTTGCTGTCTGATTATAGGGTATGGGTGGACAGCATGGGTATTTCGGTTTGTGGCTAGACAGCAATTTTGGCCGTGGTCACAGTCGGGCTCGTCCACGCTGCACCACCTACGGTAGTCCTCAACTCTCTGAGGAAGAAGACTTTACAGTGGACACAGTAGAGGTGTGGGGAGTTGGTGTGCCCCCTGGGGAACAGGAACAGGTAGGTGACATGCCTACAGTTGTTGTTGTTCTTTTTCTTTTGTTGTTTGTTGTTGTCTCTCTTCTTTTCTTTCTCAACACTCCCATTTCTTCTGCGCTTGGGACTGGCACAGAGAGTTAACCCTTCGGTAGTTGGGTTAGCTTCCTGCCTGGGAATCGAACCTGAGCCACAGCAGTGAGAGCACAGAATCCTGCCATTTGACCACCAGGAGGCTCATGACATGCCTATAGTGTTATCATTAAAAATGATTTATTTGTTATTTCTGTAAATTAGGATGCCCAATGGCTCATATTTTAGTTATCACAAATTTTGTCTTCCACTATTATTTATTCTTATGCCATAATGCACTCTAATCTGATTGGTCAGATGGTATTGATTTATTTCCTATAACAGTAGCTCTGACAATAGTGGCAGCTACAAGGTAAGATCACAGGTTTATCTTCATTATACGTCGCCATTTTTATTGTGACAACTTACATGTGGATTTGTGTGGCAGCCTAAACCACCTAAAACATCCTAACAAGTGGATTTGTTTTTTAACAAGTTTTCTGGGCAGAGAAAATGTACTTTTAGCATTTTTGGACAGAGTCACCCGCATCAGCGATTTGTCAGAGGTGAAGCTCTGAAACAGCAAAGCCTTCTGAACATTAACGTTTCACAGCAACATAACATAATTTTTTCCTGTATTAACTTAAGTGGAGAAAAAAAGGAGAACTGCTGAAATGATAAAAAGTATAACAGGAACTTTTTTGCAGACTCAACATATAATGCATTTGAATAAAAAGTCAGACGTTTTTATCTTAAAACACTACTGTTGTTTATGAGGAATAAAACAGGATGTGTCCAGGATGTGTTGTTATAGGAAAATAACAGGGTAGAAGCCTCAAGCCACCTTCTCATTAATTATTTTCCTATAACAACTTGTCCCACAGTGTTTTATATCTTATATAATCAATCATAGGCATACTGTGGTCACTATGTCCATCCATAGTTACTGAATGTTGACTAAAATTTGTGAATTTTATTGTGAAAATCTGTTGATATGTAAGATTCCCTGTTCTCTTTAAAGCAGGAGACTAAGAAGAGTATTCTGGATGTAGATCCTGAGATTCAGGCTATAATGGAGATGACAGGGAAAACCCTGCATAGCCAAGGCCTACGAGAGCCAGAAGAAGAAGATGATGGATGAGAGAGTATGGATGGATTTATTCAATACAAACAAAAGACTGGTGCTGCTTTTAGTTGGACATATTGGGGGATGAAAATGTGTCTATAATTTATGTGATGTTGATGGTTGTATAGCAAGCAACTAAAACAAGATGTATTATATGTAGCAAAATATATAGATATTGTTGAATCTGTTGTGTTGATTCCTAAAGCAATGGAGCTGGATTCCATCTAATATGATGAAAATGCAGAAAATATCACAGTATGAAGCCTAGAATTAATTAACAAGACGTCAATGAATTAAGTTAATGATTAATGTAAAAGAAAGAAACACTCTGAATTATATGTACTGTATTCTTTATCATTATCCTGAGACCCTCAACAGCATCCAGGTCTTAGATGAAATTTACCTTCATTTATCGATAACTGTGGTCTGTTTTTCTCTTTGTTCAATGCTTTCTTTTATAACCACAATAACACAGTTCAAGTCTTCATGTATTTGCTGTTGCCACTGTTTAGCTTAATTTCCTATTTCATGTTGCGGGAAAAAAGATGAAGCTCTTGATTTGTTTTCGGGATCTATAACATCAAAGTGACACTGAACTGACTTTTAACCCTTAAATTTCACATAGAGATTTTTTTCTCCTAGAAAATGCTTTTTTTCTCATAGAAATGCTTTTTACCTGCACATGCAGTGTCTACCTGTCATGCCAGTATGGTAAGCTACCATAAACCTATTATTGGAACACACAATGAAAACATTCTGTGTATCCATTCAGTGTGGACCTTTCGTTTAAAGCAGCGGTGTCCAGTCTTATCTGGAAAGGGCCAGTGTGGGTGCAGGTTTTCATTCCAACCAAGCAGAAGCCACACCTGATTCCACCTGTTTAATCAGTTGTTCTTGGCTTTTAGTAGACTCTGGTGTGGCTTCTGTTCGGGTTGGAATGAAAACCTGCACCCACACCGGCCCTTTCCGGATAAATTGGTTTTTAAAGACCAATTTGTGCGTTTCAGTGTCGCGTTCTTGCAGTGTTTTATTCCTGAAGAACAAAAACAGTTTGTTGATTCTTGAAGGAATTCTGCGTTACGTACAGTCGACAAAACCTCTACAATGAGGTGTTGTTTTTTTTTTGTATTGGTTTGTATGTGATTCATCTTTCACTGTTGTAAAATGTCACCACCCACATTTGAATGTCACAGTTTCCAGTCACACACAGGAGGAAATGTTCAAGCATTCTTTCTTTTTTTTCTTCTTTACTTTCACCTCAATCTTTTGCCAGTGAGTTAATCTTTAATTACAAGACAAACTGTGTTCAGTTCTCTAGAATTAAGCTCAGAGCCAATTTCCTTATGTCACCAAAAGGGCTCTTTCACTTTCCAACGTTAACAAACCTTTTATATATAAATATATATTAAATATATATATATATACACATACATTTTTGAAAAGTTTATTCATAGGCTTCTCTCATGTAAAATACTTTAACTTTGCACCATATGCAAATTAGGGAAAAGTGACGTTAGATATGCAAATATTGGTATTTACATGCGCGCTCTCGGTCATCTTCCTGCCAACACATTTACATTATTTTTTCTCTGAGTATTTTATTTTCTACGTTGTCATCTTGTGTATTCATCCTCATAGCAATATCCTAATATTTTTATTAGACATTTTAAACTGCACCCTCAGGGGCTGTTATTCACAACAGATGCAGGTGCTTTCATTTTCATCTCCATTTACAAACAATCACGGCTCAATAGCGTCTGACTTTTAACTTAGAGATTTGACTGTGAAAGATTTGATAGTTTTTTTTGTTACGGTACAACATAAACCCTAGAATTTATAACCCCTACGTGTCTCTTTTGCCCTCATCAAGGGGGGGGGGGTTTATTTGCATCGATATCATCTCCACTTCCGTGTCTTCTTATTAAGGTTATTGGTCACGTCCCAAGCCACACACACTACCGTGCTTAATAGCGTGTCACAACTTAAGGACAGTTCACTTTGTTGCAGCTGTGTTTTGACACACTAGTTAGTGCAGTAGTACAGGCTCATGGACGCAGCTTATAAGGCTTACTTCCTTGTGTTTAGAGAATAGAGGAACTGAGAACCCCTGGTCAAGTAAAGCTGATAGGAAAAGCTTTTAGTGTTTTAACCAAATTTTGTGACTTCTTCCTGAATTTAAAATGTGAATTTGAGCGTTGAGAGAAAAGAAAAAAGACTGAACTTCGAACGTGACCACTATTTTCCTTTGGACGCGGGTAAGTTTTTAATTGATTAATTGCGTTAAAGTGGAATGAAGTTACTGCCAAAAAAAAGGGGAAGAAAAATAAAAAAAAGGTCGCTGGGTATGAAAATGTGACTGGATATGATATAGAGTTGAAAAAAAGGTGCTTTAAGACGCTTTAGGGTCAGATAGGAAGTAGATAGGAGAGTTGTGTGTTATAACATGGTGTTATAAGCGGTTCATGACCTGACACTGTTATCTGAGACAGATAACAGATTCACAGAGATCTTAAATGCTTCTTTTCAATGCTGTAAATACCATGGTGTCATCACAAGGTTAGGACTGTACACGACGTACAGGATCATGTTAATAGGTTAAAGGACAATGTGAACGATTTGCATGGGATGTTTTCCATATCTGGAGGTAATTCTATTGGTTTTCATCTTTTAATGCATTCTTGTAAGTGGTTACTGACTTACTGGTTACTGAAGATAGATTAAGATTGTACCATGAAATCTCCTCTATTCTAGATCTAACACCGCCCAGGTCCTTGACACAGCAGATTGGATCTCAGGTTAACGCAAGGTATTCCTAACTCAAATTTTGTTTTGGACATCCCAAACAAAATGACATTTGGACCCATAATACACTTGTCATTACCATAACCGACCATTAAGCACGTAAACACAAGCACAATTTGCCTCTGATATTAGATTTTGCTGTGTTTTCTTATAATATGGTCACCATATTATGGTGTATTACACTTATTACACCATATTACACTTTACAAGACCGAACACATTTATTCGCACATATGTACTGTTATGTGTGTGCTGATCTTTTTTTTTTAGTATTGTGTAGTTTTTGTTTTACTGGAAGTATCCCACATAGCTCCTGTGTTAGCTATATGTGGCTGTGGTTTTTAGTGAGGTCAGTGAAGCATAGCCAAGGGGATTTTTTTTTTACCAAAGCGGGAATCAAAACTACTTAACGACTTAAACTTTACCTTTATAACTAAGAACTGATTACAAATTATATCTACTTGAATCCCATGTCAAATGACTCAAAGCACTCGCTTTTCCATACATGCATTATTCCAGTCAGGGTTGTAGTGGATTCAGAATCTATCCCCGGAAACACTGGGTACGAAGCAGAGACAAACCCTGATGGGATGCGTGTCCATCACAGGGCAGCATCACAGGGCAACACATTCAATCACACTTAGGGTTTAGTTCAGCTAAGCCACCTACCAGTTTGTGGACAACACGCTTTGAAACTCCAAGTATCCCAATCGGTTTCCTGAACTCAGGATCGAACTAGGACTCTGGAGCTAGGTGGAAGCAACCAGAAGATTTAAGTTGTCTTACTATTCATTTTTAAAGGGTGTTTCAATGGTTTGTGCAATTTATTTCAAGTTACAGTTGAAGAAGTTCCTGTCTGCAAAAAAAAAAAAAAAAAAATCGAGAACCTCTGATATACTGCTCGAAATAGTGTCGCCTATAGAGTAGGGGAAATGCCTGGGATTTAACAAAAAGTTATTACTGATAACATAACTCCTTAAGCTTATGGCTGATTCTTCAGTGTTTTAATATATTATTCAAGTGTATTAACAGGCAACTACTACAAATTAGTCAGTCAAAATGTAGCCATAAGAGAATAATGAAAAAGTGTCTCTGATGCTACGTAGGTAGAGTGAGTTTAAGGGATTAACTTAGAGCTTGAGCAGGTCCTTTCCTTCTGTTTTAATTGATTTCCTCCTTCACTGATAACACTGGCTTGCGTGTATTAATTGTATTAGTGTAAAAGTATACTTCGTTTTACACAAGACACATGGGAAAAAATGAAGGCAAACAATGATTAAGTAGCATTTGCTGTATAAGGATTCATACATGTTACACGGATTCACAAACAGTAACTAAAAGAATTAAACAATGTATTCAGCTTTTATTTATTATATTGATTGAAAAACAAATCACCCACCGGTCTTTTGTATGTTTTAAGCAACGTTTGGATCCTGACACACCGTGAAAGAGTTTTACCTGATATCTGTTGTACGAGTTTACGTTCATTGCATATTGTCAGTTTTTTGATCACTTTCGTCTTGTGTTTTGGATTGTTGTCTTGTTGTTGGATCCACCCACATTTCATTTCATTTGTAAATTCTCGTAATACTTTTGTCAGTAGATAAAAAACTGGGGAGGGGTGTTGAAAACCTTTGCACTTAACTGTATGCGAAGTTATTTCTTAACACACATTTTTTCTCTCACTTTATTGCACACTCAGTCTTGCTCTGTCTCTGTCTCTCTCTCTCTCTCTCTCTCTCTCTCTCTCTCTCTCTCTCTCTCTCTCTCTCTCTCTCTCTCTCTCTCTCAGTGTCTCTAACAAGAAGAGCTTTTTGTAGCGCTGCAGTGTTTGAGTTTGCTGGATTAATGCTTTACTAAAGCTGAATGTCTCTATTCTCTCAACTGGCTTGATCCTCACAGTTTGCTGTTGTCTTTCATTTGCAATGCAAACATGGAGTGTTGTATGGACCAACTTTCCCACCTGCTTTACATAAGCATTTAGAAAAACACGTGCATTACTTTTACAGTAAAGAAAAGCATACTGTTTAATTAAACCCACAGAGAGCTAGCAATCTGCTGCTGGTATACTTTTTTCACATTGTCTCTGTCTGTGGTATACATCACCTTTCAGTCAGTCTCACAAGCCACAAAGACCAAAATCACACAAATGGACGTGCTAAGACAATACATGCAAAGCGTATGTAACATTCCTTTTTTTTCTTAGTAGCATACCCTAAGTGTTGCTGTGTCAGATATTTTAGATTGCCCAGTTTTTGTGTCATCAGTTTCTAAGCTGCAAAACAAGCAATGCATGGTTAGTGTATGTCCTATATGTTTATTTACAGAACTCATGCATCTGTGTGTGTGTGTCTATGTGTGTATATTTGTATAACAGTTTTTGTGACTGAAGCCAAGATGTCAGGGCGACAAGGAGACCTGATGGAGTATCAGAAAAGTCTGATAAAACGCTACCTCGAGAGTGGCATCATAATGACCGTGTACAGGCAGAAAATGGAGAGGCTAAGTGTCCAGGTCATTATGGAGACCAGGCAGGTGGCGTGGACGCGCATTGCTGGCAAAATAGATGGAGTGTGTGAGTAACTTATCTTGGATTTCAATAGAACTGGACCCAATTAAGATCATACAAAAATACATTTGCTGCCATATTCAGAGTAGTTCACTTTCAGGAAAAGAAGGCTACAAAATGCAGAACAGAAATGTGTGTTAAAGCACAGAGCAAACCAAAGCCTTTTATTTATTCTGTAGACATTTACATTTACGTTTACAGCATTTGGCAGAACCCTTATCCAGGGCGATGTACAGAAGTGCTTAAGTCTCTATCATTAGATACATTAACTCTGGTTCACTAGGTGGTTACGTACTTAAGATACCATGAGTCTAAAACATTGTTCAAGTTTTTTTTTTTAATTTTGTATTATTTTTTTTTTTAAATAAACATATATGCAACAACAGCTATAGCTAAAAAGAAAAGAAAATGAATGAATTATGTGACTTTTTACCTTAGAAAAGTGTTGTTGTCTCTTTATTTTGCATTCTTTTTGTGTTAAGTTGAATGACTGTGCTGTAAAGCGAATTTCAGTGTAGTATGAGCTGAAGTACACAGCCTTCTGACACATCTGTTATCAAAAATCTTCTTTCACCATCATCCTCTCTAGGTGTCGTTTTTTTTTTTTTTTTTTTTTTTTTTTTTTTTTATATAAGTACAAGCCTTTATTTTTAATTTGAATGAGGAATTTCTAGCTAAGAGGAGACATTACAAACATTTTTATTTGGATACATTTTTTAACCCTTTGTCAAATCTGCGTTGACGTTTTGTAGTGGACCTAGCAGAGATTCGTGAGATACGTCCAGGAAAAAACTCCAAGGACTTTGAAAGATTGAAAGACAACAAGGACAAACATGGAGACAACACGTGCTTCACAATTTTCTACGGTTCCCAGTTTGTCCTTAATACCCTTAGCCTGGGTGGTGAGTGAGTCTTCATGGCCTAAATGCATGGCTGTGTGAATAATCTCCAGATATCAATGATGTCTTTATCTAAATGTTCTTGCTTTATTTGAAATAATATTTATATGCAATAAAATTCAAGCACATTTACATTTCATTTCAAATCAGTAATTATAAAGAATTGTAATGAATCTGAATGATTATACGCGTGGTTTTGTAGTGGACTCCGTAGAAGATGCAGAGAAATGGCTTCGAGGACTGGAGCTGCTTAGAGAAGAGACACTGCGAGCTTCTACACCGCAAATTATAGAAAGGTAACACTAACCAGACCTATTTTGAGTGGTCAGGATTTTCCGCACAGCATCGCTACTGACAGGTTAGAGGCAGCTCAGTTGTTGTGGTGCTGGTATTTTTTATCAAATACATCAGCAACTTTAGCATTTAACTGTATTACTCTATGTAACTCACTGACATATTTACCATGCTTTATTATCAGATGTACAGAAACAATAGCTCCCTTCTTTCTTTTTTCTTTGTTTTCAGCTCAACCCCTTTAAACTGTATTAATTCATTAAGTTCTCCTTGAGATGTTAAGTATGTTTCTTTTATCGTGTTAAATTTTCTATCATTATTACAATTTATATTACAATCGTAACTTGTTTAACTCTCTCTAAACCATAAACCCCTAAATCCAGAGATATTCAGCTAAGTAATTCTTTTTTTATTCTTAAATTCTTAACATTAGTGATTAGTTCCTTGCTATAAATAACACAATTTAAAGTTTTTATTTACATCTCATTATTAGTTTTGATTGTACCTGAACAAACTTCAGATCAATATTCCTAAATTCCATGTTAATGAATTGTCACGCTTCATACTGTATCTGGCAGCCTGTCAACATTATTATGTTATGTCCCAATGCAAAATGCTAAATGTTTATTTATTTCTTTTGCCCATTTCGCACCTCAAATGGAACAGATGTTTGTTCTGATTTTAAAGTGAGAAAAATGAATGCATACTTCTCTGTCCATTCTTCTTTCATTATTTTATTGTTGACTTTCATGTCATGACTTCACTGATGATCCCAGAAAGTGTAAATGAAATCTAAAACATCTCTCGCTCCCTCTGTACGTATTCTCTGGTCCAATGAGCTTCCCGCAGATAAATCATTTACATAAATGTGTGAAAATTACATAAATGAGCCTACATACAGTACAGTAAACAGGCTGCAACAGAACATCTGCTACAGCAGCCACACAAGTTCATGATTAGGAAACTGAAATCAGTCCGTTTTTTTTTTTTTTTACACATTAATTGCTTCTGCTAAAGTTGTAGGTTTCTGCGAAAGGTGAAGTCTTTTGTTTGGTCACATTTCTGCCAATTGATGACACGTGCCAGCACTTTGGATGGTTAACTCAGCTCTAGGGCCTTTATCAGTATCAGTTTCTAACCACAGCACCTGAATCAGACCCACTGCCATTTCACTGCCATATCAGTAGAGTTTCATGGCAGAATGTAGTCTACAAATCAGGTCATTTCATGTCAGTGTTGGTCACGTAGTCTGCTAATGGTTGTGATAGAATGAGGTTAAAAAAGTTGTAGACCGTGACAGATATTCTACAGTGAGTAGTAGTGTTATTTTTTGTCAGACGAGACGAGACGAAATATGTTCGTCAACAACCTTTTTTTTTTCATGACGATGACAAGACTGCACCACTGTCCAAAAACGCTGACTAAGACTAAATTAACATGCATTATTGTTGACGAAAAAAAACGAGACGAAAATGTTTTGTATAAAATAAAAACTAAGATAAAATCTCTCTTAATTTTCGTCTACAATTGTCTCTGCTTTTTCATCAGCTGTTACGCCTTTAAAATATTCAGAACGAGTTCGCGGCTTTGCGCTGTTTAGTGTGTGCGTAGAAAGAATTCGTCCACACGCCGCTCAAAAAAAAAATTCCTGAGCGCAAGTCCACCCCTGGTCTAGGCAGGCTTTTTGTGTTAAATTATATTTCCTGTCGCTGCGCAGGCTCTTTTATTGTACATGACAGCTTATGTCCCAATGACCGGTCTTTGCATTACGATTAAAAGCAGTATCAATAAAGTAAAAAATGTGATGTGCCGTCAAGTTCGAGTGAAACATATGTGAAACACTTTTTTTTACTGAAATGTTTAGCAGTAATAATCTCAGTAATAATGTGTTATTTTAAAAAACACTACAATTTTTGACTAAAACTAGACTAAAATTAAAAGACTTTTAGTCGACTAAAACTTGACTGATACCTTGAGTTTTCTTTTGACTAAAACTAGACTAAAATGACGAGACATTTAGTCGACTAAAACTTGACTAACAAAAAAAGATATGTGAATGACTAAATATGACTAAAACTAACAAGGACATTTGGCACAAGACTAAGACTAAGACTAAATTAAAAATAGGTGACGAAATTAACACTAGTCAGTAGTACATTAAGTGAAAATGCTCTCTCACACTGCATCTGTTCACACACTGACTGTGAGTTTCTCTCCTGTGAAGTTGGCTACGGAAGCAGATGTACTCTGTTGATCAGACCAAGAAAAACAGGTAATGGACTTCTGCTTAATTGCACACTTATCATATGATTACCATGTGAACATGTCCACTGAGGAAATGCTGTCTTATTCCACAGCATGACACAGAAGGAAGCCAAGTCTCTGTTGAATCAGAGCAACATTAAAATACCTGGAGGACGATATCTGAAGGACAGATTCACGGTACTAATACAGCCACCGTTTACATTAATATTAAACCCTTGGAGCATCTCAGAATGCCAATGATGCCAACTTTCCAAAATATATAAAACTCCTGAATAACTGCATGGTTTTTCCAGGCTGTTGGAGGGAAGAAAGACGTCCTTGACTTTGAGCAGTTTCACAAGTTCTATAATGAGTTAATGTTTGAAAACCAGAAGACGGTGAGTAAGCCGTTTGATTTGCAAGTCGTTCACTTTAAACCCTGCACGTTTATGTGTTGATCTGAAGCATGTGTTTTTCTTAGATATTGGATGAGTTTAAAAGAGAGTCTTGTGCCTTCATCATGGGGTGAGATGTACATTTAGTTTTCCTCACCAAAACATCATAACAACATGTGTGTTGCTTACATATTAGCCTAATTGTGTTATCTTTGGTTTTAATGAGAATTCTGTATTTGTATTTGTAGTAATACAGATAGACCAGATTCCTCTGCGGTTCTCTTATATGACTTCCAGCGATTCCTTCTCTGTCAGCAAAAAGTAAGAATACTGTTTTTGTCTAGACGCAGTTCAACAATGTTTAAATCTCTTCATTGACGTGATGATATAAATTATAGAAATGATAATGATCGTTATATAAATGCTTATCAAGTCTTCATTCACAATGCTATATGTTTTAAATTCCACTTAAATCCTAATGAGCTCTTTTGAGATAATGAATTACTTTATTGTTGCTATTTGACAGATGCAAATCTATACATTAATTTGGTCTTTTTTATAGACGTGTGATGGTGGGGCAGAATACTTACTACCCCATGTAGCTCCATATAGTTATTGCTCTTAGTGGTCAAAAATAGGAACTACAACAGCAGTAATAGAGGCTCATTGGGGCAGGAATCTCTCAGCCCTATGCTGGCTCTATGATTGTTTTGTTTATGAGTCAGGAAAGGACAAGGTACAGTACAGGTGATGATAATTCGTTTTCTGTGTCCCTCTTGCACCCTGTGAAAATGTGACAGGAAACAAACCGGCTAGGGTTAGCATTGAATTTCATTAAAAAAAAAAATCTATTGGTTTACTATTCAAATCTTGTCACCTTTCAGCTGAATATTACAGGGTTATTTAAAGCAGAGTAAACTATAGCATAAATCGAGTGTAATAACCTGTAATAACTATGGTCTTTAAAAAATCTCTTGATTTGCTGTGCATTTAATTCATTTACTTTGATTGTGATGATTGTTATGCAGGAAACTTGGGCTAACAACATTAACCAGGTGCGAGAGCTAATGACCACTTTTATTGATGACACCATGAGAAAGACCAACGATCCAGAGTTCACAGTCGGAGAGGTAAATATCTTCAAGGTTATTAACACTAATGTAGTACGTTCTCATGAACTTGTACTTCTTAGCTTTATTTTTTGTAATCATTTTTTGTAGTTCCTCAGCTTTCTGTTCTCTAAAGAGAACTCCATTTGGGACGAGAAGTTCTCTGAATTGTCTAGCTTGGAAATGAACAACCCTCTGTCTCACTACTGGATCAACTCGTCTCACAACACGTGAGCTGTCTTCACACAGCAACATTCGCACAGTGACTTGCTTTTTATGTCATACTTTCTGTGAGTGCCATTTGTGTTATTTTTATTTATTTATTTATTTATTATTATTGTTATTTTTTTTACAGCTATCTGACTGGTGACCAGCTACGCAGCGAGTCTTCTACAGAGGCCTACGTGCGGTGCTTGAGACTGGGCTGCCGATGCATTGAGTGTTAGTGACAATAATACATCTTTATTATGTTAGCTTTTATATTCTAGCTACTCTTATAGTTCTACTAAAGTAGTTAAAGGAGTATGGGGAAGAATATTCTTTGGCAGGTTATTCATGCTATTAAAGAAATCAGGTATTTTATAAACTAGTGTTTAGTGAAGTAAATTAGTGAAGAGCTAACCAAACTAGTTATGACTATAACGGTTAGTCTGAGTTATCCACAAATACACCACCTATTAAAATGGACTCTTTTAAATAAAAAAATACCTTCTGCTTGATCTATGTGAAATGAAGCGATGCAATGGTTAGGGTCATGAACACGGTTAATATTCATACCGCGACTCACTATTTAATTTGTACAAAACATCAGAATAAGCACCAACCACTTTACCTTTTTTTATGAGATCAGGAATGTTTCTGAGAATAACGTAACAATCCTCCGAAAATAGTCGTAAGCAGGAGGAACGAACCTTTATATCATATTAAAGCACAGCACAGTAAATTAAAATATCTAAGTGTAAAATGTAAAAAGAGGTTTTCTACTTTGTACTTTGAAAAGTAACTGCTTTAATATCATTTCCTATAGTTTGGAAGAATATATGTTGATTTAGCAGTCTGCAGTACTAACTATTTTTGCTGTAATACAGTGGACTGCTGGAATGGGCCAGATGAGCCCATTATTTACCATGGATGGACAAGAACCACCAAGATTAAGTTTAAAGACGTGGTGAAGGCTATCAACGAACATGCCTTTGTAACATCTGAGTAAGTTACAGTAGATTTCTCACCCAGATATAAGCTGATGTTGCATTGATTTGGTTTCTTTATAGAAATCTAGAATAGAAAGTGTAGCAAGTTCTAACCGAGGTTTATATAGGGGCAGGAATCACTCTACCCCATGCTTGCTCTATGGAGGTTTTATTTATGAGAGATGTACAGTAGGGGCAGCAGACAGGATCAATGATATGATATTATCTCTTCCTTATGCTGTATCTTTCTGGTTATTTGTGGTATGATGCTAGTTTGTCCAAGTCCACTCAAGTTGTGTCAACACTTTAGTGCTTATTACAGGGTTTCACTAAAAATCCACAAAAAAAAAAAAAAACGCTCTAGATTTCTTCACGTCTTCACAGCATTCTGAGTTATTTCACATCACCCTGTTTATCTTAATCTAAATAATTGTTATCAATAGGATCAAGGCATGCATGGGAATGGTGTTAATGTTGGATATGACTTTGGTTAGGTATCCCGTTGTGCTGTCCATAGAAGAGCACTGTGATGTGAAGCAGCAGAAAATGATGGCGCAGTATTTCAGAGAAGTGTTCCAAGACAAGCTGCTCACCGAACCTGTGGAGCTGGAAGCAGAGCAACTGCCCTCACCCACCCAGCTCAAGGGCAAAATCATCATCAAGGTACTCATTGTGTCATTCAGCTCATATTAGAGTATGCTGGATTTTAGCAGGAAAACAGAAGATAGTATTATTTAGGTTCCCGGTCAATGTGAAAAGTAAATAATAATAATATATAAGGCGAAATAACTGAGACTCCACCTGAAAACCTGCTGTGTGCATGTGTGCGTGTGCATGAGTGTGTGCGTGTGTGTGTGTGAGAGAGAGAGAGAGAGAGAGAGAGAGAGAGAGAGAGATTTAAATGCTTCTGATCAGTCACTTTTAATGTCGTTTTAAAATAGCGGAATTGTATTAAATTGTATTTCAATTGAAACTTTAAATATCAATATTTGAATATGATTTTTCTCAATCAACACAATTAAAAAATATATTAATATCCATAATGACTATAATAAAGATTGTCTTTGGAAATCATATTTGCATTGTAGTTTTTGTTATTGACTGATCACTAATTTAGATTTCCATTTTCCAAAGTTGTTATTCTCTTTTAATTCTTTTTAAAGCTCCAAACAGATAGAAATCCCCATGACACCATTAAAATATTTTAGGCATCAGCATGCGAAGAAAGCAGGATGTTAATATCATACATTGTAAAAAAAAAAAAAATAAATCATCATTTCCATTGTACAGTATAAATAGATACAAAATCTGCATTGAAAACTAGATTTGCTGCACTTTGCTTTCAGCTGCTGACAGGTACAGTATACTGACACAGGAAATACAGTGTAGTTATAAGCTGGTAGAACAAAGCTGTGGTTATAGGCTGCTGGCTTGTGATAGACAGGGTTAACATGTGCTTATCTGCTTCTTCTTTAAAACAGCATAAAAAGCTGAATATTGGTGAGACCTTTGGAAGGAAAGATCTGTCCAGAGGAGAAAAGCAGGGAGAACTGTTCATCTGGGACCCTATTGACGAGGTGCTCCAAAGTTTCCTTCATACCACCTTAATGGCTTTACCTTAAATTTGTATACAATGTTAAATTTACTCCAACTGAACGAAAGCACGTCATACAGGATAATATAGATCACTCGAAAAATGGATAATAGATGCACATAGATTTATGTTTCCATACCTGAATGTTATTATCTCTATCCAAATCTGTCCTGGTAGAGGCATCGAGGTGTATGGCTGAAATATTCTGGTGCAAAGTACAATTAATGATGGTATCTATTTTCACTACCTAACTTACCAGCTGCGAAATAGCCCCTAAGGATAAATAATCTAACACAGGGGATTTCCTTTTATGCAGGAAACATGTAGATGGTGCAAAAGCTCCTCTGACCACACAACACATTTGGGTTTTTGCAGACACACCATGTTGGCTCTCAGTCTGGGGTCTTTTTTAAAACACGGCCTATGTTGAAATCTGTCGTATGTTGTGAATTATTTCCCTTTGTTTTTTTTTTCTTTTCATGTGTTCTTGTAATATCAGAAAAACAGGAACAATTTAAAGCAATGAGAAAATTTCTGAATAGTAAGACACATTTTAATGTGTATAAAAAATGCGTGTACTCTTTTATTTATTTATTTATTTATTTATTTCTTAGACATGGTATAAGCACTACTCTGTGATCTCCAGAAACAAATTGTACTATGCAGAGGAGAATGAGCCAGATGAAGAGAGTTTGAAGGTAATTCAGGATGTGATGCTCATTGTTTTGAAGAACATTACAATTTAATGGCAGAATATAGCCTGTGAATTAATTGACTTTTACGCTTTAGCTAAGCGGGTACTGATTTGCTGCTCTGTCCTCTGCTCTTATGGTCAGTCTGTTAACAGTGTGGATTTGCACCGGTCGGAGCCTTGGTTCCACGGGCGTCTGGCTGAGGGCAGGCAGAGCGCTGAGAGACTGCTGCAGGAATTCTGTATTGAGTCTGGGGGCAGAGATGGAACTTTTCTCGTACGAGAAAGTGACACCTTTGTTACTGACTTTACGTTGTCCTTCTGGTACGTCCGACAAGCTCGGTAAAACTGTTTTTGAATCCAAAATTTTTGGATTTTTTTGTCTGTTTTTTTTTGGATTTTTGAATCCAAAAACATGTATGTTCTACATGTAAAACCGTATTCCACAAACACACCCATAGTCATCCATTTGGTCACTTACGCATAGTTCTATAAATCTTTTATGAATTTTGTTGTATTAGGTCCAATATAAATGTTTGTCATTCGTTTCATTTGTGTTTGTGTGTTGCGTAGGCGTAGCGGGAGAGTACAGCACTGTCGGATCCGTTCGTCCTCGGATGGGAACCATATTGCATACTTTCTGACAGAGAACCTGCACTTCCCCAGCGTGTATGTTCTGATCCAGCACTACAGAGATAACCCGCTCCGTTGCCATGACTTCAACTTGCGCCTCACTGACTTTGTGCCACGGCCCAACATGCACCTTCACGAAGGGTCAGTGATTCCTACAGACACCAATACGAAAAAGTCTAGAATAGTTTGGCCTTAAATGAAACATAGTCCTGTCCTCAAATCTAGTGAATCAGCCAAGGACATGTTTAATGTTTGATATTTGTACTTATATGATATTTGATATTTATACTTTATACGAGTTTCAGAATGTTTTTGTAAATCTGCTTCAAACCACATATGGGTTATAAAAAAAGCAACACACACTCGGAGATAAGGTTTAGGACAAATAAGTACTTTTGCCGTGTTGAACTGTATGCTTAGGCTGTGGGGTCTCATCCTCGCTTAGCTCGTACCGTAAACCAGCTGTGCTTCACACAGACTAAACTGAAAATAGCGTTGAGCTAAAAATACAGGAGAAAACCTTTAAACTACACAATACACAATTTCACACACATTGCTGTACTTTGTATGGACGCAGTGCAGTGTTTCTTCAAAAGTCTCAGAACAAAACCCCACCTTTAAAAGTGCAATTTTAAATCAGTTTATCAGAATAACTCACTTTAATCTTTTGCATTGTGTCTAAAATCTCACAGGTTCACATTTGTACACACATCTCACTTATCACTGCATGTATGATTTGAGGTACGTTCACTGTAAAGGCAGCGTCTTAATAACACTGTGCTTGTCTCCTGTGCAGGTGGTTTTACAGTAACATGAGTCGAGGTGAGGCAGAAGACAATCTCCTGAGGATCCCTCGAGACGGAGCCTTCCTCATAAGACAGAGGGAGGAGCCAGATTCTTACGCCATCACCTTCAGGTGCTCCTAAAGCTTTAAGTCTTCTTTTGACTCTCACTCACTTTTCCTCCTTATCATCACTCCATCAAGGAATCGATCATAATGTTCAAGTTCAAGTTCAACTTTATTTATATAGCACATTTACAAACAGCCACACGGCTGACCAAAGTGCTTCACAGTGCGTTTGACATTACACATACACTTAAAAATACACACATGCACAATAAAAATAGAGTTCAAAAAGCTAAAATAAGAATTATTAAAAAAAGTAGACAAAATAAAATAACCAGTTTAAAAGAAAGTGATATAAATATAAACCATAAAATATAAACAAACATAAGCCCCTGGGCAATCATGAGAAGGCTAGAGAAAATAGGTGAGTCTTTAGCATGGACTTAAAACTAGAAATGGAGGGTGCCGTCTTAATCTCTAATGGCAGAGAGTTCCATAGTCTAGGACCAGCCACAGAAAAGGCACGCTCTCCTCTACGCTTGAGCCGTACACAAGGGACCAATGTAAAAATGTAAAAATAAGAGACACATGATAAAATCATAATAAAAACAAATTATGTAAATTATGTATAACAAAACCGCAATATAAAGAGTTACAGTTGTCTAAGGCGAGAAGTTGTAAACGCATGAACAGCCATTTCTAGAGTCTTAGGGGTAAGAAAGTGTTTAATTTTGGAGAGAATCCGCAGTTGGTAAAAGCTAGACCCAATAACAGACGAGATAATGTTGCGGGTCACAGATTTAGTTTGCGTTAACGCAAAAAAAAACATGCTTATTTTTACACCTGTAACATGTGAGCTGACTGTTAATATTACTGTTGGGTTTCTGTGGTCTTACAGAGGTGAAGGCATGGTGAAGCATTGTCGTATCCACAAAGAAGGATCCATGTATGTGTTGGGTTCCTCTAGCGAATTTGAGAGTCTGGTAGAGCTGGTCAACTACTACCGCAAGAAGCCTCTTTACCGCAAGACCAAACTGCGCTACCCAGTCACACCAGAGCTAGTGGAGCGCTTTAGCATGGTCAGTCATGTTCATGGTTCATGCTCATTGTCATGTTTTAAAACCTCACTTACACAATAAGATAACAAGATAAGTATAGCACAAGGTTACATACATGCACTTTATTGTATATATGATGTTCTTCTTTTTAGCCCTTAGTTCTGTGTTGTCTTATATAGCTTTGCGTCTTAAAGTAGCACCAGGGTCCTAAAGGAACGTACTTTCATTTCACTTTGTACAATAAAAGCTTCTTGGTTTGACTCTTCACTTGATTTGATGCTTCACTAAGGGCTGCCTCGGTATAGCTACGGTATTAGGTATTAGTCTGATACTGTTATTATTTACTCATACTCAAAAATGCTTCAATACTAACATTTAATACAGTGTGGCACTGTGTACCATACTGAAAAGATGTGACAGAACTGACAGCGATCTGGTTGTGTTACTCAATTAATGATGGCAGTCAAAGCAAAGCAGCATGCAACCTGTGAAATATAAAGGGCAGCTTCTAGAGCATCTTATTAACATACTACAACTTGTAGGTTTTAAATAATGGCTCTAGTAAAATGGAAAAAGGTGACCGATTTGAACAAGCAGAGCATTATCCCCGAGCGTGGACATTTTCCTCTGTGTGCTCATGTTGTCCACAATGTGCACACAAATAATGATACAATTTAAAGTGATAACTTTAGAAGTTCTTTTCTAGCAGAACATAGCAGCAAATAATATAAACAAAGCTAAATAAATGTTTCCTGATCAATTAATACTAAGTATGTTGTTCATTTTATTATCAGTATCGGTATCAACGAGTGTCAGAAAACATCTCAATCTGAAAAATATGATATCGGTGCAGCTCTATTATTATTACTACTACTAATAATAAAAACAGTGTTTTTCTAATTTGTAAATGGTTTTATTTTTTTATTTTGCAGACGGACAAATCTGCTTCAATTTATGACAGCAAGCAGTATGTGGAGGCCAACGAAATCGAAGCAGCTATGGTACGTGTCATGCAGCACACACACATTTGGAAGTCCAGTGAAGCCCCATGTTACATTATTAGAAGTAGCCTAAGATGGAACGCTACAGTACTTGTTTGCTATCACAGTCTCTCAGATAGGAAATGGATCTTTAGCGAAGAGGAAACATGCAACGGCTAATACAGCAGTGTCATGCCTGAGCGTATTTAGATTATTCGCTCTCCTTCAGCTATGTCGCACTGCACTCTACGATCTTGCAGATTCATGTTTGATATGTCAAAGGGTGATTCAGTGTTTTCATTCGAGAACCTTTCAGAAAAAGTGCTGAAGGTTTGTATATCTATATATCTCGAAATATATCCAGCTTGTTTTGTGACAGCTCCTGATCTTGTGATGATATGTTTCCCTGCAGCCTCAGAGCACGGTGAAAGCTCTCTACGATTACCGGGCCATGCGGCAGGACGAGCTCAGCTTCTGCAAGGGAGCTCTGATCCACAACGTGACCAAAGAGAGCAGTGGATGGTGAGACAATCCAGATTTTTCTGTAATGAGGGATAATTCACTTTATTTCTATTTGCGAGTAGACAGTACCCAGTGTCATAGCTTTACAGAAATTGCGATCTTACAGAAATACAGGTCCCTGGTGAGCAAGCCAGAGGTAAGAGTTGCAAAGAAAAAGATAGCCAAGATAGAATCAGGAAGAAAGAAACTGCAAAACGGAACTCGTACTCTTCTAGGTAAAATCAGATAGTGAGATTGATAAATGCTGTGTATTTATAGGTGTATAAATATACGCAGTGTTGAAAAAAGATGCCCATAAGGTGCAATCGCACCTACTGCAGAGAGTCAACAAAAATTTGGGGAACGAAAACGAATCTTTCATTGCGAGTAAATGAGCGTATTTATGCTAGGTATGCTATGCTAATGGCTAATGTCGTGTATTATTGGCCTTATTGCTTTAGATGTAGATGCTCATTAAAAGTTCTGATAATGCACAATCTAGTAGTTCTTAAAACTCTCTGGTTCTCTCTGATGCAGGTGGAAAGGTGATTATGGTGGGAAAGCTCAGTTCTACTTCCCATCAAACTACGTCGAAGAGGTCACAGACTCTGCCGCTGCTCAACAAAAAGACCTTGTAAGAGAGACCTGTCTCATCCATACTGTATAAAAGGCTCTGTGTGATTCCATTGTACATGTCAGTATGTAAAGTCATTTACATTCTTATTTCATAAACAAATCGGCTTCTTTTTCAGTCTGACGAAGATAATCCACTGGGTGACTTGTGTAAAGGTGTGGTGGATATTTCCAAGTGCACCGTTGGTAAGAGTTGCTCTAATGTTTGTAGAAATGAAATGAGAAGAGAAAAGAGACAAGAAATAAATAAAATGTTCAGTTTGCATTTGGCATTTGACTGCAAATGTTGTATCTGAATGAAATTCCTGAATAATGTAAACGTTCACTTTTCTTGTGTCATGACTCTTTAAGGTCTGTCGCTTGTTTTTTTTTCTTTTCTGTTTTTCCCCTTGTAGTTATTTATCTCCATTATAAAGATAACCTCTGGGTTAATTTCTGTAACCTTTGGTAATATTTGGAGGCTTTTTTCAGACTCTACAGGATGTAAATGCCTGTACTCAACTGTAACTTGCTTAAGTACATTCATACTGTTGTATGTCACACTAATTTGATATCACATTTCGGTGTGTTCTCAGTGCGTTCTGCTCAACACGGCAGGCCTGTGGTGGTGACGCTGCAGAATAAGGACTGTAAAGAAAGCACAATGCCGTTTCACTTGGCCACCGAGACCACAGAAGAGCTGTTTGAATGGTACAAGGTGGCCTGGGACATCACTCAGAGAGAGGGAACCCGTGAGTTTGAGGTAAGAACACTAATGTTATCCCACACATTCCTAATTACACATCTTACTAAAATCTGCTAAAGAATTGTTAGAATGCAGCCATTTTTCCTTCATACAGCAAAAGCAGCAGGAGAAGGTGGAGATCAGAGGTGATGTGGCCAAAGAAATGTCTGATCTGGTGGTGTATTGTCAGCCTCGCAGCAAAGACAAGGATCGTTTAGGTATATTTCAGTTTCTCACTCATTTTATCGAAAGTGACAGCAGACTTCATGAAACATGGAAACTCACCTCATTTGTGTCTCTGTGCCACCTATCAGACAATTTCAGCTATAAAGAGGTCCGCTCCTTTGTGGAGAATAAGGTTCCCAGCAAGAGCAGGTCGAGGGAATTCCTGATGTATAACCGCAAAGCCCTGAGCCGCATCTACCCCAAAGGCCAGCGGGTGGATTCCTCCAACTACGACCCCTATTTTATGTGGATGTGCGGCTGCCAAATGGTAGCACTCAACTTCCAAACTGCTGGTGGGTGAAATCGGAAAAGCACCGAGCACATTTCTGAAATGTGACGTGTTGTTTAGAGTTTTCGGGTAGTCAAATATTTGGAATTAGTCTTTGAATTTATAACATTGTTCAATTCTACTCCTAAGGCTGATGGATGTTTATTATGTTTGAGAGAATGTATACGAAAGCTGGGATCTGGTGTTAAAAACTAGTCTCCTTTTTGTTCAGATAAATGTACTCAGCTAAACACCGCCCTCTTTAGTCTGAACGGAGGCACAGGATATGTCCTACAGCCCGAGCTCATGCGTGCAGACACCTACGACCCTCAGCAGGAGAAAAACACGGTCAAATTCACTCTCTCTGTCAGGGTAGGACTATGCTTTATGTGCTTTATGACAGTTCTATTATTATATTATCATCACTTTTACACATTTGCCTTCCTCCACAGCCTCTGCTTATCTTTTCAACTATATTCTATTCTATTATATTATTAAAAAAATCATATGTAGTCATAAAATAGTGGCATTATTAGTGATACCTATGTTAAAGTGCATGATCTGTTTCAGTGTTCAATACATTTTGAATAAATAGGTTATTATACACCACATTAAATAAGATATATGTTGTTATCTGAAAAAGAACACCACGTCATATTTTTTATCCAGAGTCACATTTAATGTTGAAGAATTTAGCTCCCATTGTCGGTGTAGCAGATATAAACATCATCTGACATTAACATGACAAAGAAATGTAGTTTCTGACATTCTGTGACTCTTTTTAAAAACAAAATGATGCCAAGTAAATATCTCCTCACGTAAAACTTTTTTATAGCTAGAACGAAGGAGTTGCTAGACAACCGTCGTTGTTACACTAATCAGATTTGAATAGAATCACAAAATCATCTTCGAGAACCTCAGTAATGTTAAGTAATGTGTACATTTTTTTGTAGGTTTTAGCAGCCAGACATCTGCCTAAGATAGGCCGCAGTATCTCCAACCCCTTTGTGGAGATCGAGCTGTGTGGCCAAACTGACGACACCTCCAAGTTCAAGACCACAGTCTGCCGTAAGAAATAGGGGTGGATGAGTGGCAGTAGTTGAGCGTAACATTTCCTTAAAGATTTATTTTAAAAGCCCAAGCCTTTGTGACGGTCTGTGTGTGTGTGTGTTTTTAGATGATAACGGGTTGAACCCTGTGTGGCTCGGACCTCACCGGCAGGATGCAGAGACCGTCACCTTCACTGTCTACGAACCAAAGCTGAGCTTCCTGCGCTTTGTGGTGTTTGAGGAGGACATGTTCTCAGATCCCAATTTTCTTGCTCAGGCTACCTACCCTGTCATGGGAATTCGCTCAGGTACGACACTCAGGAGAAATCCATAAAATACCATAAAAGAATTGAAACTGTAGAAGATGATGCAAATACCCATAGACGTGAAATGGCTAGTTCCATAAACTACTTTGTTTTTGTTCTTGACACTGACTTTCAGTGATTTTATGGAATATCCCGTCATGATTGTCTGGGTTATGTCAAAACTTTCTAGTAAACAAAAGGCAATTTGAGTAATTGATAGCAGTGTTCCTTATGATAGCATTTAGCAAGTACGTTTTATTCTGTTAAATGGAAGTTTAATATAATCAAACATAATCTGATGTGTTCATTATGTAAAATTAATCTATTTAATATGCTCACATCAGTTAAAGATTCAGAGATCTTTAAAGTTTAGAATGATAATCAGTTAACGCAGAACAATGGAAGAAAAAACAATGTCAGTTTCTATTTAATGCATGACCCTCAATTGTAATTTATTATTCGATTGTTTTATTACTGGGGAAAAAAGAATACTGCACCCATATGCTAGTTCATTGATGTAGAATAGCAAAGATCGCAGTTTAGACGTCTTGAGATGGCTTAGGTTTTAATACGAATAAAGCAGCCAATCCAATCTGGCAACCCTGATTTCTAAATAACTTGTGGGCATGTTCTACTTGCAATTAATCAATTCACTGAATTGGATTGACATCCTAACAGTGGAGTTCTGGTGTGTGATCTAAATTAATACGAGTATTAGTTGGGAGCTTTACAAGAGAGATCATTTTGGGAAGCAGACATCCCACTGGACATCCTCACATCCATCGCTCCATGTCACATATGCTGAGATGTTCTAACATTTTGAGGTGATCAGGAGCGGTGTGTGTTTGTGTCTCTCCCCATCAGGATATCGCTCAGTTCCTCTGAAGAACGGCTACAGTGAGAACCTGGAGCTTGCTTCTCTTCTGGTGTATGTGGACATTCAGCAGGTAGAGGTAAGAGGAAACCACAGTCTTTTAGCTCGCCTACGCATATGTCTGAGAATTTCCCTTTTCACACAGACGAAGACGCTACACTACACACACGAGTGAACAGAATTTGAATGATTTAATTATATGAATAGAATTACCCATCACCATTTGTCATTTTATTTCATTTTCAAAATGTTCTGGTGAATGATTGTTTATCAGAAAGCAGAAGAAGAGCTGTACTCCTCCTCCAGCCAGCTGCGAAAAAGACAGGCTGAGCTTTGCAACGAGCTTTTCTTATACGACACACACTCCGGCCTTCAGCGCACAGCACCTACGATTCAACAGAACGACCTCATGCAAGAGTTCACGCTTAATGAAAATCGGCTCCAGGAGATCAACGAAGCATGCAGGCAGAAGTGAGTGCCAATAAGCTCAGTGAGCTCACACTAGCATCATGGCCTAGCTTGTTAACTTAACATACTTAAATGACAGAACACCAGGAATACACACTTTTACAAAGCAATGTACATTTATTTCATTTATACAACTAAGCCGTTGACCTTTATACCCAGTGGTGGCAGCTTAGTGGTCACAACCTTCCAGTCAGCAGTCATACACCATAGCCAATGAGCTACCACTTAGATAACGTGCTGAACTTGGACATGGACATGTCTCTAACCTGAGGCACTGGCGTTCGGCAGCATATCAGCAGCACGGAGCCTTCCAGTCCCTGTGAAATGGCTTCTTAGCTGTGATTTGCTTCCGTATGACATATTTCCTTCTGAAACAGGAAGTCAGAGTGATTCTGACTGTCAGGATCGTTTTGTTTCTATTTTCCTTCACCTTATATTTGAGATACGACACACCCCTGCTGAAACGAAACAAACCTGAGAGTAGATTAGCAAGCTAGCTAAATAAGCAAGAGATTAACGAGTCTCTCCGAAGGATGGAGAAGCCTGATGGAGTATAAAGATTAAACTAATTCTCTCTCAGTCTTAGGAAGTGACATATTTTGTGTAAATGTAGGAATTTTTTTCAAATGCAGCATTCAGTTGAGTTTTGAAAGAAGGTGTGTGTGTGTGTGTGTGTGTGTGTATACAATCCTCAAAAAAACACTGGTTTGCCCTCTTACAGGATGAAAGAGAAGAAGATCAACAACAGCAAGTTCTACTCGTGAAGAAGCGTTCAACTCGTCCCCTACCTTCCATCCCTACACACGCCTTCTATTTATACGTCTTCTTCTCCCTGGCTCAGCTGCTGTACTGCTGAAACTCACAGAACAGGCAGATAAAAGCAGGGAGTTGTGATAGTTTTGCTTTCCGCTGTGGAAAGTTCGGGGGTGAGAACGCTGGCAGAAGAGACGATCCAACAGTGATTATTGACATCAGAAGAAAACGGTTTATCCTGAAGAGCTGGAACTGTGAAGACTGAGAGCTTTTACATGAAGAAAAGCAGTTTATCTGAACTCTGTTACTCAAACTAAAATTCATATTTGTTTGCAGTGTAATAAACATTTATTGTTCATTTACTGCCAGTTGTTATTAATGAAATAATAAAAGAAAACTAAGCTAAAGAAGGAACTTTGGATAAATCTTGATGTCTGGTGTTTACAGGAAAAGACTTTGGATCGTACAGTTTGAATATAAAAGTAAAGATAGAGATACAAGTTATTATCCAGGGTCTTTGGTACAATCCTGAGCTCGCGTCATTGTCTGCAGATTTTCTGTAGATGTTTTCCATGTGGGCTTCTTCCCACAGGCAAAAGGAAAAAAACAAACAAAAAAAAAAAACATGCCAGTAAGAGGACTGGCGACTTTAAACTGTGTTTTTGTGTGAATAAGAGATCGTTATAAAGCAGTTACCGGAGTTATTGTTATGAATGTTTATTTCAGTGTTCATAGAATGACATTCAATACTTAAACATCTTTAGGTTTTTTTTTGGTGTTCACAAATTCAGATTCATTTATTAAGGCTTCTGTTATTTGATTGGTAAAAAAAAAATAGTATTAATAGTATTATTTAAAAAAAATTTTTTTTTTTTTTTTACCAAACTGCATATACAGTAGAACTGCTATTATTACATCTAAAATCAAACACCTCTGAATAAAGAAGCCGAATGTGAAGACTAAAATAAAAACGATTTTGAATGTCAGGAATATAAATGAATTCTAATAATTACTAAATTGTAGTAATATTTCAAGTCTCTGATTTCAGTAGAGTTCAGGATTAAGAATTTCATGCTTAAGAATCTATTTAGAGGATTTTAGTGTTTAAATCGTTGTCACCATTTCTGCTTGCAGTTGGAGTCAGTTTATTGTGCTGTGCGACACGGTGCAATAACGAACACGGCTTTGCATTTGAAACATATTCACAGACAGTTTATTCTGATTGAAATGATTTCACATCGTAGCTGACTTATTTTCCTGTTCAAGGTCTTGTATTGTCATTACAACAGCCACAGAGCAGCAGCAGCAGCGACCCAGCTGTAAAAGCAGTTAAAACACACACAGGAGGAAAATAAAGGCAGCAGTTCGATCTGCAAAAAACTCCAGGAATTATGGGAAATTTCTGTACATGACTGCACCCAGGAGGGGACTGCAGTGGTAGACCTCCCATTCATCACCACATTAAGACTCAGTCACAATTCAAAATGAGAGAAAGCTTTTTTTTTTTGTTTTTTATAGAAATTGCAGAAAAAAATGAATGAGTTCGAGGGGTAGTGACAGGAGACAAACCAATGAAAGCATTGAGTGACAACAGAAAGACTTGACCCTACTTTTTAAATACAACAACAAAAAAAAATGAAACTGAAACATGAACCTTTTTTTTTTTATGCGTCCAACAACCAAATGGTTGGGAATCTCATCACGATATGTAGATCTCGCTCACTCAGATGTGGTCCACTTTACACAGCAGAACCGTTCCGGCAGAATTTTGTATTTACTGAGCCGATTCACTGGATTCTAACCATTACATTGTTCAGTTCACGCTCTCATACAGCGTATTGGCTTCTCAGTTATAACGGCAACTAATTACATTTCCGCTGCATATAGCACTCTGTTGAAGTTCTTGGTCTGTAATAACACACACACACCTTCTTCCTGTCGCTGATCTGGTTTAAGCAAATCGAAATGAAATTACAAAATGAAAACATCTGCTAATGCAACATGTACATGCAGCAAAATGGGAAAAAAATAAAATAATAATAAAAAAAATTTCAAAACCATTTCATTGCAACAAAATATGGACTAAAGTGACAAAAACAATTAAAAGTTTTGTTTTTTTTTTGTCTTTTTGAAGATTATTACAGTGCACTTGGTCTGGGGAGGAAATAAACAGAAGAAAAGCTGATCTCACACACACATACACACACATCCTGAAAATATAGGCAACAGCAGTCTCTCAAATAAGATGAAAGAAAGAAACGACTAAAGAATTATAAGACAGACAGAGAGTGGATGAGGGAAATTATATACACTTGTATGTACATTATACATGATGCAACCACGCAGCGTCTCTTTCAGGACCTGAGATGGTAGAACACGATGGACCTCTGTGTCGCTACCATCCACCATACACGCATTGTTAAACTCTCAGTGCATGGCGTCAATCTCCGCGCTCGCTTTAAAGCTCCTGCACAGTTCAGGTTCCTCCACTGGACCAATCAGAACAATGACAAAATAGACCGTCCAATCAGAGATTGGTCAAACGGACCGGAGTAGCTAATCAGAGCGTGATGTGTCTGTGCTAAAATGCAGGGAGAGAAGAGTAGAGTAGAGCCAAGCAGTCTGATGTCTGATGCAGTTTCTGAGGGTGCTGGAGTCCAGATCTAGTATTGGGTTTAAAGAAAAGAGTTCATTTAGGTTGCCAACTATAACCAGCTGGTCTGCCACCTAGGGGAACGTTTGCATATTCGATATGAATGTTTACAAAAGAGATTTTGTTGCACAAACCAACAACATGCTCTGTGATCTCTTCAAACGTTTACCTGACTCGGTGACCAGTAACAGTAAAACCTTTGGAGAATGTTAAGTGGCAAAAAATAAAGAACAGGAACAACATTTGTCTGTTTTACAAATTATGGCTTGGTGTTTGATTTCTTATAAATGTGCATGACGTGTCGTAGGTGGTCATGTGTGATAATCCTGCATTGTAAAACAAGCGCTATAGGAAATCAAACATTTCACTGAAGCTGATGAAATTTTACTGGAGATATTTACACAGATTGCATCCAGCGATCATGACGTTGCCACTTCTTAAGTGGTGCACTCTTCATAGAAAATGTCCTGTAGGCACCATCTTGGCTGATTTGATTTAACAAACTGGATTGAAAATATTTGTCAAGGAAAGTTGGATTGTGAGGAAAAGCTAGGGCCCAAACAGAGAAGAGAGAGGCTTCGTAAATATTGAGAAGTCCCATACTACCTTCCAAGCGACCGCTGACTTAAATACGGGTGCAAGAACAAACTTTGTACTTTGTACGACGACACCAGAGAAATCAACAAACAAAACAAAGTGAAAAAAGATAAAATTTTTCCGTCTAGTAGGTTGTACAACCAAGCTCCTGAAATTGTTAAAATGTCAAAAGGGAATATAGAGATCGATATATATACTTTATACTGTATAAACACACAATTTATGAAAGCGGAGATGTGTGGAAAAATATGCTCATTCAAGTTGATAAAAATTTTTGAGAGAGAGAAAAAGAGACAAAGAGAGAGAGAAAGAGAGACAAAGAGAGAGAGAAAGAGTGACAGAGAGGTTAAAATGAGTGTATACAGTAGTGGACACTCAGGCTACCACCTTTCTACATCAGAGGCAACAGCGTCAAGTTGTGATGAAGGATAGAAAAATGGCAGAATCAGAACCGAGGGGACCCGGCACAAAGGGACAGTTTTTTTCCCCCCGCAGGGAGGCGACATCAAAACTATACTGGAATGTGGCTCTCGCCAGTCAGGGTTCACCTCCGGGGAAATGTCTCCCTATGGTGAAAGTGGGAGAGAAATAAAGAGAAAGGGGCAAAGGCAGGAGAGTCGACTTCTGAGCTTTTAAGTCTCTGCTCTGGGGAAAAGAAAACGGGTGGTGTTTTGGTCAGACACACTTTTAAAGAGAAGCAGCTGATTGGGTGGCCAATCAAAAATCTGACCAATCTGATTGGGTGATTGGGTCTGATTGGGTGGACTGTCGAAATCGGGAAAGACCGTCGAAAAAGAGAGAAAGACCTAAAGTCTTCATATGTGATATAAATAGAGTGGGCCTCCTTTCCATTTAATGATGTCACTATAAATATTCTTGCGCTTTTAATGTGGCTACAAAGAAAGTTCTTTCTGCGTTTTGATGACGGTGAACTGCACAAATGCTGGGCTCATGTCAACAGAAGGTCCTTGGTGTTGAATAATGTTCCTATAAAGACAGTCCTCGTCTGCACGTTAGTGACTGCGATGATGTTAAAGGCTTGGTGTCTTGATGATGTCAGCAAATCCTTACGCTTCCATGATGCCAGAGCTTCCTTGAGAATCGGGGGGAAGAGGGGGTGGGGATGCTGATTAGGTTTACCAGGCCTCTGTGTAGCGGACATCCACCTCCTTCAGGTTGGGGAGCTTGGCCTGTTCGGTGGAGGACAGATAAATGTGAAGATAATATTTTTCTGGGGACTTTCTAGAGGAATTCATTGCATTTTCAGAGGGTTAATATGGTACCTTTAGGTCCTCGTAGGTGTCTGCGGTGAGTTTAGTGCTGTTCATATTCAGACTGCACAGGCTCTTCATCGCTGTTCAGTAAGAAACATGTTAGTTTATTTTACTTCCACATCAGAGGTCCAATTAGAACACAATCCACACAAACCCCTTGGAACAGGTTTAGTTAATGGGCATTATTTAAATGTACACAATATTTTTTTGTCCTAAAGCCATAAATCTTTCTATGCTTGAACTTTCCAAACTGACTTGATTTAGAATCCAACTTGTTTTCCCCCCCCCACACTGGCTTGGATTAAACCCATTTGATCCAACAAGCCAATAACTACAAGGACTCCATACTGTATATATATATACACAATATCTCTGAAGATGTGATTTCCACTGCTGTAACTACATTAAAACATCACCGGTCACTTCATTATGTTCCCTAATTTGGAATTCACTGTTCTGCATCAACCAAAATGTTGATGGAGCTTGGATGGAAACACCATGCATGGAGAAGTTGCCTACACATACATGACACTTATGGATGTTCAGACACCTTAGAATTTTCAGAGGCATTCACCAGGTATAGTGGTGCTTTTATTGAGTTACTAAAATCTTTGGGAAGTTTAATTCCTGCAAACGCATCTAGATATTACTTAGCTGACAACAAGCATTCGCAGTTTATTATTATTTCATTATTGTGTTCATATTGCACAGACCACAGAAGAAAAAAAAACAACAAGTTTTTTAAGTATAATAAATAATTTCTTAGCATTTGCTCTTATGTATTTACCCGTAGTGTGTTTTTTTTTTTGGCAGTTGCAATTCATCTGTAAACTCATTTCATGTAATAACTGGGTTCTGGTTTCCACATAAGAATATTTTTACGTTATCCTCTCGATACACAGGCACAGGCTTTCTGTTCGTTATATATGCGCACTACACAGGGTGGAAAATAACTCTCATGTAAAACATATTGCAGCATCATTTTAACGTACGTGAATTCAAAAAGAATTCAATTCAGTATCGTTTCGGACATCGCCTGGAAATGAGCGTTTAGGGTAGACAATAAATTTAAGGGTAGACAGTAAATTAGGTCAAAATAAATTATTGACCTTGTGGAGAAATCTGTTTGGTCCCTATGAGGAAAACTGTATTTATATTAAATAATAAAACTGCATTTTATTAGAAAAACTTCAAAAGGAAACCAAAGGTTTGCTATTGGTTACTATGGTTAAGGTTTAATTTGCATATAGGCATTACCATTAATAAGCGTATGTCAGTAAAATATCTATGCAAACATAATGAGACAATGGGGTGTGTGTGTGTGTGTGTGTGTGTGTGTGTGTGTGTACTCACAGCTGAGGGCTAGCAGACCAGCATCAGTGACTGGTGTCTCACACAGGTTGAGGACCTGCAGGCAGGCCAGGTGCTCTGAAAGCAGTCGCAGCCCAGCGTCTCCAAACTAACAGTTAAAATTTAGCTGATCAATTATTAGAGCACAGATAAATGAATCAATTTAAGACAAATACAGGTGAGCTAATAACTAGAGCCCCGTTTAAATGGTATCTGTAATAAAGTATTTGGATATCGGCCCCATGCTAAAATTCATTTAACTGGAGATGCCTACGAATCTCAGGACAAAAAATAAAAGTTTCTGTATTACTGCTAATATGTTTGTTTCTTTACAGAGCACTTAATGCATATGATATTAGAAGTGCACAAAGTGATGTTTTATACTTTGTAAGCTGTTACTACAATCACATTTGAGATTTCAGGATCGGTTTAATGCACAGTACATTTCACAATGGACACTGAGACAAATCAGCTGAATGTAGCTTTAAATGCTTAATGAGTAAGTAAGATGTAACGGTGGCAAGAATAATGCCCTGAGACGACAAGAGGAAGAAACTTTGAGAGGAACTGGACGCGTCTTCTGGGTGACACCCACAGTTGCACAGTGGAAAAGTACTCAGGCTCACACTCTCATGACTGATTTTTCTGCTCTTTATTCCTCTAACGGGATCCGAAAGACAAGAAGTGCTACGACTCATCCGACTGACATTTTGAATCGTTCGAAGAATCTGTCATATAATTGTTGGAAATAATATAATATCTGTACCGCCAGTCAAAAACTGAGGTCTTTTAAATGAATATATTCTCAGGAGCGAAAAGAGAAAACATGGTTGCTAATAAACACCGGAATTACAGCAACTATCCGTGCAAAACTGAAATGCAGTCAAATGCAAAATAAGGCTTTAGACTAGCTTAACCAGTGTGACAGAATGGTTTATTTACTATTCGAAGGGATAAACAGGCTTTTGGTTATTTTATCTGAGCACACAGTTTTCTAGGTTTACCTGAGTGGACCACAGGTTGAGCTGTTTGAGGGAGGGCAACTTGATGAGCTGCTCGGCGCAGGCACTGGTGACGTTGGTGAAGGCCAGACTCAAGTTTTCCAGGTTCCCAAAGGAGCCAGAGCTCAGCAGGCGGGCGAGATCAGCGTCCTGCACAAGAGACACAGCACAGTCAGATGTGACGTGAGTGCGATTGGCTGGCTGCCTGGCTGCTGATTGCCATTGTGTCATATTAATACACCAAAACAATTAAAAATTTGAAATTAAATGCAAAAAAAAATCTGAATTTATGCTGTACTACTTGCATTACTGAAATCTATCATACCATCTGAAATGATATTTTGTTGTTAGAAATCACTTCATGCTTGAGGGGATGTTTAACTGATACACTGTTAATTAACTGATACACAATTAATGTACAAATAAAACACTAACCGTGGACTTGGATGGAAGAGTGAGTCGAGTGGGCCCTCCTTTTCTTTGCTATAAAAGTAAAAGGGAAATAAAAGGAGACATTTCAGGCTTTCTGAATTTTCTGTGTCACCAGCAGGTGGTGTGTGTGAGATCAGAATGTGGGACATTTAAATGGGTCACTGAAAGGTCTGGAAATGAGAGCGCTGCACTAACCCAACCATAGCAATATGTGACTTTGCATATTCCGCGGAAACAGAGCCTGACCAGACTGTGATGTGCTGTGATAATATCGGTTTCCGTAAAACCTTCATGCGAATGTGTGTTTGCGTATGTGTACACACCAGCTCTTTAAGCTCTCTCTGCCTGTCACACAGCTGCTCGTACATGCGCAGGCCGACCTGCGTGCTCTCCAGGGTAGAGATGATCTGTAGCTGAGTGTCCTTATTCTCTATAATGTTATATTCCAGCATCAGGCACAGGATCTGTTCCACACATAGAAACATGCACATGAGAACTTGCTGTACGTTTGAACACAGTTTCAATTTTTTTTTTTTGCTCCAAGCGTGCACAGTCACCTCCACCATGGTCTGGTTCCCTCGCAGTGCCAGCAACATGCAGGGTCCCAGTTTGTTTTCTGCCAGAGAAAGAAGGAATTTCTTCGTCTTGTAGCAAGAACCCATGAGGATGTGAACCTGCGATGGCATCAAGGTGTCAGCTATTAACACAGATGTACTACAAACGCAACAGATGAGAGTATCTCTCTCTCTCTCTCTCTCTCTCTCTCTCTCTCTCTGACCCTCATACACACACAGAATACATATACACACACCATGCTAGCAAACAGCTCTCCGTCATCATCACAGGCTACACCTCCTGGACTGTAGAGCTGAAACCAGCCGTCTTTTCCAGAACGCACGCTGAGTAAACAGGAGTGCACCTGTAAAACGCACAGACCTTTAGTATCGTAGATGCCGGGCTACCGGATTAACTGTACCTCTGTTTTAAAAAAATACTCTTCACAGAAAAGAATAGATAATGGAACGATTACACCAGCAATTAAATGTGATTAAAACGGGACGTGTCAGGCATTTTAGGAGGCCGGTAAACTCACCTCCTGTCTGGGGTCCTCGGCAAACCTCTGAATAACATATTTCAGCTCTCTGCAAAGACGTTAGGCTTGTGTGATACACGGATAATTTGATATGCAGACAGTTTCTAGTCTCTGCCAAAATATCCGGTAATGTTTACTCGGATTAAACGTTTTGTACAGGTGTTTTGAGCTTGGACATGAACTAGTTATCACTCCATACGCTTGCAAAAATAATGACTAAAGAATGTATATATGTGTAACAGTAGTAACATTACGATCTCTAATCATACAATACGTGTATATATGAATTGTTAAAAAGGTTTACTTTGCTATACTCTATACTCAAAGAGAGGAGAACAGATCACTAATGTCAGTTTGTATTGACATGCCCCTTATTAATATTCTTAACCCGCACTGCAGCGGTATATATAATCATGTGCTCGTCTATTATGTTGATTATAACTATGTGAGCAATTTAACAAAGACTATTATTTAACTTTATCTTCCAGGCCGTACCTGAAATTAAAGCTAACATGCTTTATTACTGATATAACACTTTATTTCTGACATACTACTGATGTCACTTACTTTGTAAATTTGGCATGAGCAAGGGCCCTGAGAGAGAGAGAGAGAGAGAGAGAAAGAAAAACACATAACAGTCAATCTGTGAGCATATCCATGCATGCATGCATGCGTGTGTGTGTGTGTGTGTGTGCTTGCACGTTTCATGTTTTTGCCGTGAGCTCTGGGATGTCTGCCTGTTGTTGCCTTTTTCTTAATGAGGTCTGAAGGCTCAGATTAACATGTAAGCGCAGGTGAGCTCCCCACTTGTGTCATCAGCAGGGCTCTGTATGAGACACATAATGAGTCCCCAGACGACATGGCCAATTACACTGAGCTCTCAGGTGCTGTGGGCTCCGTAGACCCAGCACACACTGTCCCCCTGCAGAGCCCAGTTACGGCTCAGCAACGTCACAGACTCCCTGGCTCCTTGACCCCGATGAGACCCGCTGTACCCAACAATACACACATCTCCGGATGCAGGCATTGAAAATAAATGAAATATTCTCTAGTACTTCAATGAATCTAGAGTGGAGGGATAATAAAGGAAATAGAGAAGGTTGAGGGTTAGGAGGGAAAAGGAAAAAAAAGGGAGCGCACTTACTCTTTAGGGAATGGGATGGGCTGCAGCAAGCTAGCAAGCGCTGGTCTCCAGTCGTCATAGTCTGAGCTGCAGAGAACAGGCCAGGGGAAGCACCAGATTAGTGTTTGACGTAGGAAAAACAAGAAAGGAGGAAATCAAAGTCTTATGTTTGTTATGGGATCAGGATGTAAAAATTAAGAGACGAAACCTGAGCAGTGGTGCTGGGACTCAAACACTGCCAGGCTGCAGGATCATAATATGTTCCACAGTTTTGCCCAGTTATTTAACCAAACCGCAGGCTTCAGGTTTCTCGTCCAATTGTGTGGAAAAACTATTTCTTACAGCTTGCTTAAATTCCTGCCATACAACGAGTGTACTTTGTAATGCACTCTTTCACACATATTCACATGCTTTCCGCTCAACACACACGCTTACAGACACGCAGAATTCATAAGCCAGAGCTCAAACACTTACAGCATCTTCAGGATGAGTGCAAAGCAGGCCAGCACTCGGTCAGCCTGGGCTGGGAGCTGAATGGACAGAGCGCTGACGGCTGGGCTCACCAGCAAGCACTCGATAAGGCTGGGTTCACTGTCACCCCCTGCGGGCGCCTTACGCAGCGCAGTGTTGGCAGTGTTGTTGTTGCGCTCCAGTTCCACCAGGATCTCGCTGGAGTTGACGATGGAGGGTGGAGGTGGTGAAAGGGCTGTCGGAGGATCGGGGCGCATCAACCGTAGGGGCATCGGGGGCTTCCGCTCGGTCTGTTGTTGGCAACCGTTCCTTATCTCCTTTAGACTAGGAGAGTTATCACGACTAAGAGGAAGGCGGAGAGAAAACAAAGCGGAAAATAACAGAGATGACACTATGGTCTCAATTTACATGACGTAACATACAAATAAACAAACTGTATTGAGTTTTATAAAGTCTCAACCTGTAACAATAACTGCAGGCATACTTTCAGCTGAGTAAACTAGAGCCTTGCTTTAAATGCACTTTGGTATAAAGAACTGCATGCAACATTTAAATCTGATTTTAACAGTAATGTATTAGGGCTTCATAAACACTTCTACATGTACATATCTAAAACAAACAAAGAACGTCAAATACACAGTAGAAAATGGAAACTCTTCGAAGAGACAAATTAGGCAAAGGAGGTAAGGGAACAACAAAGGTGCGAGTTGGGACATCTTTTTTCCCCTCGGGACGGAAAGGTGACTAATAGTCCGTGGAAAATCTGAGCATAATACAAGGCATGCCTAAGAGGGCCCAAGGACTCAGAGAGATGATGTAATTATTAAAGGCAAGACTGAAAATAACACACACAATCTACACACAAATATAGACAGGACTGAAACGTAAAAAGCGACTGTATGCATTAAACACCGCCAGCTTTTAGTGCAGTTTAAAACACAGACCTAAAAAGAGTTGGACATTTTAAGGGAAACGTTCAGAGTTCAGCTCATTCAAGACTCACCTGTTAATAAACTCCTCATAGCAAGAGTAAATAGCAGCTAGGCACACTGCCACCAGGTTGGGGAGAACCCGAGGGTGAGGACACTGTCCAGTGGGGCCATGCATGCTGAAAAAAGAAAAAAACACATGAGTATAAATGCAAGGTCCAGGACATGACTCAGCCACACCCAGCACACAACCGGCCATCAATACGACACCTAACAGGGTGTGCAGGAGTGTGTAAACATACATGTGATAGGAAAGTCTCTATGTGTACAGACCAAAATTACTGGCACCCTTTACAAACATAAAGATTGCATCATGGATAGAGATGTAAGAAGAAGATACATCATTCCTTTTAATAAACACAAAACATGCCTGATTGGGAATTATGGGATTTTTCTGTAATCTATATTTTAAACGTGGAGGTTAATAACTAGCAAAGCTTCTCTGCTGAAAGCTCTTTCGCTTTCCCCACAGCGATGCTAAAGGATGCTTTATCGCCATTAAGCAGTTTGTTATGAAATACAAATCATTTGGATGTTCAGAGCACAAAAAAATGTTATGGCAGTGATTGTGTAAGAGGAAAGAAAGCTGATTAATTCATAGTGCATGTTTATTCAATACAATCATTTTTGCAGACATTCACAAGTAACAATACTGACCTGTGAATAAACTTCTTGACCACCTCCATGCCTGCGTTAAGTTCATTCAGAGCCAGAATATACTCCTGAGTAAAGAGACGCAGTCTGGGACACTTCCCAAAGTCCTAGAGAGACAAAAACAGTTACTAAATCAAACAGCGGCGGTCTGCATGCACATGTAAGTGCTCTGGCCATCACACATGCACTCACCATGTTGTGTTTGAGAATTCTTTGGACCACTGGAGTGAACACTTCAATGACCACCATGGAGCGTGGACGTTCGCGACAGTGCTGTGGAAAGAAACGGTACTGAATGCTGAGAGCCACTTAGCTGACACTAACCGTCCACTGCACACTCATGCTGTACTTGTGATTCACAGTGTAGTCACCAATGAGTGAAACTTTCACACATAAGCTAGCCAAATAACTTCCTTAGAACCAAGTATGTGTGCTGTCAATCAGCTGTTTCAGTGTTTCCTGCCCTGGTTAGTGGTTGTGGCGGTGAACCCGGATGTTACCTTGCAGAAGAATTCACACAGGTCAGGGGGAGGGTGGTTATTTTCCAGCAGGGGAGCAATTGCCTACAGGGAGATAACAGCAGCATTATTGAGAGCACGCGCACACACACACACACACCCCATTATACAGCATCTAATAAAGAATGTGCTTAATGCCATTACAGCTCATTTAAAGTCATATTTTATTTAAAGCTCATTTCACGTGGGTTTAAGACATAATAACTCCTCTGTTGGATTTCAATCCAAGACGACTCCGTGCTACGTTTACAGTTCAAAAACATCCCAGTTCTAAGAGCAGAGACTAAATATAACTCAGCAAACCCACTCACCACAATGATGCTCTCATGGTCCTGGGCACTGAGGTTGGTGTTCTGAGAAGGAAGTGACATGAACAGATTACTCAGAATCCTCTGGCCTTTCACTTCCCTCTTAAAGCCTTGGAGCACTCAACAAGCCTCGTTTCCAAACAAATTAAATATCCTGCACTCGTATTGTATTGTATTATATGTACAAAACACATACAAAAAGAAATAAATAAATAAAATCACATAAGTATCAACATGACTAACAGAGAAATCCTAGCAGGCAGGAAGAAAGAAAAAAAACAACAAGAACAACAACAAAAAACCTTGTGCATGTTTTGGTGAGCGATCAAACGCACCAAAAAAAAAAAAAATCTGTGGAAATGTTTTGTGGAAATGTGGAAAGGATTAATGATCAACCAGTTGTATAGGCTTATGCAATACCAGGTTTACATTACAGAAGGTGTTTGAATAACAAACGCAATGCGGTCGTTTGCTACGTGTTGCACACAACAACAATTAAAAAATAAAACTCAAAATAAATTATTTTGAGAGAAAAAAAAAATGATTGATTTATTTAGAGCTATTTGTAAATCTAAAGGGCATTGGTCTTTATATTTTTATTTCTGTCTAGAATCGAATATAAGGCAACACAAACTACTCTGTATATGAGAAAAAACACAAAGTAGAAAGAAGAAGCTGAAGCCGAAAGACATTAAAATCGTGACATACTGCAGCATTTATTGAAAATTAAAACTTGATTCCAGTTCACTGATTTTAACTTCCATCACTTAAGATCTAGCATGACTTATTGTGTAGCACGTATCGTTTCTGGTAGGTTTGATTTTGGAGATGATGTTAACAGACGTCACAGTCATGCGCTAACGTGTTTAAAAGTGTGTTCTTAAACGACGATAAGAAATGACTAAGTTCTGTGCAAAAATACCTTCTTGTGTATGTGTGTGAGTGTGTTACCTCAGCGAGAAGGGTGGAGATGATATGAAGCGGGGCTTGATGGATAGATTCGTCCTGCAGTGGAGAGGTAAGCGCCATGTCCACCAGAGCTCGGATCTCCTTCAGGACGACGTCCCAGCGGCTAGGATTGTTCAGCACCTTGCGGTACTTGTAAATCTTTTTCTGTTGATGGGATGAAAAGGGGTTGGAATTTTTATTTATTTATTTTTCTTTTACACATATTAACATTTAGTTTCATGTAGACTCATTTTCAAGTTTATAAATACACTTAACTCCAGAAGTATTAGAAACCCTCATGAGCAAAACAAAAGAGATGCTAAATATAATTTTATAGCGTTATTTTAACTCCGTATTTTTTCTTTAAACTGAAAATGCTTTCTTAAGCACGGCTTTACCCCAAATATGGATATTTATCGGGGCATCCCTGGAGACGACAGCCGGATTGAGCCTGGATGACTCTCCGTGCAGAATATTTCAAGTTAAGCTTGCCAAAGTATAACAATGTGTTGGCATTAACTGTAAATATTCTTCAAACATTTTGCTATGTATAGATTTTAAGGATCGATCATCAAAACACCAAGCGCACACACGTTGTGTCTATAATATCCAACAACAAAGCTGAGGTTTATGGGATGTTAAGCAAAGTGTTAATGCATGATGTTTGTTTCAAGCCTGCATAAATACTTAATATCAGTAACCTTACCTTCCATTGTAGAGAGTGAAACCACTGGTCCCGTAGATAGCTGTTGGCAGCCTGGCGCACGCACACACACACACACACACACACACACACACAATTTGTATACGAGTGTGAGTGTCATGGAATTGTTTAGATGCGTGTCTCTCAGTGAGAAGAATGTGAATATAAACAGCTTTCTTTTTTCCCCCCAACTAAAAATAAAGAAATGAAACATCTGGAATAAAACTAAGTCTAAAACGCAGCTTTTTTTCTGGTTATATTTCGACACTGTACTAAAACCCAGAGAACATATGCAGGTGCTGTGAAACACAAAACGCAGTCCTTAGGAGTTTCTTGGCTGGAGAAAGCCGTACCTGCAGGAGGACGGTCCCTCCGGGGATGCTGAGCTGGACACAGTATTTGGGGGCATTGTCCCAAGACAACAGCTGCAGGTCCTCTATAGTGCTGTAGGACAGAGCCGCCTCCATGTAACCTGTGGGCTAGAGAGACGCGGGAGAGGGGAAAAAAAAAAAACATTTCAAAACTCCTGCAAAAATCATACAACACAGTGAAGCAGATGCACCACGTTATTACACACTTTATTATTTACTTCAAATGACATTTAAAGCAAATTTATCTTCCTTTATAATTAAATATAAACAAGCCCTTTCCCGAGGGAACATTTTAAATGCTAAAGACACTAAAATATGAAATAAGCTCACAAACGGTGCAGTTTTGTTATACTGCAGTGTTATAATCCAAATAATATGAGAAGTTTTCAGACCTATTGTGCTTTGGCCAGCAATCTCTACTTGAGTCGATCACAAAGTGATCACACGGGTTTTCAGAGATTTTCGGGGAAGTGTACAGAAACAGAAGAGATCTGAATATCTCTAATTGCTAGACCTTAAACATCTTTCATTGCTGACACTCCAGTCACCCATTCCAAACATCTCCTTTGTGTTTTGTTTGTTTCACTTTATCTGGCGCGTTGACTGATCTCAGAATGACTGTAAAAAGTTTTTGTTCTCGTTTTGCATCATCCAGGCCGCTGCATCTCGTTTTTTCAGCTTCACTAGCTCCTGCCTGTAGTGCTTGTGGTCACATGGCTTCAAATGTCAACAGGCTGTTCCCGGTCTCCATCTCTCTACAACAGAACACTGGAGCTCTTCCTTTATTAGCCTCCCTCCCACCTCTATAGCTCGGCTACAGGCTCTTCCGTTATTAAACACGGCCTCCCCCTGATGTTGAACAAACAAGGCTATTACTTGATTTGCACTGCCCTCCCTAAAGACTCACCAAACTGCAGTTCCTGTATTTGTGTCAGCCACCCAGTTCAACATAGCAAACAAGCTGTTCCTTTTCTTTGACTCATTCTGCATCTCTCTCTCTCTCTCTCTCTCGCTCGGTGTGTGTTTCGAACAAATATACGATTTCTCTCCTTTCCTAACAGAAATAAACTGTCTTTTATTTACAAGTCTTCTTCTAGATGATCGAGCCAGTGGCTGTTGTTCCTGCCCGGCCTCCTCCCGCTGTGCTGGGGTTAAACGTGCACCTCTGACACGTGTGTGTGAGAACAGAACCGAGAAGAAGAGGGAAAAAAAAAATTCAATTGCAGAAGCAGAATGTTCTTTGAAAAAAAAAGGGGAAATAAAACGTCAATACATGAACATGGGAGTGAGTGTACAGCATGGCTCTGAACCTCTTGGCCAGGTTGTCATAGTGACAGTATCCTGAGCGGCAGCTCGCCGTGGTAACTCTGCTTTAGCTCTCACTTCGATCTGTGGCCATCTCCCTCTCTTACTGCACTCTCCTCCTCCTCCTGAAGCTCCTTGTATCCCTCTGGTTCATCATATTCAGCCTCGTTTTCATGCTGCAATTCTTCCTTAAAGAGGAGCTGAACAGCTCTTGTCGTCACACTGCCATGTTGCCATGGAAACAAAGATGAAAAAGAGACATATGTTTTTTTTTTGTTGTTGTTACCAGGGAGATCCAGATGGAAAAAGATGTTGGAGTAGGGATTGAACGTCGGTATATTTGGTTCCGTTCTCTGGAAATGATGGACAGCTTTAGATTTGCTTTCTGTTGCAAATTTCCTATTTTATATAAGAAAATATCCACAGGTTCAAGATACGTAAGCAGAAGCACCCGAGCAGATATCATGAAAGAGCTATGCTGGTTTCCAAAGAATTTCTCATCTCATATATATTAGGAACTGCATCCAGGACCTTGATGAAAGATAAAGTACACAAGCAGCTCCAAACAGTATGAGTCAACAACGCAACACACTTTTGATGTAAATGCAAATGAAATGCAAATCTGACAATGCAGAATTACTGCCATACGAGACCGCTGTCAAAAGGTTGTCTAGCCACTGAACAGGGCTCTGAATTAACTTACTCGGATTAGCTGACGCCTTGCATCTGATGCACACCTAAAGTAAAGCGCGGAGGCCAGAGGAGGCAAAGTACACACCGTAATGAGCAGGAATGGTGAGAGGGGGCCCTAGTGAGAGCGAGCAGGTTCAATAAAACCTGATGTTGCAGGCGAACCTTTGAGGGCCATTAAAAAAAAAAAAAAAACCTCTGTACACTTAAAGAGAAGTAGAAACATAGGGCAGACGAGTCATTATGAGCCTCGATGTGATGCATGTACCACCTGCAAAAAGTTGTGCATAAAACTTATCATAGCTGGTGCTGAGTGTTTAAGCTGCATGTTTGTGGTTGTTGAAAAACGGCATGTTTTTGTTTCGGTACAGGTCAAAGCAAATACAGCGTACTAGATCGCAACTTTTCAGTCTTGTAAACGTTTATACATCAGAATTCCATTCGAGTAACCTTTAAAACCCCTGGCAACAAACCTTCTTAGTACCGTAGATCGATCTTCTGGTGAAAGGTTAACGTCAACTTAATGACAACCCAACAATGCTACAAAAGTCTGATCAGAAGTGTGTGGGAGTATCAGACTGAGTAACGATTGAAAAAGGTGCCTCCCCGGCAATGTAAACAACTTCGGAGAAATGCTAGTAGCAGCACTTTGCTCGCAGCTCAGTTTTACACACGGATCAGAAACGCTGTTCGGTGCGATGGCGTGTGCATGTTAGTAAATATATCGGACGGTAAAATCGGCTAACAATGTGGTTTGTGTGCAACTTCCACTTTCCAGCAGATTTAAAAAGCAACATCAATCAGTGGTGCTGGTGCCACGAGTAATACAGAAATGCATTTGTTTATTTATTTATTTATTTTTGCTCGTTTCCGTTGGACAATTTGAGACTAGTAGAAATAGATTCGATAGGAATGACGTCAGAATTTGCTCTCTGCTTATGTCGTTTCCTTTTTAACCCCAACCACAAAAACTGAAGTGCTGACTTCCATCATCTGCTTGTGGTCTTCATCTAATTTGTTTTGATAGTTTGAGCTCCATCTAATACAACTGAAATAAGCTTGGTGGCAGCGAAAGGTAAAACCTGGGCATCAAATGAGCGAAGATATGAGCAGCCGAGACAAAGAAAAATAAAATAAAAAAAAAAAGAAAAATTGTAGTCAGTGTAAATTCATAACAGAGGCTATAGATGATGATCTAAGATATATTATTTACATTCTATTTTCAATATGTTTTTATATTTGTTGTCTTAATAACAATAATATCAAATATTGATATCTTAGCTGCTGTTAGCTGCAATTTTTTTTACAGGTTCCAAATCGACCAAATCCACCGAATGCATTTCGGTGTTAATGGAAGAGTTGAAACGGAACAGAGACGTTCATGACATTCACGATACCTAATAATCAGCTTCGCTAGCAGGTCATAAACACTTTAATAGAATGCGGAAAGAATAAATCCATCCGTGTGTTATCTCAAACATGACCTGTTTGCTTAACGCCGGTGTTAGAAAGCCTAATCCTCACAGTGCACACTAAACACAGCTCTTTCTGAACACTAGCAGGACGAACGTTAACATTACAAAACTGAAAAGAACGCCAGCATTTAAAAAGTTGTTTTTCACTAAATATATAATGAAATCTTTAAGTGTGCTGTATGTAAGTACAAACCTTTGTTTCTGGACGTTTTTCTGTCATTAACTGAGCAAACTTAATCAATTTGTATTCACTCAGAACTGAATTTATATCATGTATATGTGTATATATAAATATATATATATGAAACTCTATTCCACAGCGGACTTTGTTTTGTTTGTCGTACAGATTTGAGAGAGTTGCAGTCACTGAACAGGAAGCTTGATTTATGCTTGATGGATGCACCGAGGTACGAGGGCTGGTGCGGTTCAAACGACAGACGACGTGGCCGAGAGATCCGGCCTTTATTTCACGAATACGGATCTGCTACATAATTTGCGCGACACGTTTTGGATTTTTGGGGGCCGTGCGAACTTTCTGTTGTCGGTGTAAGACGAAACGCAAATCAGACCGGATCTACACACTGACCACTCATGTATCTACAGAATTCTGGGGATAAATAACATTTTAAAACAAAGCACATGAAGTTCCGTGTTCATCTGCGGTGGAAATGTAGCTTCTCCTTTACATCTTTCATCGCTTGACGTTATTCTTTTTTTGCACTGAAGTAAAACCTGGTCTTTTGCTTCATTCAAATATAGTTGTTGATAATAACTAAATAAAAAAACCTACAGTATATCTGTAAAGCTGTAAGCTACAGAGTCATCAGTGTTGATCACCTTCATGTACACGGATCCATCGGCACTGAACACTGATCTGAGATCTGAGCTCAGCTCTGTTTAGAAGCAGAACCACTTCAGGGCAAACTGAAGTATAAATTAGGCAACAGCTCAGGTCTTAGCATTTAGTGAACCGTACAGGTTTAAGAGCCACAAGCGTATCTTAATTTAACTGTGAGAAACAACAGAAAAGTTCGGTACACAATCGTCAGTGTGCTTCACATGAATAACGAAGTGGGTATGAAACAAATCTCACATTTTCTGCTTTTGGATAAATATTTCAAATTGGAAGCAAAACTTTGTGCGCTCACTCGAAAATAAATGACAGACAAATGAAGAGTACAACTTAAAAGAAAGATAAAACAGAGATGGAAAAGCACTTCAGGAGGGAAATATGCTGCAGAGACTAAAGACTGAGACGATTGAAAATATAATATATACAACAATTGAAAACATTCATGGACATCACTATGTGCACTCGTGTCCTGATGTCTTGCTGATCAAAAAAACTACTGTAATGATCAGGACTGGGAATGAAAAAAAAAAAATCCAGAATGACTCCATCCTACAGACCAAAATATGACACAAAGCATCTTGTGTGTTCAGCCCTAACCTCCATCCTGAAGATGAATAAGTCTCTAAAACGGTCTGCAGTGTTTATGTGTGATAAACATGACGGGAGTCCAGAAGTAAAGTGAAATAGTTACTGATGGAGTCAAGATATCCTGTCCTGTTTGACCCTGGTATAAATCTGATTAAAGCAAAAAAAAAAAAAAAAAAACTGACTTCCTTCCTCAGTTCCTCAAAAATGAGCTGAAATGAGCAGTCTTGTTCATTTCAGGAACATAACTCCATCCAGATACTGATAAAAGATCGGTTCAAATGTTTCAATCAAAATAATTCACATATGTGAATCCCATAACCTCTAAATAAAGAGCTTCAAAGTAACAACACAATTTTTTTTGCAAACAATAAACTTGTTTGCAGCAGACTGTGTATTATTGCCTCCAGGTTTCTGCTCTCGTCCTTCTCTAAGCCTCTCTAAGATCCACCCGGGAACGTTCTCGCCTCGTACTAAACTCTAAACGAGGACACAATGCGTGGTTTAGACATGATAACGTGACACAGACGCAACAAAAAATCATACATCTGAAATGGTTATCAAGACCAACTGTGTATTAAATTCACACAGATTTTCCCCAGTTTATCACAAACGTTTTGTTACTGTGTGTAACTTCTCACATGTTCATCACAGCGTGCAATCCTGCAAACCCTGAACAGGACTAATGTGTAATCTCGGCATGGATCAGAAGAGGCACGGTTTCGGTCCAGACCTTTCACAGATCATGTGTCTAAGGTACAAAACTGTAGAGAACAAAAGTCTGTGGGGGTTTTAGGCTGATCGTCCGACACGAGGTGAGGGGAAGCTGCTGCTCGTCTGTGTTAGCAAATGCACATGCACGATTTCCTTCTTCCTGTTGTAGAAAATAAAAGTCTTGCGTAATGCAATTTCTAAGAGGGTGTGCAGAGAAATCGCAGACATGCGCTGTTCTTTACAAAAGTCGTGCACTTCCACTTGCACCAGCATTTTAAACCAGTTTCTTCCGCTTACTGACGTTAAAATCGCCAATGATTTATAATTATTTATCGTATTATGTTACAATTTATTACCGAATCAGTATTTGGAAGAGAAAAAAAAAAATCACAAAAGATTGACAGAATAAGATTAAATGTGCCTTTATCATTATTATTATTATTATTATTTTACCAAACCTGCATTATAATATTTATATAACTTATGTAACATCAGGGAAGTTAAACAGTGTCAGATTTTATTTCCCGATTATAAACAAAACATTCTCCATGCATGCCAACATACAAAGCCTTATTATTCAAGCAAGAGCATCAAGACAGGACGATATTTCTGAAAATGAACAAATACTAATGTGCGGTAAGAGGAAAAGGGCGGAGCTTCCAGCGGTGACGGACAGAGACGGCTAGCACACGTTTACCTGCATTCAATACACTGCTAAATAACAGACTGGAGCAGACTGTCACCTCAGATATATAAACTGTAAACTGAAACACATGCTATATACATATTTGTGGGTTTTGGCTAGTTTATTGCTAGTCAACAGACTTCTTACAGCAGCTAGAGTGATTTTAATGATTCTGAATGACATCAAATCAATCAAATATTACAGATTTACCACGATAAAGGCGGTATAATGACAATTCGTTTTACACACAGACACCTCGAACAAAACAAGACTCAAGACTACTTTTGACATAAATGTGACAATTTTACTTTATAACACTATGTCAGATATTTCCATTAAGATCCTTAATTACATCCTCAAACACAGCAGTCGCAGAAAGAAAGAAAGAAAGAAAGAAAGAAAGTGATGGCAAACTAATGTCAGCTATAGAGTTACAAAGTACTCACTCTAATGACGAGAAAAACATCAACAACACGGTTTGAGCGTCAGGAGAAAATCACCACGTTAAATTCACATGACTCGTCCTCATACAATCAGGAACAACACAGAGAAACGTCACCTTTATAAAGAAATATCACCGTATCACAATAACGTTTATTAACAGTTAGAAACCAATGTTAAAACTTATTTATGGATGGTTTCAAATTGTACAATTTTTCCACGATTACTTAATAGTTTCAGGGTTAAATAACGTGTGTAGATGTTAAAAGTGTTAGCAAAGCTGTGCATCGTAACACAGATCGTGTACAGCGTGATGCATTACGGTCTGGTTAATGGATTAATGTGCTGATGTTCCATCTAGATGGATAACTAGCCTTAATGTGGTTGACTAGAACTTAAACTAAATCTACGAATTAAACAGATCCATACACATGATTCCTGTAATTATGTTTCTCCCCAAATGTAAGCAAAATTCTGAGGAGAAAAAGTAAAGCCTGCAAAAGAAGAAAATACAAACTATTCTGTTTCCAAGTCCTGTAATTATGTGAATTACTGAGGAGGCGCAATGAGCTAAACGTCATGAGATACTGGAACAGACACACACACACACACACACACACACAAGCACACACCCACACACAAACACATATACACACACATACACACACAAACACATATACACATACATACACATATACACAGACACACACATCACATATACACACACTCACATATACAAACACATATACAGACATATACAGACACACACATATACACACACTAATCAATTTTATTTTTATAATATTAAGCAAATTTGTAAATTCAGACACTACATAAAACAGATGAAAAATCCAGTTCTAACAGTTCACTCAAATTCACTCCACTTTCACTAAACGCTCACGTCCTAATAGTCAGTTTACAAAGTAATTGAAGATAACCGAACGTCCGTCAGCAGTCCGTGAGAAACGCCTGGGCTTTGACACAAGTATATGGCAACTGGTTAACAGTGAGTAATGATAACTCAACCCTCGTTACTCTGAAACTAACGATTGTCCCACATTCGGAGTATAAATCGTTATTAACTCCACAAACAAAGGTCTTGTGTAGAATTATTGACATCTATTGTAACTTCTTATGTACTTACTATGCTCTTATGTACAGTGATTAACTAAAAGCAACATTTCAGGAAATGCAGAGCTGAAAACTCAAGCCATAAGTACTGAACCACTGCAAAACGTTTAGGTGACATGAAACTCTAAAATGAAAAAAAAAAAAAAAAAGGTCACAAAGCGCTGTTTCAACACTATGGCCACTCTTAAAGCCACATCTTACGGTTGCTCCAATATCAAACGCTTCTAATATCAATAAACACCATATTAAATATCGAAATTTCTGCCCGAATATATTTGGTGGACAAACATTTGGTGCTCCGCTGGGAAAAAGAAAAGAGGGGAAGAAGAAAAATAAATGTTAAAAAAAAAAAAAAAGGGATATTTTCATTTTTTTCTATGAATGTGTGTGTTGTTGATCCCCTGGAGATGCTAATCTGATGGCGTGGACACTCAGGCTGGGTGACGTGACCGTATAACTCTGATATTGTGTTTATACACATATTGTCGTTATACACTTTCTGGGAAAAAAAAAAAAAAAACAGTTAAAATTAGTGTTGAACAATAAAAAAACACAACTCCTCCTGCTGTGAAAGGAATTCCAGCTGCTCTCATATGATGGAGCGTGAGGAAGCTGAGGTAGTCCATGTGCCACATGATCAGCTGAGTCTTCTTTATTAATGCTTTTGCTTTCTGTTCCAGACCAACTGCACACCACAGACTGAACGTATGGGTTTAGAGATCACGGTGTGGACAAACCAAAATGTAGTTCTAATTAAATGGTTTTAAGTTTATACACTTTTGTCCGTCTACTGCAGAGAAATGAAATGAATTCAAACCACATGTGATTATGAGCTTTATTCAGTCCCTGCACATTTCAGATTTCTTTTTATTATTATTATTGATGAAGCTAAAAAAAATGTCTAATTCTGCTGCAAATTTTTTTTTGCGGTGCAACTTCCTGAGTTTTGTGCTTTTTTCTTGTGGAAAGCTACTTAAATAAATGAAATTTCCAGCACAAGATTCTTCTTTTTATGCGTCTTTACGGGTAACGGATAAGTTATTAGTTATTATAATAGCCGTACTCTTGTTTGACGCAGGTTTGATGCAGTTGAACCGATGTGATCTTTGGCTGAATAGGTGTTTTGATGATGTCACACGACACGTCTTGAACCTGGTCTGAATAAAATCTGCTGCGATTTTAGAAAAAAAAATAAATCGCAAGCTCCTTCTCCAAAACATCACAGAGTAGCTTGATTTTGCAAAATTGCGTCTCATCTTTTTTTCCTTTTGCAAAAGATTTTTTTTCGCTCTACTAAAATGGCATTCACTTCATCGTATTATCTGATGTGGTTTTGGGTGTGGAATTTGTTCACTTGCAGATTTTCAATGTCACGGTGCGTCTTTTTCTTCTGTACACGCAGTGCTTCAGGTGCGTGTTCACGGTCATGTGGTGCTACGGCTACGCTCGGTGCTCGCAGTGAATACGAGGGAGGGGGATGAGAAAACTTTGCATCCTGTAAGGTTTACTGATTTATTCTGCAGATCAGTTAACAAACCCAACGGCGCCGTGAAACAAATGCGATTTTAATGTGATGTTTTGACCACAATTAATCCCATAACAGAAATGTCACTCATACATTATGTTCAATGAGAAATTCAGCTTCGTTATGGACGAGGAGCAGAAAACAGACAAAATGTACTTCATTGGAAAGTAAAAAATATAGTGAATTGAAAGCTTTCCGGTCGTGTCAGCTAACCGTGGCCAAAAAAAAAAAAAAAAACAAACCCTAACAAAAGCTAACGTAGGCCAAAGTGGGAATATAAAAAACAGTTCACATGGATGTGTGCCAGTGTTTGAGAATGTCCTCCTAATGGATCTGTGCTGAACAAAAGGGTCGCTTCATCTCCTCTGTCTCAACCAGAACACATATTTGGATTATTACCAAGATGCTGTACGAGTTTTGGACAACAAGACGTATATAAATGTGTGTGTTTGTTTGTTTGTGTGTGTGTTTGTGTGTGTGTTTGTGTGTGTGTTTGTGTGTACTGATTAAAGGACATTTTTGGGCAGCTGAGTTTTCAGATTGTTGATTACAGTTGATGTCTGTGGCAATGCAAGTGGCAAGTTTAATATCAGTCTCTTCCCTTTACTGTGGCATTTTTCTGCATTTAATGTTACATTCTGATCGGATCCTTCTGAAAACTCTTCCGTCCGTGACAGAACGGCTTCAGGCGAGCACCTCAGGAGGAAAAGCTTTCAAGTCTTTTTCAAGAAAGGCTGACAGAAAGTGTGTATGTTGGCATTACGCAAATATCATGTAGGTTCGCTGTGCCTGAGGAAAACGGTGAGTCATGTCTTTCATATCTTTCAGTGAGATCAGTTTCAAAAGAAGACAGCAATTACCAAGAAAAAGCTTTAAAGGGCACAAACTTTATTTGGTTTTGTTTTTTTTACTGCATCTGGTGGAAACGGAGATGGATGAAAGGATGTTTAAGCAGAATGCTACATTTTGTTAGATGTAGCAACACACACACACACGCACATACACACGCGCACACGCACACATGCACACACACACATGCACACACACACATGCACACACACACATGCACACACACACATGCACACACACACATGCACACACACACATGCACACACACACATGCACACACACACATGCACACACACACATGCACGAAATGGAAAACAACCGTTATAGGAAAAAATATAATTGCATCACTTGAAAGAGCACAAGTTCAGAAGTTTAATGCTTAAAACAAATGCTCTTAAATTACAAACATTGCAGACGCCAAGTTAAACATCTTAACCTTCGCCAAAAGAAAACATTAGCCACAGTCAACTACCCTTCTATTAGCTATGGCCAACTGAACACAGGTCACCTGCTAAACAGCTATTAGCTTAGAGAGCTTGAGAAGAGAAAACAGAGACATCAGCTGACATACTGCCCAAACAGCTCCCTGCTATATGCTATACGAATTAAAGCCTGTTTGTTACATGCAGTCCAGCCGACAGATTTAATTCCAAAGTTATACCAGACCAGCTTGGAGCAATCTTTCAAGCACATGAATTAAAAAAAAAATATATCTAGGAACTAAATATAGTCACACGAAAAACCATCCATGGGAAAGGCACTGATATTACGCCTACGTGGAAACATTTTGAACCGTTTCAAGCAAATAGCATGACCACATCGAAAAATATTTTATTCTGATAAAGATAAAAAAAATAAAAAAATAAAAAAAATTAAAAAAATACACCACCACCACCTCACTTCTCTACAAGCGCATCGACTGCCTTTTGTACGCTGCCTGTACTGCGTCTGTCTGACGTGTTTCGACTGGACGGTATCTCCGATAGATTTACTGTACCCTGAACCATGAGTCACTGATTTGACACCGGCACAATATGAAACAAGGGACTGAGATAAAAAACATGTGACATCAGAAAGATACTGACTTAAAAATAAATAAAGGTCTGGTCTTTAATGATTGCTGATGCTGGCTGACTAAACTTGGGTGCACCGCGCAGCACCACACTCGGTCTAAACCGGCTTAAATTAAACTGAAATCCATTGTAAACATCTATTTTTGTTGTCACTATAATGGTAGAAGAAGATCCACATGACTCATGGGACTAAACTACCAGTGTAGGATCAGCTGTCATGTCTGTTTACATTATTATTTTTATTCCAGCTCATAAAATAAGTAAACATGAACAAACCAGTCTGGATTTGTTTCCCCAGAATCTGGTTCATTTTTAAACCAACACGGTATGACTACATATCCTCATAGGCCCCATTCATTAGCAAATCTAATCAACACAGAAAATATGGGGCTTTTTTTTTTTAGCAAAATCATTATATGCATTGAAACTAAATTGGCCTCAAAATCGTTTGACTTCCATTAGAGGTTATGATTTCTGCGCTGATGGTAAAGATATTTTTAAAAACATTTCTGCTGTCATTAGGCCCTGACCAGAAAAAGAAAAAAGACTGAAACAATAAACCAGCAGCT